>NC_133502.1:196035151-196338181 GCF_049354715.1 Callithrix jacchus
GTTTAACAAAACTTTATTCTGCCACTCCACCCCGCACCAGCAATAAAGGAGGTGTGGGAACAGCGGCATGTACCACCTTCAGCCGGGCTTCAGGGTACTGACTCAATTAAATGAGATGCTGGGTGTAAATTGGCAAGCACGGAGTACTCAGGACTCTGGATGGTCATTTGGTCAAACAAAAGCTCTTAAGAATATGGAAGGGGTTTTACTGGTGTTAATGATGTCTTTCTTTCTTTTTCCTTTCTTTTTTTTTTTTGCAACTGGAGTCTGTGTCACCCAGGCTGGAGGGCAGTGGTGCAGTCTCGGCTCACTGTAACCTCTGTCTCCAAAGTTCAAGCGATCCTCGTGTCTCAACCTCCTGAGTAGCTGGGACTACAGGTGTGCTCCACCACACCCAGCTAATTTTTGTATTTTTAGTAGAGACTGGGTTCACCATGTTGGCCAGGCTGGTCTCAAACTCTTGGCCTCCCAAAGTGCTGGGATTACACATTCCCCATCACTAAACAAGGGTGACAGGCATAGAAATGGATACACGTGTGATAATGCAATAACTGCACTGTCTTCACACACTGGAGGGAACTGAGGTCACCTTTTAGGGACAGAACGTTTAATGCAAGTGATGACCAAACACTAAAAATAATTAACTTGACTGGCACGGTGGCTGATGCTTGTAATCCCAGCACTTTTGGATTGCCTGAGACAGGCAGATCACCTGAGGTCAGAAGTTTGAGACCAGCCTGGCCAACATGGTGAAACCCTGTCTCTACTAAAAGTATAAAAATTAGCTGGGCGTGGTGGCGGCGGGCGCCTGTAATCCCAGCTACTCAGGAGGCGGAGGCAGGAGAATCCCTTGAACCCAGGAGGCAGAGGTTGACGTGAGCCAAGATCGAGCTACTGTACTCCAGCCTGGGCGACAAGAACGAAACTCCATCTCAAAAACAAACAAACAAAAAAAACAAAAATCAATAAAAAAAACCCCAAAACTTATTTTTTTATTGGAAAAGTAATACACAGACATGTTTAACTTTTCCAAAAGCGCAAAACAATGTTCTAAAGAGAAATTGGTCTCCCTGCCACCTCCAACCTGCAGGCCCCTCCTCTGGAGGCTGGTGACAGGTTCATGTGTCTCCTTTTGAAAATATTCTTTGCATACATAAGACAGTATCTGTGTCTGTATCCTCGTGTACCTGTGTATAGACACACAGACACGTGCACACACGCACAAAGAATTGGCGCTTTGGGTCCCTGGGTTCTGTGTCCGTGGATTCAACCAACCACAGATCAAAAATATTCAAAGAAAAATGTATGGTTGCATGTGTACTGAACGTGTACTGACCTTTTTCCTTGGCATTATTCCCTAAACAGTACAGCATAACAGCTTTTTCTTAGTGTTTGCATTGCATTAGGTGTTATAAGTAACCTACAGATGATTTAATGTATATGGGAGCATGTGTGTGTTTTCTGTGCACATACTACACAGTTTTATATGAGAGACTTAAGCATCTGTGGATTTAGGTATCTGTGTGGTTGGGGAACTGATCCCCCACAGATACCAAGGGATGACTCTGTGTTTGTGTGCGTGTGTGTGTGTGTGTTTTAACTTTTTTTTTTTTTTTTGAGACGGAGTTTCGCTCCTGTTACCCAGGCTGGAGTGCAATAGCGCAATCTCGGCTCACTGCAACCTCCGCCTCCTGGGTTCAGGCAGTTCTCCTGCCTCAGCCTCCTGAGTAGCTGGGATTACAGGCACGCGCCACCATGCCTAGCTAATTTTTTGTATTTTTAATAGAGACGGGGTTTCACCATGTTGAGCAGGATGGTCTCGATCTCTTGACCTCATGATCCACCCGCCTCGGCCTCCCAAAGTGCTGGGATTACAGGCGTGAGCCACCGCAGCCGGCCGTGTTTTAACTTTTAACACAATCAGATGCCTTTCCTTTTCTCATAATGATGAGATTTTTCCATATCAGCACAGTCAGCCTACGTCCTTCTTTCTAACAGCTTCTTCCTTGCACTGTCATTTTTTGAACCAGTCGCCTCTAGATAGCCATGTCATGTGCACTATAAACAGTGCTGCAGTGAACATCTTTGTGCAGACATCT
The DNA here is from genome assembly GCF_049354715.1 of Callithrix jacchus. Lineage (NCBI taxonomy): Eukaryota > Metazoa > Chordata > Mammalia > Primates > Cebidae > Callithrix > Callithrix jacchus. The sequence goes on from NC_133502.1 coordinate 196,037,251, forward strand.
TCGCACCCTTGTGTGATTTGCTGCGAGAGAAATGCCTGGCCGTGGCGTTTCTGGGTCATCTGAAGATTGGACAGGGGTTTTCAGGTGGGCTGGGAGTGGCACGGTGATGGGGCAGTGCTCAGGCATGTGTAGTAGGTACAGAGGCTGGAAGCTGCCAAGAGGGTGGCGTGCTCTCAAACACAAACCTCTTCCTCGCACCTGGGCTCCAGCCTGACGTTTAAATGCCACCACCTCTGCCAGGGTTTCACTCCATCTGTGAGGATCCAGGGAGTGCAGAAGGAGTCTGGCCCAGCAGCTTTTTCCTGCTGTCAGGCCTCAGGGTTTGCACCAGAGTGTGCGGAGCTCTGGAGCCCTTGGTCCTACCGCTGTTCCAGTGGAGAGACTGTGATTCCTCTCTTCAGTCTCTGAGGTTCTGGTCTCACTAGGCACGTGGCTGGTGTGGTGAGAGGCCCACAGTGGCAGGCTGTTCTCAGCATCCTCCATCCTCATATTTTGGGTAGTTCAGCCAGGACCTCATCCTAAACGTGTTCGGATCTGGATAGCTGTTAGGTTAATCTGTTTCCTCTTCCCTGGCCTTCCCTGCACATTTATTTTGAAAGTTGAAATCCCAAATGTCTCCCAGACTCCCTCCGTCCTTTAGAACATAGGCATTCCTTTGGGAAAACTTGGCACCTGGAGAACTTTTCCGAGGCCTCGTCAGGAGGAATAGCCAGGGGCTGGCCCTCCCCACCTCTATAAGGTAAAAGGAATCGTTAGTTACTGGGTGCTTGCTGTATGCCGGACACCACACAAGGCACTTCTTCTGTCATCTCATTGGGTACATGTAGCACCTTCATCAAGCAATATTGTTACCATCATTTTATCCCAGGCTCAGACAGGTGTCGTACTTGCCCGGGGTCACAGTTGTTCACGGCTGTATCCCTGGAGTCTAGTACAGGGCCTGGCACACAGTAGGCAATCAGTGAACTCTTGTTAAATGACTGAGTAGATGAGTGAGGGTTGGATTTAGTACTGGTCCATTCTATTTCTTTGTTTTTTGTTTGTTTTTTGAGACAGAGTCTTGCTCTGTCACCCAGGCTGGAGTACAGTGGCATGATCTTGGCTCACTACAACCTCAGCCTCCAAGGTTCAAGCAGTTATCCTGTCTCAGCCTCCCGAGTAGCTGGGATTACAGGCACCCACCACCACGCCTGGCCAATTTTTGTATTTTTAGTAGAGATGAGGTTTCCCCATGTTGGCCAGGCTGGTCTCCAACACCTAACCTCAGGTGATCCGCCTACCTTGGCCTCCCAAAACGCGCCCAGCCTGGTCCCTTCTATTGCAAGCAAAGGTGGTGGTGGTGGTGGTGATGGTGATGAACATGGTGATGATTTTGTTCCAGTCTCAGAATTGAAACTCACGCTGCTAAAGGCAAAACTCTTCTTCCTTCGCACACCAGTTTACCGTGTGGGAATCTGGCATTTTGCATGTCTTCCTCTCCAGGCCAAATGAGGATGCCTGTTCTATAAGGGTGTCAGCAGAGACAGAAACCTGAACATTTCCTTCAGAAATTTCTGTGTAAAAAAAACGAAAGCGAGGCAGAACGGCACTTGAAGATTTCAGTTGCCATGGCTATGGGTGATACAGCAAATTGTGTTCTCAGATTCACTCTTCCTTAGACCTTCAACTGCTGTATCTCCATTACAGGATTTTGGCTATTAAATGCATTTTATTCAGTGAGGGGTGGAGAGGAGGTACCCGCAGCTGAGCCCCCGCTGACTGAAAGGCTTCCACCAGCAAGGATTTGTTGAACGTCTCATTGGCTCTGGTTCATCCAGGGTAATCTTTATCACTGTCCTGTGGGTGTTGGGATTGCCACCTCCATTTTAGAGATGGACAAGTGGAGCCCCATAGAATCTGGCTTGTGTGTGTGTTTCTGTGTTCATTCATTCATTCTTGAGTTTACTCATTCATTCATTTACTCATTCGTTTATCCACTCAGCGAATATTTATCAAGTCTTTTCTCTGTGCCCGACGCTGTTATAGTCACCAAACATCAGAGGGGAATAAGGGAAACACAGTTCCTGCCATAGCTGAGTGTGGGTTCTATTGGGAGAGACAGGTGTATATATATATATATATATGAAAGATAAATAATTCCAAATACAGATAGATGCATGAAGACAGGGAAACAGAATGACGTGATAATAGAACAGATGATGAGACTGGGAGGAAGCATGAGTGGAATAACATTTGAGTGGAGCTCTGAGGGAGGGAGCCTGCCATGCAGAGACCTGGGGAAGGAGGCTGCAGGCAGAGGGAACAGCATGTGCAAAGGCCCTGTGGTGGGAACAAGCTTAGAGAGGTTGAGGCATAGTAAGAGGCCAGAGTTGCCAGCCTCCCATTGAGCAAGTAGGGGAAGCAAGTGGGGGTCTTGTGGGCCATGGTAGAGCGTGTAGAGTTTCTTTTGGCTGTAGTGGAGAGATGAGGGAGCATTTTTGGTGGAGGCTAACATCACAGGATGGAGAATTGTCAAGCCCAGCCAGGCCGATGTGTGGGGAGTGGACTGGTGGAGCAGGAGGTAAAACAGGGAGACCAGTGGCAGTGGGGACTTGGATCCAGTGCTGGGGTGGGATGGGAAGCAAGGAGAAGTGACCAGGGTTAGGCTGTAGTTTCAAGCTCAAGCCAATGGGAATGGATATGGGAGACCTAGGGAGAAGAGACACTAAGGAGGGTCCCCAGTGTGTGGCCCGAATAACAGGCAGGGTGGCATGAACAGGCGTTTACTGCAACTGTGAAGAGTGTGGAGGGAGCAGCTTTGAAGCCTAAAGGGCAAGAGCTCTGCTCTGATGCATTACATCTGAGATGGAATTAGGTTTCCAAGATGGGATTGAAGGAGGTTTCCATTTGTTTTGTCTCGTTTTTGAGACAGGGCCTCTTTCTGTCGCCCAGGCTGGAGTGCAGTGGTGCAGTCACAGCTCACTGCAGCCTTGACTTCCCTGGCTCAGGTGTTCCTCCTGCCTCAGCCTCCCAAGTAGCTGGTACTACAGGTGCATGCTACCACACCCACTAACTTTTTATATTTTTTGTAGAGATGGGGTTTTGCCATGTTGCCCAGGCTGGATTTGAACACCTGTGCTCAAGCAATCCACCCACCTCGGCCTCCCAAAGTGCTGGCATTACAGGTGTGAGCCACCATGCTGAGCCTCCATTCAGTTTTTAGCAAGTGACGTTGAAGCTTGGCTGATGGGGCTGGCTCAGCAGAGGGGGAAACAGGGTTGCTGTAGGGGAAAGAGGGACAGTCAGATGCAGGGGAGCTGTTGTGAGTTGGTGAGAAGATACGGCATCACAGCACAAGAGGAGAAGCTGGCCTGGGCTGTGAGTGTGGCCCTCCACCCCCTGCACCTGAGGGAGGCAGGGTGGGCTCCCAGATGCAGGGAACAGGGAGGGTGAGCTCGGAGTCACCAGCTCAGTGTGGATGGGAGAGTTGCAGATTAGTGGAGAGAATTTACTAAGTTTTGGAAGCAGACAGCTTCCTGGTTTAAGTCCAGCTAGCGAGTGACTGTGTTCATTGAGCACTTACCATGTGCTAGGTGATTTCTAGACAGCATCTGACACAACTTACACAAGCTCTACAAAGCGATTGCTCTCATTATCCCCATTTACAGATGAAGAGACTCAGGCTCAGAGAGGTGCAGTAATTTGTCTGAAGTCACACAGCGCATTGGTGGAGGGGCCAGTTTTGAGCCCAGGCAGCATAGCTATGCTTCACATCCTAGGAACCAGATCAGAGGCTCAGATTGCTGGTCTTTCAAGAGGAGAGACAAGACTTTGCAGGGCTGTTAGTGTAATGCCACGAAATAATGGATGACAACCCCTGTAGAGCGCCTAGCGCTGTGTTTGGGCACAATAGGCGCCTAAGGGACGGCCACTCCCTCCCCTGACCTGCTTCTGTTCACTTGGTTTCCATTAAGTGACACTTGCTGCTGGCAGCTCATTACCGCACATTGTGTTCAATTGCTTGGAGAAGTCCTTCCTCCCAGGGATCTCATTAAGTCCGTTTTGAAATGAGAACACTTGGTGGGGAGAGGGGAGGCAGTTATTATTATACTCTAAAGTAACTTGTTTAAGAATGGAGAGGCACTGGGATCTTCCCTGCCCCCGACACACACACACACACACACACACACACACACTCTCTCACACAGACACTCTCTCAGTCTCTCACACACACATACGCGCACACACACACACACACAAACATGTGCTCACACACACTCATACACACTCACAGTCACACTCACAAACACACACACAAACATACACACTGTCTCTCTCACACACACACAACACACACACTCACACTCACACTCACTGTCCCCACTCCTGCTTCTGCTCCTGGCAGTGATGCTGGTTTGCAGGCCCCTCACCGGCCCCCTGCCTTGCCTCCCAGGACATTTCGCTTTGGGTTAAAGGAGGGAGGGAGGAGAGAGAGATACATGGGGCCACTCTGAGGGCTGCGCAGGTGTCCACATCCAAACCAAAGACCGCTCCCAGCTTAAGGCATCACTCCTCTGTTTGAAGAAAGCAAACCATCAACTCAGACCTTCTTGAGGGAGGAGTTCTGTCCAAGCTCCAGACAGGACATTTTCTGTTGCCTCCTTGAGCCTGGGGAGGAATGGTGGCTGGGCAGGGCTGCCCAGTTTAAACGCACGCATGGGTCATTTGCCTGGAGCTCGGAGCCCTCCAGAGGGACCGGCGTGTTGGGCTGCTGGTGGCACATGGAGACCCCCAGGGTGGCTTTGGGGAGTGAATGAATGGGGGGTGGACACCTGAAGGGCCCTTACAGATCATCATGGCAGCGCCTCCTTGTTGGCTGCGAGGACACAGGCCCAGGCAGCACCTGGGTGTATCCAAGGCCCTTCAGCAGGTGGGAGGCAGCAGGCCCTGGGGTGGGAAGTAAAAGGTGAGAATGAGAACACTCCTTCAGGGAACCTGAAGAAGGAGCAGAATGGGCCTGGCTGGGTGATTCTAGTGAAGGCTGATACGGCATAACCCCCTGGCCTTCCTCTAGGGACCGCTCCAGGCCTCCTTTTCTTTCTGAAAGGTTTTAGGAGGCCGGATGAAAGCTCCAGGCAGTGTTGTTAGAAAACACTTGGGGAAGGTGATTGTGAAAATGGCACTTAGGAAGATGCGTCACCACCGCCGTCTGTGCCCAGCTCTGGGAGGCACATGTCTGCGTTCTCCGGACCTTGACTTTGTGTTTCCTTGAGCATAGCCCGTGTCCCGGGTGGATCTGGGAGCTCCAGGAAGCCAGCCCTTCCTTCCTTTCTCCCTCCCCACTCCCTCTGATTCTTGCTGATCCCCAGCTCCATTCATGGTTCTCTGCTACGTCTACTTGTTCGTTTCTCAGCTCTTTATTGAGGGTTTTAAGGGGCGGAGATACTGTAGTTAACAAGACAGATATGAGTGCACCGAGTCTCATGGGGGGTTTCTTGAGATGTGGGGAAGGCTCCCTCCAGAGTGTATGCACAAAAGTTGCCAGCCTGCAGACCAGACAAGCCCAGGTCCAGGCCTCATGCAGTTACTTCCTAGCTGAGTGACCTTGAACACAACACTCAGTTATCTCTGAGCCTCAGTTTCCCCCTCTGAAAAATGGCAGAGATACCATTCAGTCACTCTGTGATTCTAGAGATTTTATGGGGAACGGTAGTTGTGGTTCTTAGGAAAGGCAGGGTGCCATGTGGTCCAGTCTTTGCACAGAATCACATTCCAGCACCCAGGAGCAAAAAAAAAAAATAAAAATGACAAATGCTAATGTTGATTTGCATCTCTAAAAGAACATCGAGAAACATGTCAATGATAAGCTACAGGAATACCAATGACTGGCAAATCCTCCAGACTCATCTCCACACACCCAATCTTGTGGACCCTCGTGCTTTCTCCTTTTCCTGGTCCTGTCCGTTTCCTGATCCTTTTTGACTTAGCACGGCCTCACCGTTCTAGTTAGCCTTGGGCTTTCTCCTCCCTTGTCTCTGGTCCTGTTCTTCTCTAGCCAACACAGAACATTTCTTTGAAGGTGCAGCACCCAGTAGAGGAAGGCTGGGTTTTCTGCTGGACCTGCCCACAGTAGCACTGTCCCTGGGATCAGACGGAAAGGGAGGATTTGGAGCTGCAGAGCCAGACGTGTTCCCTGCCTGCTGCAGATGGTTGTTGGGGAGCTGAGCTGGGAGTTCTTCCTGTCCTTTCTGTGATGAGTTGGGGAGAAAAAGCCTAGAGCTCCCGGGGAATTCTGTTCTGTGTCCCCGGCCTTGTCAGATGAGAGACTATCTGCAGGGTACATGGCGAACCTGACACACCAACTCTAGCATCTGAGAACTCCAGGAGGGGCTTGTGCACAGCCCACACGGGGCCTTGAGGCTCCTCTGCCCCACTGGGGCCGTGGTGGCAGTCACAGCCGCTTGTCCACGGGCCGTCTCCAAGGGCTGCGTCTCTGTGCCTGTCCACCAAATAACGACATCCAGGAGCCTGGTCTCAGTCATCCTCGGCTACGTTAGAGTGGACAGAGGTAGTCTTAGCAGACACACAAAGCCTTGTGGGGCCCCCGGCTTCTCAGGCTTCCATCTTTCCTCCCTGCTGCCTCTCTGCTAGTCTTTGGGTGTTTCCCATTTGTCTAAGATATTCCCATCCTGTGCCCTTTACCCTCAGAGTTCTGCCTATTACAAGATCCAACACCGTTACTATTTTTTAACAGTTCTGAGAAACCGTAATTGACATACAATAAACCACATATTTCAAGTGTACAATCTGATGAGTTTTGACGTACGTGTATTCCCAAGGAATCATAACACTAGTGAAAATAATGAGCACATTCCTCACTCCTTGAGGCCTGCTCTTGCCTCTTTGGAATCCATCCCTCCTTCCATCCCTGTCCTCGAGCAGCCACCATTTGCTTTCTGCCACCGTGGATTGGTTTGTGTGTTGTAGACTTGCACGTGAATGGGGTCGTGCATTCCGCACTGTTCTTCATCGGTGTCTGTCACTCAGCATAATTATTTTGAGATTTGTCCACGTTGAGGTGCATATCAATAACTCGTTCCCTTTATCGGCGCGCTTTTCCATTGCGTGGATGTGCCAGTGTGTTCATCCGTTCCCTTGTTGACCGGCATTTGAGTTGATTCCAGTTGAGAGCTATGATGAATGAAGCTGCTGTGAACATTCCTCTGCAAGTCTTTGTATGGACAAATGCTTTCATTTCTCTTGGGTAAATACCTGCGAGTGAAATGGCCAGATCCTATGGTAGGTGTACGTTAAACTTGTTAAGAAACTACCAAACTCTTTCAAAGTGTTTGCAGCATTTTGCACCCCCAACCTCAGGGTGCAAGCGGCGTGGTTGCTCCATATTCTCACCATCATCATTTGGGGTGATGCTGTTGTTTCATCAGTGGAGTTGCTGAAAGTAACAAAGACTCCATAAAAATGGGTCTGACAGGGCCGGGCGCGGTGGCTCACACCTGTAATCCCAGCACTTTGGGAGGCCGAGGCGGGTGGATCACGAGGTCAAGAGATCGAGACCATCCTGGTCAACATGGTGAAACCCCGTCTCTACTAAAAATACAAAAAATTAGCTGGGCGTGGTGGCGCGTGCCTGTAGTCCCAGCTACTCAGGAGGCTGAGGCAAGAGAATTGCCTGAACCCAGGAGGCGAGGTTGCAGTGAGCCGAGATCGCGCCATTGCACTCCAGCCTGGGTGACAAGAGCGAAACTCTGTCTCAAAAAAAAAAAAATGGGTCTGACAATAAGTTCACCAGTTGGAAAGGGGGTGTTAGTGTGGGGTTCGGCAAACTATGGTCCATGAACCGAAAATGAATTTTGCGTCTTTAAATGGTTGCCAAAGAAACCAAAAACCACCAAAAACACGAAGAGGGTATGACAGAGACTGCACGGGACTTGCAAAGCCTGAAATATTTACTATGTGGCCCTTTACAGGATGTTTTCCAAGTCCTGGATGTGCAGATCCACCCACGTTCTTCCCGTCCTCCTATGCCCTTCTCGGCATCTTATTTCCTCATGGTCCCCAAATGGCTGCCACAGTTTCAGCCATCCTTGGGAGCCTGGGTGACATCTCACCAAGGAAGAGGGTGCATCACCAGGAAGAATTCTCCCCATAGTCCACCTGGCAGACTCTTTCCCCCAGGTCCCATTGACCAGAATTTGGTAGGCAGAGGGTTGTGGAAATCGACACTTAGAAAATGACAAAGAGAACAGTGTGATGTGGGAATCCCAGGAGCCGAGGAGCAGAGAATGTGCTTTACTTGGAGGGCAGAGCAGCAGAGAAGGCTTCCTGGAGGTGGTGACATCAGCACAAAGCAGAAATTGGCTAGAGAAAGGGGCGGGGAAGAGAAGGTATTGCATTGCAAATAGAATAGTAGTTCTTCCATCCCCTCCCCTCGTCTTTCTCCCCTTTCCTTCCCTTCTTCATTTCATCCATTCATTTATCCATTCATTCAACAAACACTTGCTGACTGTTTCCAGTGTGCTGGGCACGGGCAATAGTGGAGAATAAGACATAGAAGATTTCTGTTCCTTAGAGGGACAGTAATAAATAATCAGGGAAATACCAAGTAATTGTAATTATTAAAGTGTAAGTGAAACAGTGCTGTGATAGAGAGGGTCTGGAGAGTCACCTTAGAGCTGTGACTCAGAAACGAGAAGCACTGGCTGGGCGTGGTGGCTCACGCCTGTAATGCCAGCAGTTTGGGAGGCCGAGGCGGGTGGATCACAAGGTCAGGAGTTGGAGACTAGCCTGGCCAATGTGGTGAAACCTCATTTCTACTAAAGATACAAAAAAATGAGCTGGATGTGGTAGCAGGTGCCTCTAATACCAGCTATTCATGAGGCTGAGGCAGGAGAATTGCTTGAACCTGGGAGGTGGAGGTTGCAGTGAGCCAAGATTGTGCCTGGGAAACAGAGTGAGATTCCATTTCAAAAGAAAAGAAAAAAAGAAACAAGAAGCATCAAGGCTGCGTAGGATCTGCAGGCAGCTCTGGGTTGCTGAAGGGGGCAGCCTTTGCAGCAGGAGATGACGGGGGCGGGGGGCGGTGCTGGGGGGTTTTGCTTTCATTGCCCTGATGCTGGGGGCTCTGGAAGAAATTAAATTCGGGCTAGTCCAAGTTCCAGGACTCTGAGGCTGTGGAATGTGCATTGTACCCCAAAGACGGGCTGCCACAGGGACCTGTGGAATCACACCCCTCTGTCAAGGTGCCAGGGCTGCCTGGCCGCCCCATTTCCTGCCCTCCCTGCCCACCCCAGCGTGGCTCCTGGAACAGCGTGGGTGGTGCAAAGGGGAGGCTCTCTGTGTGCAGAGAAGCAAGGCATGTGAGAACAGACCTCCAGCCGGTTCAGGAGAAAGCACTCCTGGGTGGAGATGTGCTCCACAGCTAGACCATTCCTCACAGCAGCTGTGAGATGAGAGAGGGGCAGGGCTTCCCGGCTGAGTGATGGAAATGATGGGGGTGGGGCGTGGTGCCCCTGTTCCCTTGCCCAGAGAGCCAAAGCTGCTAAGAGGGTGGTTCAGAGCGCAGGCCTCCAAGTCAGGCTTTGCCACTAAGCTGCTACACAGCCTTCAGCCTTCACTCTCTGCCTCAGTTTCCTCCTCTGTGCAATGGGGAGACTTGTTTTGTTCCCAAGAGTTGATCAGAGCATATAATGCTACCACCACCTGGTAGAAGGCTACTGTTTTTCTTCCTTTGAAAGCAAAGAAGGTGAAGCTCAGGTAAGGTACACTACTTGCCCAGGGTCACACAGCAAGGAGCTGGAGGGCCAGGCAGTCAGACTTTGGAGCCCTGCACTAAACCGTGCTTGCAAGGATGACGTGAGATGATGTGGGGCCCAGCACACATAATATGTCCTGTCAGCCCTTAGGAAATATGTACCCCATCGGAGCAGCCTTTGGATATTCCAATGGGGCACTCCCCATTGGAATATCCATGCCTGTTGCTAGGGGTCTGCTCTGTGCTCATGGCTTGCACCAGTACCTGCGAGGTAGGTATCATGATTTCCATCTGCAAAAGGAGGCAGCTGAGGCAGGAGAAGGCTGTGTAAGGGCCCTGGGCCACACAGCATTTGTAACTTTATCTGGTGGCCTTGCAGAGGAAGGCTGGAGGTTTCGAGCTGGTCTTTCCTGTGGTCTTCCTGGATAGCCGCCTTGGGGAATCAAGGTCCATAGAGGAGGGGAGCACTGCCTGGGGCCCCACAGTGGTGTGGGGCAGAGCCTGGCTCCTCTTCTCCATTCAGCCTGGGCAGGAGGGCATGCAAGGTGCCCTCTATGGCCACCCAGACCTGCTGGTTACTGGAGCTGTCAACGTGGTTGAATTTTTGTCAGAACGGAGTATGGGAGGGGTCCCCAAAGCCATGCTGGCAAACCTTGTGTTTTTCACCATCGGGCTTCAGTCGGGGTTCACGGCCAATCTAAGTGTGAGTAGAAGAAAGCAAAATGGAGCGGAGGGAAGGAGGAACACAGGGCAGGGTCTTCCTTCTCGTGACCACATCTTCTGCACCCCATAATCCGACCGACACAGATGGGGGTGTTCCCAGGGGCAGGGTAGCGTGGTGGTTAAGGCCACAGGTTTTGAGTTCCACCCAGCCGTGGGCCGTGTCACACAGCTCTACACATAGCAGAGGCATGACTTGGACTAGTGACGTCATTGTTCCCAGCCTCTGTTGTCCCATCTGTACGATGGAGATTACACCCTTCCTGGATCATACCTGTCAAGAAGGCAGTAAGGCGCAGAGTCGGCCATCGGTGAGAGAGCTCCCGTGAGGTGTGACTGTGCTTACTCCAAACGCCAAGTAAAACAGCTGCACAGGCTCGGGGTTGGCTCTCTGGCTTCCCTGCTATGGTGCCGGTTCAAGAAGTAGGCGCCCAAGAAAGAGCTGGTTGAAGTCAGGAGGACAGGAGAGGGAAGAAGGAAAGATAGAAGGGCCTTCTTCTCCTTTCAATCTTTTATGATACTCATGGGACCTTTATAATCTCGGAGTGTTGCTAGGGGGCAGTTTACCCAAGGAGAGCAAAACTCACTGGTCACAAATACATTTCATAGGGGAGGTCACGTGTCCCTGATCCCAGTTCTCATTTGTCGTTTCCCAAGAACATCTTGCTTTGTTTGGCTAGCTGAGCCAAAAATGTGGAACTTCAGCTGCTGTGGTGGAAAGAAATGCGTTGTCTAGCCCAGGCGGGGTGGAGAAAGACACGAGCAGAGTTCCCCTCCTCCTTCCCAGGGGCTGGTTACCCCGGAACTGCTGTGTGGCTCAGTGAGTTAAGTCAGTCAGGGGAATTAGGTGGGGGGCCCTCCGCCTGCCTGTTCCCATTTTAGAGAAGGCCAGGGTGTACAGCCTTAGGAGATGCCTAGCTCTTGGAAGACAGGCTGTAATTACAGACTGGCTTCTCTATGCCAGGCACGGCCACATGGCAGACTGTCCACAGCGTGGAAAATGCTGCTTTCTACTCGAGCTGAGGGTGGGTCCAGATAAAGAGAGGTGATGAGTTTCTGTCTGTTTCTAGAAAAATTTCCTTGCCAGATGATTTTTTTTTTTTTGCTCATTGCAAGGTTAATTAAAGACATCTTGGGTCACTAAAATGACTATTTGAAGAAGAATGTGATAAATTAACACAAGGAAATCTTCTTGGGCTTGGTTTATAAATAATCTGGGATTGACTTGTAAAATCAAGTCATTTCTATTTTTTTTGTCTTTTATCTGAATTCTTTTCCCTGTTGCCTTGGAAACAAGTTTCCCGAGAGGGATGTTGGGAGTTCTGTGACTTGGGTTCAAGCCTCAGTGATTCCTCCATTTCGCACGGCGAGTGTGATGAGATCCTCTTGAGGATGTTGGGTACCAAGGGTGGACAGGACACGTCCCTGTCGCCCACGGGTTCAGCACCCAGATGGGAAGACTGATGGGTAAACCAAGTAACAGCCAGGTACACTGTGTGATTCCGTGGGGTTTACGTAGGCAAGGTGGGAACCCAGAGGTACCCCCCTGCCCCCATGGACATAAGGAAACAGGGGAGGCATCTCAGGGGAGGGAGTATTAAGCTGAGCTGTGGTGGACTGGATGCTGGCCAGGTGAGGAAGGGGTGGAAAGGTGTCTTAGCGAGAGGGAACAGCATGTGCAAAGGGCTGAACGAGAGATGGTGTGGCACATTCCAGGGTGAACATCTGTCCAGTTTGCCCAGGGTAGAAAGGACTAGGGGAACAGGTAATACGTGAGGTTGCAGATGCTGTCAAAGTTCAGATCAGGCACAATTCCTAGGAGACAGCAGCGAGGGCGCCTGCTGCAGATGGACTGTGAGGCCTTAGGGCAGCCCTTGGTTTGGGCTCGTTTCTTTATTAAGTGGGAGGGTTGGCCTAGGTTGGACCCTGCCGGTGTCCTGGTTCTGACTGTCTAGGGTCCTGTAATTCATTTGAACAGTGAGATCATAGAAATTATAACATAAAACCATCATCCCTTGCCGTTACCATTTATTGAATGTTTTTCTTGTTGTTTTGAGATAGAGTCTTGCTCTGTCGCCTAGGCTGGAGTGCAGTGGTACGATCTCCGCTCACTGCAACTTTCACATAGAGGTTCAAGCAATGTTTCTGCCTCAGCCTCCCCAGTAGCTGGGATTACAGGCACACACCACCATGCACAGCTAATTTTTGTATTATTTATTTATTTATTTTTCGAGATGGAGTCTTGCTCTATCGCCCAGGCTGGAGTGCAGTGGCAAGATCTCGGCTCACTGCAATCTCCACCTCCGGGTTCAAGCGATTCTCCTGCCTCAGCCTCCCAAGTAGATGGGATTACAGGCACCCACCACCACGCCCAGCTAATTTTTGTGTTTTTAATAGAGATGGGGTTTCGCCATCTTGGCCAGGCTGGTCTTGAACTCCTGACCTCGTGATCCACCCATGTTAGCCTTCCAAAGTGCTGGGATTACAGGCATGAGCCACCGTGCCTGGCCTAATTTTTGTATTTTTAGTAGATACGGGTTTTGCCACATTGGGTAGGCTGATATTGAACTCCTGGCCTCAAGTGATCCACCTGCCTGAGTCTACCAAAGTGCCGGGATTACAGGTGTGACCACCATGCCCGGCCTTATTGAGTGTTAACTGCGTACCAGGGGCACAAATTATCTCAGTTTTTTGTTGTTGTCGTTGCAACCTTTTGAAGGGGGTGGGCTTCATACAAGACGAGCAAACCATGACTCTGGTGATGTAGGCCTCAGGCGGAAGCCCTGCGCCATCAGCTACGTTGTCTGACGGTGTTGCTCCATCTGAAAGGGAGAAAAAAGTAGGTCGAAGCTGAGTTTGCGAGCCAGCCCTTCCCACTTGTAGTCCTGGGAATTCGCTCCAGGCCAGTCAGCAAGAAAGGAGATCTAATGCAACTGGGCAAGCCTCCAGAAGGCTTTTCCTGACCCTCATGAGCGGGCTGGGGGACAAGAGAAGTGTAGAGAGATGGGGCAGGGAAAGGCTTTGAGATAGACAAGCCCTGGTTGCAGTCCCGGAGCCCTCTTGCCAGCTCAGTGACCTTGGGCTAGTCCCTTTGGCTCTTCATACCTCACTGTCCTCTGTCAAATGAGGATCATCACTAACAGGACTCACCCTGGACGGCTGTCTTGAGGGTTAAGTGAGGTAAGATGTGCGAGAACCATTTCCTGGTACACCGTAAATCCTCATTAGTGGTTGTTGTTATTTCCACTGTACCCCCTCCTTTCCTGTTTGTTTCGTTTTGTGATGGAGTCTTACTCTGTCTCACAGGCTGGAGTGCAGTGGTGCGATCTCGGCTCACTGCCCACCTCCTGGGTTCAAGTGATCCTCCTGCCTCAGCCTCCTGAGTAGCTGGGATTATAGGCACCTACCACCAAGCCTGGCTAATTTTTGTATTTTTAGTACAGATGGGGTTTTGCCGTGTTGGCTAGGATGGTCTTGAACTTCTGACCTCAGGTGATCCACCTGCCTTAGCCTCCCAAAGTGCTGGGATTACAGGCATGTAATGCACCCAGCCCCAACCTTCTTTAGTAACATAATATTAGTGTACCTCTTGGTCTAGGATGCACAGTCCTGGAATGTCTAATCTTTTAGGGAGCAGGATGTGAAGAGGGGAGTATAAATGAGGACATTTGGGAAAAGCTGAAGGTTATCTGGGAGGTGGGAGATGAGGGGAAGGCCGCCATAGGCAGGGATCCCACATGTCCAAAACTCCCAGGGCAAGACTGAATGTGGCCATACTTCCTGGCCTTTCAATGTGCTGTTCTCTCTTTCAGCCCTCTTGGTGTACTCCTGTTCATCCTTCAAAACCTCGCCCTGATAGCCCTCTTTTCATTGTAAGTCTTTACTTTAATAAGTGATCATTTTCCCTGTGACCTTCTTTCCTCAACTTTCGAATTTCTTGGTTGCAGTTCACCCCTCCAGTGTGTTTCCATAGTGTGTTACTGATTTGTTCATCAGAACCCTTGGCAATTGTTCTTCTTTTCCCTCCTATTTCTCTCTTCCACCAGACCAGAGATTCTTGAAATTATACATGTTTGTATTAGATTTTGGGGTGAAAATGGGATAGCCTCAGATTTGAGATGGCCTTTGGGGACACTTTCCAATCTTAATGGCTAAGAATCAGACAGATACACTGAACTCTTCAGAGGCTACAGATCCCCTCAGGCCCAACACTGTCTTAGAGAAAGTAACTCTCCAGGGAATGTTTATTGAATGAATGAATGACTGACATTCTGATTTCTTTTCTTTTCTTTCTTTCTTTCTTTCTTTTTTTTTTCTTTGTGACTGAGTCTCGCTCTGTTGCCCAGGCTGGAATGCAATGGCGTATTCTCAGCTCACTGCAAGCTCCATCTCCTGGATTCAAGCAGTTCTTCTGCCTCAGCCTCCCAGGTTGCCGGGATTACAGGCGCCCACCATCACACCCAGCTCATTTTTGTATTTTTAGTAGAGACAGAGTTTCACCATGCTGGCCAGGCTGGTCTCAAACTGCTGATGTCAGGCAGTCCACCTGCCTCAGCCTCCTAAAGGTCTGGGATGACGGGCTGAGCCACCGTGCTTGGCCCATTTTCTGATTTGTGAAACCACAAACGCTCATCTGGAAATGGCGATCTCTGTGTCTCGCCGCACATTGTACATGAAATTTCCATTCGCTTCCTGGATCTCGGCAGCTTCTCCAGCATTTTTTGGATTAATTATATAAAAAAGAGATGGTTTTCTTTCTTTTTTGATGCCCAGAAACATCCCAAGAGTTTCCTGGAGAGAAGAGAAGACTTTTCAGAAAAAGTCCTCCTGCGGGGTGGGGGGGGGAGAAGGCGGGGGGGGGGGGATGCTTGTTCTGCCCCAGTTTTCAGGAAGCGAAGCTTTTTATAGTCACACTTGCAGACCGCTCTGTACCTAAAGGAAGCCAGGAGGGAACAAGCAGACATCTGGCTTCGTAGCTCACTTCTGTGCCCCTCTCCCGCTTCTGGAAGGAGGCAGAACTGGGTGATCTCACCTGCCATTTGGTCCCTGCTTTTCTGGGTGCTCGTCTGCCATCCAGACTGATTTGGTGAGGGCCAGGATATAGAGCTTATCACAGGTGTGAGGCTAGGCATGCCAAATCCCACTGCTTAACAGTCATGTGACCTTGGGTTGGTCATTTTACTTCTCTCTGTCACAGTTTTTCCATCTGTAAAATGGGAGTGAAAATCATATTAATAGTATCAGCCTCCTTTCATTGTTGGGAGGAGCTGATGGTGTAAGACAGTGACGCAATGCAGTGCAATGCCTGCGCATAGTAAGCGCTCAGTTAGCAGTGGCGATGCTGGCGATGGTGGTGATGCTGGCGATGCTGGTGATGCTGGCGATGGTGGTGATGCTGGCGATGCTGGCGATGGTGGTGATGCTGGCGATGCTGGCGATGGTGGTGATGCTGGCGATGCTGGCCATGGTGGTGATGCTGGCGATGCTGGCGATGCTGGCGATGGTGGTGATGCTGGCGATGCTGGCGATGGTGGTGATGCTGGCGATGCTGGCGATGGTGGTGATGCTGGTGATGCTGGCGATGGTGGTCTGGCGATGCTGGCGATGGTGGTGATGCTGGCGATGCTGGCGATGGTGGTGATGCTGGTGATGCTGGCAATGGTGGTGATGCTGGTGATGCTGGTGGTGGTGGTGATGCTGGTGATGCTGGTGATGGTGGTGATGCTGGTGATGCTGGTGATGGTGGTGATGCTGGTGATGCTGGTGATGGTGGTGGTGGTCTTTGGTTAGGTTCCTTAGAAGCAGGGACTGACGAGGATTCTGGTGCAGCGATTGATTGAGGGAAAGCTCTCAAGTGAAACCCATAAGTATAAAAGGGCAACAGACTGGGGCAGGGGAGAAAGCTAAGTCCAGACATGGTTTCAGCTGAGTCCCAGCCTCAGCCCAGTCCCATGGGTATGAATTGCACCACTGAGTGGGTGGCGCCTTGAGAGGGGGAGACCTGGGGGTTGTGTTCCATGTTGGTCACTGGCCGTGGGCATCTGGGCATAGCCTTCAGTAAGGGCAGTTCTCCAGAAGAGGGTGGAGCTCGGAGTCTTTTGTAACCAGCCAGCATTCACAACAGCTGGATGGTGTGTGCACCTTCTAGAAAAGGGGATCTTAGTCAGAGGAGGTACCAGCTGCATTGACGAAAATGATGCATTTGATGACTTCATCTCTGAAGACCAGAGAAGTCAAGTAATTTGCTCACCATCACACAGCTAATCAGAGCTATAGCTGGATCTCCAAACCCTTCATCATGATACTATACTTATTTAGCAAAGATGAGGTGGGTCTAGAATGAGGCAAATGAGATGCTTACATAGGGCGTAAAGTTGGGGACATCAGGAAAAGTCAGTGATGACTACACATAATATTTTAACCGTGTTTTTTAAAAATTAAAATTAATGCAAAAATTTATGATGAGAAAAGAGTCAGAACCGTCAGTAAAAACAGGATCAGTATTATTTATCTTTTTCCTTCTGCCTCTGGTGCCAGCGTGGCTCACACAGCACTGAGCAAGTCCCTTTTTGAACAATTAGGTTCTCAGACTTTTTCATTGTTATCTATGTGACTGTGATGAGCATTCTGGTAGCAAAATGTTTGTGTATTATTATTGTTATTTCCAAAGGAATTCCTGTGTGGAACTGGATCACCAGCTATTGGGTCACAAGTTAGACACAGCCCACCGCCAACCTTTTATTATGAAAATGTTCAAACAGATAGAAAAATTATGTACGAACACAGCCATCAGCTAGATTCTATAACACTTTGCTATGGAAGCTTTATAAAGACGTAGCCATCCATCCATGGCACTTTTTTTTTTCTGAGACAGGGCCTCACTGTTTCCCAGGCTAGAGTGCAGTGGTGTGATCACAGCTCACTGCAGCCTTAACTTCCCAGGCTCAAGCAATCCTTATGCCTTAGCCTCTAGGGTAGCTGGGATTACAGAGTTCAAATAATCCTCTCACCATGGGCTCCCAAAGAGCCACATTACCCAGCACTCCATTTTTTTAATGTGTGTGTATTTCAAAATAAATTATTGATTGGCCTGGAGTGGTGGCTCATGCCTGTAATCCCAGCACTTTGGGAGGCTGAGGCAGGCAGACCATGAGGTCAGGAGTTTGAGGCCAGCCTGATGAAACCCTGTCTCTGCTAAAAATACAAAAATTAGCCAGGCATGGTGACATGCATGCCTATAATCCCAGCTACTCAGGAGGCTGAGGAAGGAGAATCGCCTGAACCCGGGAAGCAGAGATTGCAATAAGCCAAGATCATGCCACTACACTCCAGCCTGGGTGACAGAGCAAGACTCCATCTAAAAAAAAAAAAAAAAAATTACAGACATCAGTACGCTTCAGCTGTACCTTTCAATATGCATGTCATTAACTGGCGAGCCATTATTTTTTAAGACTTTTGATCTAGGGTGTTAAATTTCCTCCAGGAAGTATATACCAGTTTTCATTTCCATCTGCTGCGGGTATGTGTGTCTGTTTTACCACAACCTTGACAACACTGGGTATGATCATTTTAAAGGTGTTTTACTTTCTACTCTGATTTAACATTTTTCCTTGTGAGGACCCCAGTGGATTTTCCACCTCTGTGTCCAGATGGTCTGTGAAAAAGCTGTGTACCATTCCAGCCATCGAAATATTTCTGGTGTGACTTTCCTGGGGCCAGCGGGGAGGACTCAAGCTCTTTCTCAGGTCTGTTCCTGTTTCCACCCTGGATGTCCCTGGCCTGCATGGTGAGGGAGCAGGGCCATGAAGAGGCCTTCCTGGTGCTCATGATGGGCACTCTGTATGACAAAAATGGGCAAACTTTGGAGGCCTGCTTTGGGTGCCAGAAGTCCTAGGACCTAGGAGGCTGCATGTGGTGGAGGGTTGAGCCAGGCACCTGTGGAAGGGGAATCTGGCCCTGTGGATGTTTCCTCACCTGCATGGTGGGGTAATGCTTCTGGATATATCAGCATAAGGTATGTAGGCTGCTCCCAGAGCCCTTTGTCCCTCTTGTGAGCTGCCCCCTCCCCCCATCTTCCCCTTCAACCTTCAGTGTTCTCATGGACCAGGTACCTACTTGCCTCTGGGTATTTGCATCTCTGTGATTTCTATGGGCCAGGAATTTGGGCGCAGTGTGGCTGAGTGACCCTGACTTGGAGTTTCTTATGCAGTTGTGCTCAGTATATTGGCCAGCTAAGGGTTTGACTAGAGATGGGGCATCTGCTTCCATACTGGCTCACTCACATGGCTGGCAAGTGGTGCTAGCTGCTGGCTGGAGGCCTCAGATTCTCTCCATGTGGGTTTCTGTATGTGACTGCTTGAGCATCCTCACAACATGGCGGCTGGTTTTACCCAGCATGACCTCAGAGAACTAGGTGGAAATCATGTTGCCTTTATGACCAAGCTTTAGAAGCCCTACACTATCACTTTTTCTTTTTTCTTTCCTTTTTCTTTTTTTTGTTTTTGGAGACAGAGTCTCACTCTGTTGCCCATGCTGGAGTGCAGTGGTGTGATCTCTGCTCACTGCAACCTCTGCCACCCAGGTTCAAGTGATTCTCCTGCCTCAGCCTCCTGAGAAGCTGGGATTATAGGCAACTGCCATCGTGACTGGCTAATTTTTGTAGTTTTAGTAGGAATGGGGTTTCACCATCTTGGCCAGGCTGGTCTTGAACTCCTGACCTTGTGATCCACCTGCCTTGGCTTCCCCAAAGTGCTGGGATTAGAAGTGTGGGCCACCATGCCCAGCCCATCACTTCTTCTTTACTCTGCTAAGCATATGAACCAAACTTCATTCATTGTGGGAGGGGACCATAACAGGGTATGAATAAAAGGGGACAAGGATAATGAAGAGTCATCTCAGAGGATGCCCGTCAGGCATGACCTTGGTATATGATTTTACCTCTGTGGACCTCAGTCTCCTCCTCTGTCAAATGGGTTCATGCAAAAAAAATTCATGAGTTGATTCCTGTGAATGCTTAGAAAAGTGTTAGACACTTAGTTACTTCTCAATAAATAGTAGCCACCACTGTCATCCCCTGGTGGGCTATGAGGTGTCTGTTCTTCATTTCTATGCAGTGCCTGGCTCAGAGTAGGCACCCTGTGAATCTTTATTAAATGAATGAGTGAAAGAATGAATGAGGCCAGATGTGATGGCTCATGCTTGTAATCCCAGCACTTTGGGAGGCTGAGGCAGGTGGATTGCTTGAGTCTAGGGGTTTGAGACCTGCCTGGGCAACATGGTGAAACCCCATCTCTATGAAAATTACACACACAAAAATTAGCTGAGTGTGGTGGTACATATCTGCAGTCCTAGCTACTCGGGAGGCTGAGGTGGGAGGATTGCATGAACCTGGAAGGTCAAGGGTGCAGTGAGTTATGATCACACCACTGCACTCTAGCCTGGGCAACAGAGTGAGATCCTGAATCCAAAAAAAAAAAAAAAAGGAAGAGAGAGAGAGAGAGAGAGAGAGAGAGAGAGAGAGAGAGAGAGAATGAATAGCTATAAGGAGTAGGAATACATAGACAAGAAAGAGATCTGTCGGCCACATTGTCAGAGAGTTCTTTGTGATAAACTTTCTCAAGTGAGGCCCTTTGACCAGTGTCTAGAAAACAAACATTTGTTCAAAACTGGAGTCAGGTAATGGTGGAAAGGACACGGGATGCATTCGGAGCAAACTGGGTTTCAATCGTGAACTTGGTGTCTGAACAATAAATATTTGCAGAGCCTTAACTCTGGGCCAGGTACCATATCAGACCTAGGAAAAACCTGGGGTGGGAGCAGCTCTGGTGCATGCCCTGGTGCCATCCTTGCTGTGTGACCTTGGGCTAGCGAATCTGTGTCTCTGAATCTGCATTTCCTTGTCCGTAAAAGTAGTGGGTTTAGGGGGCCATGGATCCCTGCTGGGGGAGAAACCTCCTTTAACAGGTGCCTGACCTCCAGCATCCAGCTGCTGCCCACCCCTCTAACAACCCCTGACATGTCTGGATTGTCCAGACAGAGGGCAGAGAATCTGCCTGGGTCACAGGGCCTGGCGAGGGAAGCCGGTATTAGGGTCTTGTCGTACCCCCAACCCCCTGTACTCCAGCTCTGTAAGGGTTAAAACCCAGTGAGCTCATGTGACCTGGTGTAAACCATGAATCACTCCCATTGCTCCCAGTGCTGAGCCTGCCACCCAGGACGGGGCAGATGCTGTGCCCCAGGTTGCCATGGAAACTCCGCCTGTACTGAAATACAGCCTGCTTCAGTCCTTCCTGGGGGGACCTCAGGGGCTGTCTCACCTGGCTCAGTGTTGACTTACAGGGAGGGAGGGGGAGACAGCTGAAAAGGAGCGGGGGGGGGGGGGAGCGGAACGGGGGGGGGCGGGGGGAGAGAGAGAGAGGGGCGGGGAAGAGAAGCAAGTGGAAGTTGAGACGCAGGGAGAGGGAGGAGAGCGAGGCTGAGAAACCAACAGCGAAACAGACCACGAGAGGGAGACAGACTGACAGCCGACCAGAGGTCCCAAGATGCTGCCTGTAACCGTAGAGGCAGAAGCAGTTTCCCAGCAGTGCTAACCTTCTGGGGGCTGCCAGATCTCTGACATACAGGCGCGCGCGCACGCACACGCGCGCACACACACACACACACACACACACACACGTGCAGCCACATTTCCTGGTGCTCCTGCAGCGAGGGCACAGGGGTGGGTAGACTGGTAGGCACGTGAAGTTGCCATCAGCCCCGAGGGACCGTGAGCGAGTTGGGACTTGGGGGAGAAAAAAATGGGGGCGGACGTCAGCTCCCTGGGCGGCTGCTGCCACCGCCTCCGCCTCTCCGAGGCCCCTCCTGCATTCCTGGGCAGCGAAGCCCCTCGTTAAGACGGGGGCTGATGTCATCCCTGGCTGCTCAGCCAGGGGACCCGGGGGCCCTGGTGGCTGCCTCCGGAAGTGAGCTAGCCGCCTGCCGGCTGACAGGTTTGGAATCTCCAGCCAGAGGACAGAAAACCTGCATGGGTCAGGTGAGCGGGGTCTGGCCGAGGGCAGCTGGGCAGGGGACAGCAGGGTGCAGCAGCCTGCCCACCGGAACCTTCCAGGGTGTACCTCAGGGGGGCTGCCTACCTGAAGGGAAGTGAGGACGAGGGTGCCAAAGGCCGCCCCCTCCCCCCCACCTATCGGGGGCCGTCACGCCCTGGAGTGAGAGCAGCCTGCTTGTTCCTCAAAGCTCCTCGTCGCGGCCGATCAGCTGGGTGAGCCCTGCAGCTGGAACCTGGACTGCCCAGTGTGTTGACTTTACAGCTCCGCTGGGGTGGACTCCCAGCCTGCCACTTAGCTGCCTCATCATTCCGAGCGGTGCCCGTGGATGCAGCCGGCTGCTGGCTCAGGGATGTTGACTTACCCTTGGTTTGCCTGAAGAGAGCTGCTGGGTTTTCCTGTTTTTTGTTTGTTTGTTTGCTTTTCCTCCAAGCAAGCCCAGAAGTTCCATGAGCAAGAGTCAGAAGAGGGGAGAGGAGACTGGCGTTTTAATTGCTCTCTCCCTCCCTCACCTCCTCCTTCCCTCTCTTCCTGGCTGGCCCCATGGATTACCTGGGAGATAAACTCACAGTGGCTCAGACCCACATGACCCAATGGATGGGCACCGTTAGGAGGTCCTTCCAGGAAGCCCTCAATTTGGTGACCACCACGGTGGGGCATGAACGGACGAGTGCAGAGCCGGCCAGCCGCACCCCCTTCAAGCGCACCTCCTCCCTCCGACACCTGGCCTCCCGGAGTCGGGAATCTTTCCGCCGCTTCTCTGCTCGCAGCCAACAGAGATTTTCTTCACTGAGGAAAAGACAGACAGACTCGGAACCACCAGATATTGTAAGCTTATGATATTTTAGAAAATATTAAAACAATACTGAAAGCTCCTCCCCTCCCGTCCTCCCAGGGAGGGAAGTTACTTCTCCCAGAATAGTTGTCAAAGCCCAGGCCCTCCGTGTTCTCTGCACCTGGGCAGGAGGCACGTAGCAATAATTCCTCTCTCTCCCGAAGTCGGTCAGGAAATTTTTGCTGGAGTCGATCGAGGTCTGTGTGGACAGGGCCAGCAGCACGTGAGTTGCGCCGAATTTGCCGGTTGATTTATGTTTAAGTGTGAACACCCCCAGCCCCCGACATGAAAGCTTGTCCTTCCCTCTATTTTTAGGGTGGATTAGTGGCACCTGCTTCGGCTCCTCTTGCCCTGCTAGGAAGAACAAGTGGCCATGTTGTGTGCACGCTGAGTTGTAGCTTCTGTGGTTCCACTGAGCTCTCATCTAATTGCCAAGGAAAGGGCCTTAGGAGACCGAGGTGGTGGGCGAGTTGCCTGCTGATCATGAACCTGGGGCTTGGTGTGAGTGGGCCAGGGCGGGAGGCCTTGATTTCTCACTCAGGCAGGCTCGGGAGGGCTTGGGATTGGGACAGCAGGCTGGAATGACAGCTCATGATTAAAAGCGTGGCCTGTGTCCTGCTAGGGGACAGTGCAGAAACAACTGTAGAGACCTTACAATGATTTGGAGAGTTGGGACTGGGCCCCGAGTGCGAAAGTGCCTACCCTATGGGGCAGCATAGTGAGCGAGTGGCAGAGCCGGGACCAGAACCCCAGGCCCTGACCTCCCCATTCTGGGTTCCTTCCAGTCCAGCTCCTGGCGGATGTTCTCCCCTGGCTCTCCCGATAACCTCAGGTCTGCCCATGTCACCGACCAGGCTTGAACCTAAAGAGAGTGCCTAGCATTTTCACATAGGCGACGTCTGCCACCTGACTGTGCTGGCCCCGTTCGCGGGAGCACCTGAGGACAGGCAAAGGGCTAAGCCAGCCCCTTTCTGGGTTCCTCCTAGTCAGGAGTGCCTATAGTCATGAAGGGACCCAGCATTTAGGATGAGCCCTGAGCTGGCCCTCCCTACACTCGAGGTGGCAGGGCTCACAGCTCCCCTACCAGGTGCAGGGACTCAGTATCCTCCTGCTGGCCCAGAGGTTGGGTGACTCACCCTAGGTCACATAACAGCCAGAGAGGGCAGGTGCAGATGCAAGACATTAGCTGAGTGCTTGGGCATGACACACGGCTCATCGATAGCATGTCGCCTTCACACTGGGTCTGTGCTCCTTTGTGGCTTTGGACAAATTAGTGGAGCTTGAATTTATGTGACAGATTCCCCAACCTCTGGAAGGTGTGACTTGGCACAGAGAAAGAAGGCCCCTCATTCATTCTGTCTCCCCCTGTGTGTGTCTCTGTCTCTGTGATGTGTCTCTCTGCCTTGCTCTATCTCTGTCTCTCCCTCTCTGCCACTCTTGTTCTCTCTCAGGGTATGGGGTTGCTGATAGGCAGGCTCTTTTGACATCCCTCTTTCCCCAGCCTGGGAAGTGGTGTGACCCCGAATCCCCTAGGTCTCTTACCCTGTGTTACAGGTTGGTGCCACTAGCAAGAATGGCTTCTCCAGCTGGTTGAATGAATGAAGTTGGGTGGTGCAGAGCCATTCCCTGTTACATCGAGATGCCTCCAGCAGTGTAAATACAGGCTAAATGCATTCAAGCTTCGAGCTCCTTTCCATGTAGCCACCTACTGGGTGGTAGGCACCAGCTGGCCTTGGCCTTGACAGCTTGAATCCGACTCCTGGCTGAGGAGCCCTGAACCATTCTTAAGCTTCAGTTTCTTCCTCTGTCCAATGAGGAGAACCAAGGGCTTGGTATGAGATTGAAGCAAGCCCCTGGCACAGTGGCAGGCACACAGTAGGTGCACACTTGTGAATGTCCTCTCTCTT
This sequence comes from Callithrix jacchus, assembly GCF_049354715.1. Taxonomy (NCBI): domain Eukaryota; kingdom Metazoa; phylum Chordata; class Mammalia; order Primates; family Cebidae; genus Callithrix; species Callithrix jacchus. The sequence continues at coordinate 196,061,509 of NC_133502.1, forward strand.
TTCGTTGCCTAGATACTCCGCCTGAGCAGGGTAAAGGCAGAGTTGGGATGGGAACACATGCCATCTTGCAGAGAAGTCAACAAAAACGCAAGGCCAATGAAAACTGCCTGGGGTGCCGGGCGCGGTGGCTCAAGCCTGTAATCCCAGCACTTTGGGAGGCCAAGGCGGGTGGATCACGAGGTCAAAAGATCGAGACCATCCTGGTCAACATGGTGAAACCCCGTCTTTACTAAAAATACAAAAAACTAGCTGGGCATGGTGGCGCGTGCCTGTAATCCCAGCTACTCAGGAGGCTGAGGCAGGAGAATTGCCTGAACCCAGGAGGCGGAGGTTACGGTGAGCCGAGATCGCGCCATTGCACTCCAGCCTGGGTAACAAGCGTGAAACTCCGTCTCAAAAAAAAAAAAAAAAAGAAAACTGCCTGGGGTTGAGTCCTGACTCTGCCAATTCCCAGCTGTGTGACCTTGGGCAGACTCCTTCCTTCTCTGTTCCTTGATTTCCTCCTCTGTGAAATGGGGATGATCGTGCATTGATGGGCTGGTAAACGTGTGGTGGGTGTGGCTGTGCTTAGTGTGTGGTATGTGTGCCTTAAAAATTAATTCTTGTGACAACCAAACCTTTCCTCTCCAACCATCCTTTCAAAGATTTTCACTGATCTGGAAAACCCACACACGCCCCTTTCACTCAGGAACTTCACTTAAATATTCGTTTTACGGGAAGATACTTTTTAAAGCCACTGACAATTACTTAAGAGTTTGGGCAACAGCAGTATCCACGGCTGGGGCTGGGAAGGGCCAGGATTTTAGTCTTTCCGACCTTGTCTATGTGATTTATCTAAATAATCCATTCTTTTCATCCTGGTTCCTGCCTCTGGCTTGTATTTACTTAGAGCAGTGTAGAAGAATCTATCATGGGCATAAAATAACTCTCAAAGGCGTGCCCTGAAATGTTTTCTAAAGCCAGCCCTGAAGTAATTTGCTAATGGCCTGCCTGCCTCTGTGTCCAAGGGATAAAGAGGAGAAAGAGGGAAAACAAAGGCAGGAAGAGACACGTTTGTGCTACAGTCCCGTATGAGCCTGAGAAACACGCCTGGGATGCCAGGGTCAGTCCAGGAGATGAGTGGGCTCCAGTTAGAGGCCAGACAGAAAATTCCAGAACCTGGGAACAATGGCAGTGGCACAGGGGCCAAGACTGGAATAAAAGCGGGAAGTTGGGGGTCTCTGAGGCCACGGGGTGCTGCACAGAGAGGGCTTTAGAGTCAGACAAACTTGGGCCTGAGTCTCAACTCACCACGTGCAGGCTGACTGACCTGGGCCACCTTAAATCACTTCTTTCAGCCTCAGTGCCCTCATCTGAAACATGGAGATTCAGCCCGGACACTTGTCTGATGGGTGGACTAAGAGCCAGCACAGCCCTGGCTGGCATGCAGGAGGTGCTGAGTAAATGTTCATTCCATGTTGCTTTCTGGGGGGGCCTCAGACTGTAATGTAAGTCCCACCTTCCTAGAAGACTTGACTGGTGCCTTAGGGAGCAAAGGAAGAACCTGGGCGACCCCTATATTTACTGTGTGCAGGACTCCACGCTAAGCATAAGGTGTGTATAATTTGTATGTCTTCATTAATTCACTCACTTTTTCATTCAACCAGTATTTATTTTTATTTAGTTACTTAGTTACTTAGAGACAGAGCCTTGCTGTGTCGCCCAGGCTGGAGTGCAATGACACAATCTCAGCTCACTGCAGCCTCCTCCTCCCGGGTTCAAGAGATTCTCCTGCCTCAGCCTTCCCAGTAGCTGGGATTACAGGCCCACCACCACACGCAGCTAATTTTTGTATTTTTAGTAGAGATGGGGTTTCACCATGATGACCAGGCTGGTCACAAACTCCTTACCTCAAATGATCCACCCGCCTTGGCCTCCTAAAGTGCTAGGATTATAGGCATGAGCCATTGCCCCGCCTATTTTTATTTATTTATTTTGGAGATAAGGTCTTGCCTTGTCACTGGGGCTGGAGTGCAGTGGCACTCGTAGCTCACTGCAGCCTTGATCCCCTGGGTTCAAGTCATCCTATTGCCTCTGGAGTAGCTGGGACTACAGGTGTGCACCACCACACCCAGCCATTTTTTTTCTTCTGTGTAGAGACAGGGTCCTGCTATGTTGCCCAGGCTGCTCTTGAGTTCCCGGCCTCAAGTGATCCTCCCACCTCAGCCTCCCAAAGTACACGGATTGCAAGCATGAGCTACCACACCTGGCCCCCTCCACCAGTATGTATGTATGTGTGTATGTATGTATGTGTGTATGTATTGAGATGGAGTCTCACTCTGTTGTCTCCGCTGGAGTGCAGTGGTACAATCTCGGCTCACTACAACCTCTGCCTCCTGGGTTCAAGTGTTTCTCCTGCCTCAGCTTCCTGAGTAGCTGGGACTACTACCACCCACCATGCCTGGCTAATTTTTTTATTTTTACTAGAGACAGGGTTTCAACATGTTGGCCAGGGTGGTCTCAAACTCTGGCCTCAAGTGATCTACCTGCCTCGGCCTGCCAAAGTGATGGGATTACAGGTGTGAGCCACCACACCTGGCCCCCTCAACCAGTGTTTACTGAGTACCTACCACAACCCTGGTGCAGGAAAAATGGCTGTGAACAAAAGAGACAAAACTCCTGCCTTCACAGAGCTGCTTTCTAGTGAGATGGATAGTAAAACACATCCGAATGTAAATATGTCACATATGTGCTGAAAATGATGGAACTATCTTAAAATATCAAGGATCTGTCTGTAACCTCAAACTATTGCTGTATTTATCAGTAACCTCGAACTATTGCTACATATCAGAATTTCTCAGCCGCAGCTACAACGATATCTTGGGCTACATAATTCTTTTTGGCTGTGGGGGCCAAGGGATGGGGTCTGTGAAGCTCATCCCTGGTCATCCCTGCTCATCCCACAGAAGCTCATCCCTGGTCCCTAACCACTAGAAGCCAATAGCATGTCCCCACAGTTGTGACAACCAAACATATCTCCAGATATTGCCAAGTCCCTTTGGGGCAGAATCACAGTGCCTTTCCCAGCCGCCTCCGGGTTTGAGAACACTGCTGTATATAACTTGGTGTGGGGCACAATCATTGTAGCTGGGGTATTCTCTCAGTGACTTAACTATGGGGAGGAGGGCAGGGATCCCACATCCACTGAGCCTCTCCTGCTTGCCAGGAACCACACAGCTGCCCCTATTGGGTGTAACCCATACTTTGTGAATGGAGCAATCTGAAGCACAGAGAGGTGAAGTCACAGGCCTGGGGCCACACAGCCGGGATCCATGAAGTGGGGACTCGATCCAGCATGGGTTGGCCTTGCTGGGAGCATGACCACGCCCTGCACTGGGGATCCACTATTAAACATCAGCCCCAGAGCTGAGTGTTCAGTCCTCCAGCCTCAGGCTGAGTGGGAGTATTTGCTTCTGTGTTAATTATGGACCGGAATGGCTGCTTAAAATATTCAGCAGGGCTCAGCATCTCCCCCCACCCCCCGCCACACACACATTCTTCTTTAGTGAGTCGGGGAGCATTGAAAAGAAAGGATATGTAGGACTCTTGCCTTTGGAAGCCCCATTTCAGTTCATCTCCATCAGTACTCTCTTTGTACTAGGTCCTCCAGCTCTGTAATAAATTACCACAAATTTGGTAGCTTAAAGTAAGATAACTTTCTCACAGTTCTTGGGTCCAGAAGTCTGAAATCAAAATGTCAGTGGCCGATGCCCCCTCTAGAGGCTTTAGAGGAGCATCCTCTCTCACCTCTGCCAGCTCCTGGTGGCTCCAGGCACTCTTTTTTTTTTGAGACGGAGTTTCGCCCTTGTTACCCAGGCTGGAGTACAATGGCCCAATCTTGGCTCACTGCAACCTTCCCCTCCTGGGTTCAGGCAGTTCTCCTGCCTCAGCCTCCTGAGTAGCTGGGATTACAGGCACGCGCCACCATGCTCAGCTAATTTTTTGTATTTTTAGTAGAGACAGTGTTTCACCATGTTGACCAGGATGGTCTCGATCTCTTGACCTCGTGATCCACCTGCCTCGGCCTCCCAAAGTGCTGGGATTACAGGCAAGAGCCACCGTGCCCGGCCGGCTCCAGGCATTCTTTGGCTCGTGGCCACATCACTCCAATCTCTGCCTCCGTTCTTCATGTCACCATCTCCTCTTTGTCATTTCTTCTCCTGTCTCTGATAAGGACACTTGTCCCTGAACATAGGAGCCTCCTGGATTATCTAGGATGAGCTCAGCTGGAGACCTGCAGCTTAATTCCATCTGCAAAGGTCCCTTTCCCATAAGGTCACGTTTGCAGGGTCTAGGGGCTAGGATGCAAACATAACTGTGGGTTTTTGCTTGAGACAGCATCTCCTGTCACCTAGGCTGGAGTCTAGTGGTGCAGTCATGGCTCACTGAAGCCTCAACTTCCCAGGCTCAGGCCCTCCTCCCTCAGCCTCCCAAGTAGCTGGGCCTACAGCTGTACACCACCACACCCAGCTATCTTTTGTGTGTGTTTAATAGAGACAGAGTTTCACCTTGTTGCCCAAGCTGGTCTCAAACTTCTGGGATCAAGGGATCCACCTACTTCAGCCTCCCAAAGTGCTGGGATTACAGGTGTGAGCCACCACACCTGGCCAACACTGTTCAGCACCCCACACACTCCCCACTGCTTACACCCTGGCCCCTCCCATCCAGTTCATTCTCCCCCCAACATACCCAAGAGATCAAGTCATTCCCTGCTTCATCCCAGGCTTACATGCCCAGTTTTCCTGAGCGACCTGGCCCTGCCTCCCTGCTGACATCAGCTCCCACCTCTGTCCTTCATGCTCACTCCACCCTTGCCACTCTGACCTCCTGCTCTTCATCAGTCACCCCACGCTCCTTCCAGACCCCAGGCCTGTGCCATCACCATTTCCTCTGCCTAAAATGCACTTGCCCTCTCTTCACCTCTGCAGGGAGGCTTCCCCATATCTCAGGCTGTGTTGAACCCCCTGTTTCCCTGTGCCCATCCCACTTCACTTCTCCTTGGGACCTGTCTCAGTCTGTGCTTGTTTCATGTCACCTGCTCCCTGGTTTATTCTCTGACTCCTCCCCTACGATGTCAGCTCCACGAGGGCCAGGGCTTTGTCTGTTCTGGTTCACCTTGGGATCGCCAGTGCCGGGAACAGTGGCTGGAAGCTCACAGAATAGCCGTCTTCCTGAAAGCCACTCTCCAGCCTTGTGTCCACCTTGTAACACCATCCCCATATTATAGATGGGTAAACTGAGGCCCGGAGAGGATAAGTGACACAGCCCTGGTGTACACCTCGTAAGAGAGTCCTGTCTGATCTCAGAGTTGATGCCAGGATTCTTGTCCAGGGAGGTCTGGAGTCCTGTCCTGGTAGAGGGCAGTCTGGAAAATCTGAAGTATAATGGTAATAAAAACCACTCATTCATTCATTAAAAATTTTTAATTGAGTACCTCTTTTCTAGCAGGTACTGTGCTTGGTGGAGGAAGAAACAGGCAGGGTCTTTGCTCCCACAGGATTCGTAGGAGCAGGAGATACATTAAGCACCTAAGTAAACCAATGAATGAACAAAGAATATGTTCTCAGATCATGGTGAGGGCCCTACAGAAGATTTAACAGGGCGTGGGGACCGTGGGAGCATATTTCAGGAGAGTCTTCTCAGGAGGTGACATTGGAGCAGAGACCTGCGTGAGTGAAGGGATGAGCCCCAGAAAGTTGGGAGGGACGTTGGAACGGCAGGAAAAGCAGTGCAAAGGTCCTGAGGCTGATTCGTGCCCGGTGTGTTTCAAGAGCAGCAGCGAGGAGCCCAGAGTGGCTGGAGCAGCGCAGGTCAGTGGGAGAGAGTAGAAATGAGCTCAGAGAGGTGGGCCAGGGGCCAGGACGGGTAAGGCCAGGGAGGGGGGTTCTGATAGGATGTTCGATTTTAGCATTGGAGGGTATTGAGCAAGGGAGAGCTCTTCAGATGATCAGTTCTGTGCCTCTGTGTGGAGTGCTGGAAGAGCAGAATCACAACTCCAGCTACCACTTACTGAGTGCCTCTGTGTGCCAGGCACAGGTTGTTATTAATGCATTTCTCCTGGAGATCTGGGCTTCAAAGCGTGGGGTCCAGTGCAGTGCACCGTTCCTCCATCTCCTGCCGCCTGTGCCGACTGCCAGTTGCCACCTGCCACCTCATGTCCAGAAGCCCTGCCAGGCGCCCTGGTCTCGGGCCACGCCTTGGGGTGTGGATTTGAGGGGTTAGACTTCAACCCAGCCCCAAAGGCCAGCATGATGTCACTTCATTCTCTGCTACAGTGTCACCAGGCAGGCAGGACAAGCTGCTTTCTTTTGGGCTGGCCTCACCCAATTTCAGGTCTCCTTTTCACCCTCCTGGCAGCAGAATGATGTCACCCAGAGAACAATGGTTCCTTTATAGATCTAGCCCGGGCCAAAGGCTGGATCTCAGAGTAGGTGCCTCTGGGAGAGACCTAGAATGAATAGAGGGGCAGAACAGAGGGCTCGGGCGCTCCACAGGGATCTGCTTTTGTTCAATAATATTAATCTCCTTTCCTCTCTCCCCAGCCAAAAAATAGCATGTGCTCAATGTACACTTGGAAAATACAGAAAAATGTAAAGAAAACAAAACCCGCCCATTCTTCTAACATCACAGTGATGAAAACCACTCCTAGCACTGGAGCGCATTTCCTTCTTGTCTGTTTTCCTCCCTCTTCCAAAAAAAATCACCAACCCTCTCTGTCTCTTTACAGCCTTTAAAAATGAACATTTTATATGTCGTTATAATACTTTTAATGCCCTTGCAACATGAGACTCTGTGTACTTCAGAACTTACTAACCTGTCTGGCTGCACATTTGGTTCCTTTCCCGTTCTGGGCTATCAGGAGTGACCCCTGCAGGGGCGGGTCTGTGTGTGTACCTCTTCGTCTGGATTTCTGAGAGGAGAGGCCTCTCAAGTAAGCTCATGTTGCTTTCAGTGGTCAGAAAGCCCAGTTGTTACTCTCACTTTTCTCTCCCTCTGGCAGCGTTTTCAAATCCCAGATGTTTTGTTCAGACAAATGTTTCTTGCTTCCTCAACAGGAATTCAGAAATTTCAGGAAGGAAATCTGGATTGATACGCATCATAGGGAGTGTTATGTTTTTGGATTTCATGAAGAATGGAGTCTTTGGCAAGGGAAGTCCTTACAAGAGAAATAATGTATTAGATTAGTTGTAATGGTGTGCTGGTAAATGTTTATCAAGCCCGTCTTGTTGGGGAAAAAACTCTGATTGGTAGCATTTGCCCAATTTCGTGGTATAAATACTCCCACCATGGCCAATTGTAAGCTTCTAACTGGTTTTCACTAAACCCAAAGTTGGGGAAAGATGGACAGCAGCTCACTATTCTCCTTTTTTTTTTTGAGATGGAATCTTGCTTTGTCGCCTAGGCTGGAGGGCAGTGGTGCAATCTCAGCTCACTGCAACCTCAGGCTCCCAGGTTCAAGCGATTATCCTGCCTCTGCCTCCCAAGTATCTGGGATTACAGGTGCCTGCCACACCGGCTAATCTTTTGTGTTTTTAGTAGAGACGGGGTTTCACCACGTTAGCCAGGATGGTCTCCACGTCCTGACCTTGTGATGCCTGGCTCAGCCTCCCAAAGTGCTGGGATTCCAGGCAAGAGCCATGGTGTCTGGCCTAGATCACTGTCTGTAGTATTTTTACCACATAGATATAATAGACATAAGTGACCTTCAGACCATGGAAAATAATAAAATGTGGCAAAGTAGGAAGTGCTGAGATGTGAGTATTTATTACCTTGGCTTTTAATGTGATTTCTTTAAGTTTAGGTCATTTAATCTTTATAACAGCTGTGTTTAATACCTGGCTCCTGAAAATTGCAGTTGTCCCTGGGGGGGCCAGGACAGCCAGCTCCAGTATATGCTGCTGGTTAAGAGAGTGCATTGTGGGATCTGAGAGCTGTGAGTCTGAGTCCTGGTTCTGTGTCTCCCTTGCTATGTGGCTTCGGGTAGTTTTCACACGTTTTTTAAGCCTCAGTTTCCTCTTTTGTAAAATGGGGCCAACAATATTGCTTCCCTCCACAGTTGCAGGAGAGATTGCGTTAAGGTGGAACACTTAGGACAATGCATGGTGCTTAATGGTGAGGTAGGAAGCGGGACTCGACTCCAGAGATGGGGATTGGGCACCAGACCAAATTGAGAACTAGCTAAACCAGGACCAGGGCAGAAGCAGCTTTCCAATCAGACATGCTTACCAGTGTGACATGTCAGTTTACCATTGTCAAGGAGTTACTGTCCCTTTCCGTGGCAATGACCCAGTGACCCAAAAGTTACTACCCCTTCCTTAGAGATTCCTACATAACATACCCCTTATTCTACATGGTATTAAAACTGCGTATAAATATGACTGCAGAACTGCTCTGAGCTGCCACTGTTCTGCCTTTGGGGTAGCCCTGCTCTGCAGGAGCCGTCACAGAGCTGTAACACCACCACTTCAATAAAGCTGGTCTCTTCCGTCTCCAGCTTGCCCTTGAATTCTTTCTTGGGCAAAGCCAAGAGCCCTCATGGGCTAAGCCCCACTCTGCCTGTCCTGTGTCAGTAGGATCTCAGTAAACAGTTATTATCATCATCACCATTGTTATTTGATCAGAGCTTAATAGTTGGCAAGGCACAGTCAAACATGATAGCCTCTCAGGTGGCCCCCGCAGTGATTCTTGCCTTCACATATTCACACTGTTGTGAAGTCCCCGTCTATGCTGTCCTGGGCTGGTCATTGTGACCAACAGAATACCTGCCGTCACTTCTGAGATGAGGTTTTGTTTGTTTGTTTGAGATGGAGTCTTGCTCTGTCACCCAGGCTGGAGTACAGTGACGCAATCTTGGCTTACTCCAACCTCTGCCTCCCAGGTTCAAGTGATTCTCCTGCCTCGCTGGGACTACAGGCATGTACCACCATGCCTGGCTAATTTTTTGTATTTTTAGTAGAGACAGGGTTTCACTGTGTTAGCCAGGATGGTCTCGATCTCTTGACCTCATGATCCGCTTGTCTTGGCCTCCCAAAGTTCTGGGATTACAGGCTTGAGCCACTATGCCTGACTGAAATGAGGTTTCAGAAAACACTGTGGCTTCCCTCTTGGTCACTCCCTTCCTTTCTTGGAGCATTCACTCTGGAAAGAGCTGCCATGTCTTGAGGAACCTCAAGCAATCCTGTAGAGAAGCCCATATGGTGAGGAACTGAAGCCTCTAGTCCACTACCACAAAGGAACTGAAACCTGCCAACAGACTCACAGGTGAGCTTGGAAGCAGATCTTCCAGCCTGCAGGTGAAACTGCATCTCTGGCCAACAGCTTGATTCCAAACTCATGAGCTACCCTGAGCCAGGACCATTCACTGAAATCCTTCCTAGATCCCTGGCTTCCAGAAACTATGTGAGATAATAAATGCTTATTGTTTCAGCCCACTGAGTTGTGGGGCTATTTGTTACACAGCCAGAGATAACTAGTACACATTTCTTCTCACTTACGTCTATGGGAATAGTCCGAGGATGGCCAGGGAGTATTATTTAATCCCTTGTCTTGCAGATGAGTAAACTGATGTAGGAAGACCCGCCCATGGTCTGTAATGTGGGAGGTGTTGGTATTCCCAGTGGATGCCTTTCTTGTCTCATATGTTCTTGCCCATAAAGGAGGCTGGCTGCTCAGAGCCCGCCTGGGGTCAGGGTCCCAGGGGCTTTTGAGTAGCTCACCCTTTTAGGAGTTGGCATGAATCTCCCAGCATGGGATGGAATTTATTTCTTGGATTCCAAGTGCTCATTACCCCATTTAACTCATCAAACATTCATTTTAAGAGCTGGGCCATAAACAGCAGTAAACTCTATGCAGAGATACAAGAGCATGGTGGCTCTTCTCCAGCATCAATTTCTAGTCCAGAGAAGTCTGGTCAGATTGCCTTGCTCCCTTGAAAGGAGGGTCTGAAACATACCTTATTACTAAGAATTAAAAATTTCAGAGTTTGTGAACATGTTTGACTTCTGTTTTCTAAGCATAGATTTGGTATCTTTGGCTGTTTTTTCTTGATTGCAAGAACAGAGTGGTGCATACAGTTCAGAGCTTGGCTCTGCCTTCAGAAAGTTCTTAGTGTGAATCCCAGCTTTGCCACTGGCCAGCTGTGGGGCCTCAGACAGGAGATTTTAATTCTATGAGCCTCAGATTCCTTGTGAAGTATGCAGCACAATGCCTGGAACCTAGGAAGTGCACAATAAATGCCAGGCACAGTTGCTGTCCTTATAACCTTGCCACGTTAGTCAGATTCCAGTATGCTATGCTGCAGTAACAAATGGCCGGCTCTCATTCACTTAACACCACATGTTTATATGTTTTGAGACAGGGTCTCACTCTGTCACCCAGACTGGAGTGCAGCATTGTGAACATAGCTCACTGCAGCTTTGACCTCCTGGGCTCAAACGATCCTCCCTCCTCAGCCTCCCCAGTAGCTGGAACTGCTGGCATGTGTCACCATGCCTAGCTAATTTTTTGTAGTTTTTGTAGAGATGGGAGTCTCACTATGTTACCCAGGCTGGTCTTGAACTCCTGGGCTCAAGCAATCCTCCTGCATCAGCCTCCCAAAGTGCTAAGACTAGAGGTATGGGCTACTGTGCCCGACTGTTTATTTCGTATTCATGCAAAGTTAGCTGCTGGTCCAGGGGCTGGCTATGGCAGCAGCCTCTCCAGGTGGTTTACATCTGACAGCTAGGCCATCTGGGAAGATGTGACTTCTTTATAAAAATTTCAGAGAAAAAAAAGGCTATTGTCCCATTTTACAGATGAGGAAATTAAGGCTTAAAGGGCAGCATATTTTAAGCATTGACCATGTGCCATCCATTGAGCCAAGGAAATTGTCTTAAATCCTTATAGAATCCTCATCCAATAGGTATTATCTGTGTCATGTCTGTTTCGCAAATGATAAAATTGAGACTTGGGGAGAGGTGACTTGCCCAGAGTCACCTAGTGCACAGTTGGCCAACCATGGACTGCAGCTCAGGTCTGTTGACATCTCGTTTCTTGTGCCTCCCATTTGAGGAAGTGGATTGAGAGAGCTGGGATGCCTTTCCTGAGAGGTACCATGGTACAGACCGGGTTTCACACCATGGTGACGCTGGCATGGGGATGGATAGCTCTCTGTCATAAGGAGGTGTCCTGGGCACTGTAGGATGCTGAGCAGCATCCCCAGCCTCCTCCTACTAGATGCCGGCACCATCCTTCCCATCCCCAGTTGTGATGCCCAAAAGTGTTTCCAGCCATTGCTAAATGTGGGGGGCAGAGTCACCCCTGGTTGAGAACCACTGATGTGGGTTGTAAGAGCTCAATCTGGGAGCCAAGAGATGTGAGTTCAAACCCCTGCCAGGCCTTAAGTAACCATTGGGCCTCACCCAATAGATTCTGGATGAGGCCTAAACATTAGTAGTAGGCCTTTGGGATACCCTAACTCATAGGTAATAGAACCTTTGATTCCTGATGTAATTTAGGGCAAGTGTCTCTGCTCTGAAAGCGTTTTTCCTTCGCTACAAAGCGGCACAGACAATATCAGTTCACAGAGTTGTTATGAGAATGACAGGAGATGCTGGTGGAGAGCACATAGTTACTTATAAACGGTGGCTTTTATTGTCATTCCAGTTACCACCTGTCAAAGGGGAGGTTAGGAGGGGGGGCAGATTTTCTCGTGTTTGGAAATACTCTTCACAGTCTATTAATTCCCAGTCCCACACCTCCTAGCTCCAGATCCAAATATTCGCTTTCTGCCAAAGCCAGAAATTATCCAGCACCTCACGTTCCCACCATCACCAGCTTGATTTCTAGAAACAGCCCTTCCCTGGGCACACCTATGATTTAACACCTATAATTCCTTAATTCCTAGCTAGGAGCCTATTCTTTCCTTCTTGGTAATTGCCTTCTGCTTTGGGAAGGATGAAGGTTGGATGTGGCAGACATCTTGGCAGGAAAAACCTGGAATGTTCTGGAACCTCTGGTGCTGCATTCAAAGAGCAGCATACAAAGGCTGGCAGATGATGGGTAGAGTTTCATTATCTGTAAACATTTTTAAATGAACCCTAGGTGCCCATGTAAACAGGTAGCTGACGGGTAGGAGGTTGGAGTGGAATTGTTCTTCATGGAGTTCCTGAGCCTTGGTTGTCAGAACATCTAGATCCTTCCAGTTCACTCCTTTTTTGTTGTAACTGAGGAAGCCAAGGCCCAGAGAGGGCAAGAGACCTATGCAAGGTCACACAGCGAGTTAGTGACAGACACAGGACTGGAGCTTGGGTTTCTAGATTCAGTGTTGCAGCATTGGAGGCCAGGCGGTTCTCAACTTTGACACCCTTTGGAGTTGAGCCACGGACATTTATTGAGCCCCTATCTTGTGCAGAAAGTTCTGTAGTCAGCTGTGTGATGCGTTAGAAATAAAGGGACTCCGTTCCTGCCTTTGAGTTTTTAGAAAAGTGAGCGTATGTGTGTCCCAGCTGTGCCGCTTTGAACCAATGTTCTCTCTACGACAGTGGCTATGGGCCTCAGTTTCCCCCTATGTTTTTAGAGATTGTGGTATGACCTCTTAAGATCTTCACAGTAAAATCAGCTCAGATTCAAATCCCTGCTCCCCTCTCTGCTAGCTGTGTGACTTTGAGCATGACTTTTAGCAAGCCTCAGTTTCCCAATCTGTACAAAGGGAATCATAATGCTGTTCATGGTGGTGAAATTTCCTTATGGCAGCGAGTGTACCGGGCACATGGTAGGCTCTCAGCATTCTGCTGGCCTTGCTTCTGGACCACTGGGCCACCGGGCTGCTCACAGCTCTGCGACCACATTCCTTTCTCCAGCTTTTGCACAAGCTGTTCCCACTACCTGGAATGACGGAACTGTGGCACACGCTCCGCTGGCGTGTTAAGAAGCTTAAGCCTCTTCTTCAAACTGTGCCATTTTCTCTCCAGCATGATCCCCACCCTCTAGTGTTATTAGAAGGGAGGGAGGTGGACACGTGGAACTGGCATAGAGCCAGCAGCCCAAGAGTCTTCTTCCCAGCCTCCTTTGTGTCCACTTGGCTTCCCCCGCTCCCCTTGCAAGATTCCTCCCACCCCATCCTGCCCCACCCCACCTCTACGTTGCTACTTGATGATCAAAGCATACTTGTGTGTCATTAACAGCCACGGCTAATTAGGAAGGAAGGGTTAAGTAGGAGGCATTCCTATATACGCCTGGGGGCTGAACAGTTGGAGATTTTTTATATCCTATGTTGGATTTTGCTTTCCTCTTCTCTTGCATACATAGCCTTTTTGTGGGCGAGATGAAAAAAGAATGGAGGTCATTAGAGATCTACCTAGTGAGTTTGCTAATCTTTTCATGGGACAGGGAGCCCCAGGGATTTTCAATGACTTAGTGCCATCGGTTGAAAAATGGTTTCTGAGCTGAATTGTGGTGTAGCGGCTGTGGTGGTCCAGTCGTGTCTGATTGCTGGGATGGGAGTGGAGGAGGAGACAGCAGGGGTACAGATGGGCCTGAGTTCAAATCCTGGCATCGCATTTCTGACATCTAGGACTTTGGCCAAGGGCCTTGACCTCTTTGAGTTATGGTGTCCTTGCATGTGCAAAGGGCTAAAGATGTGGAGATTGACCTCAAACTTGGGTGGACATAAGATGTGTCCTGGGTCCTGGTGCCATGAGGAGAGTACCAGGCAGGTGCTTTGGGGTCTGAGGAGGACCCCAGAATCTGCTTGTATGGCAAGAGCTCCAGGTGAGCCGCCGGTAGAGACGGTTATGTGGGCACCGCTCTTTAAGGACCAATTCCTTAATGTTTCTTCGTGTTCATAAAAATAGTTATCTGATGGATGAATGAATGCATGCATGAACCAATGCATGAATGGATGCCACGTTCCTAGGTGGCTGCAAGCCAGATGTTGGTGGGTGATGAGGGCTCAGCAGAGCTGTGCTTTCTGGCAGGAACATGATTTGGAGAGGCTCAAGATTATAAATCTGAATTCCCTGTTCAACAGCGACTTGTGTCCAACTTGTCTCCCTTCTCTGAGGACTGCAGAAGACTCTAGGTCTATTGTGTTCACGTCTCAGGAATTCAATGGTCAGTCCTTGTCCTGACCGACCAGAGAAAGTCTGGTTTTGTTCTCACTCCCCTAATTGGTACCCTCCTGGCTGTTTCAGCTTTTCTGTGGGTACCTCAGCCCCAGCCCCATCTCTGTGCACCCCCATAAGCCATTGCTCTAGACCCGAAGATTCTCACAGCAGTGCCAGACTCACAGATCTCCGTTTCTGCGGCTGTGTGGGATTGGAGTCAGGCAGCCTCCCCCAGAGCGAATCTCACATCCTTTCTGAACTAATATAACACATTGCCAAAGGGAGGTTCCTGAAGGCTTCTGATTAGCTGCTTTGGATTCTGTCCTCGGCTCATTTGTACAGCTAACCTACCCCTGTCAACCATGTGCTGTGTGCCAGCCGCAGTACCGGGTGCATTCCCATACCTGACATTGGATGTTACTTGCCCCTCATAATCCTGAGGATGGAGATGAAGGGGGGCAGCCACACTTAGCTCCAAGGTCTTGGGTGCAGAGGCTGGGGGTTCTCCTTGCTGTCTGTGCTCTGTCACTCCTTCAAGCCAAGTCAGAGGTCCTTTGTTATGTTTCTCTCCCAAGCATGAGGATGGGTTGGGGGAGGAGGGGCCTCTATTTTGCAGTCAAAAAAAGCTAGTTAGTGCTAAAAGCACAGATTCTGGAGCCAGAAGGCCTGGGTTCGAAACCTAGCTTTACAACCTCCCAGCGTGTGACTTAAGCAACTTGCTTGACGGCATCGTGCCTCAGTTTCCTTCTTTCTTCTCTTTCCTTTTTTAAATTTTATTCAAGACAGGATCTTGCCCCGTTTCCCAGGCTGGAGTGCAGTGGCACGATCACACCTCGCTTGCTGGGTTCAAGCACTCTTCCTGCCTCAGCCTCCCAAGTAGCTGTGACTAGAGGTGCAACCTACTATGTCCAACAGTTTCCCTAGTTCTAAAGTGGAGAAAATAACAACATGCTGTGGAGTTGTGAGGAATACATCTGTTGACTTACACAAAGCTCCTAGAACAGTGCCTGGCGCATAGTTGGCTCTAAAAGTGCTTATTATCAGGCAGAGTGCAGTGGCTCACGCCTCTCATCCCAGTTGGGAGGCTGAGGCAGGAGGGCCGCTTGAGCCCAGGAGTTTGAGGACCAGCCTGGGCAACAGAGTGAGACGTCATCTCTATAAAATTTTTTTAAATACATAAATAAACAAGCGATTGTTACCAATATGATTATATTCACTGCTGTCTTGTAAGAATATTATAAATAAATACATACTGTTATAAATAAATATTTTAGAGATATGATTTACATACAGCAAAAGGCATATCTCTTAAAGGTATAGCCGAGTTTTGACAAAGGCACACACCTGTGTAAGCCACACCCTGTTAAGATCTAGGACAGTCTCACCTTCCCAGGAAAGTTCCCTTAGCCCCTTTCCACTTAGTTCCCCCTACCTGGCACTCAATAAATCTTTCTTTTCTTTTGTTTGAGTCTGAGTTTTGCCTTTGTTGCCCAGGCTGGAGTGCAGTGGTGTGATCGTGGCTCACTGCGACCGCTGCCTCCCAGGTTCAGGCAATTCTTCTGCCTCAGCCTCTCAAAGTAGCTGGGATTTCAGGCTTACGCCACCACACCCAGCTAATTTTGTATTGTTAATAGAGATGGGGTTTCTCCATGTTGGTCAGGCTGGTCTCAAACTCCCAACCTCAGGTGATCCGCCCGCCTCGGTCTCCCAAA
The DNA here is from genome assembly GCF_049354715.1 of Callithrix jacchus. Classification (NCBI taxonomy): domain Eukaryota; kingdom Metazoa; phylum Chordata; class Mammalia; order Primates; family Cebidae; genus Callithrix; species Callithrix jacchus. Next base: position 196,077,344 of record NC_133502.1, read on the forward strand.
GTGCTGGGATTACAGGTGTGAGCCACCGCGCCCGGCCTTAATCATTTCTCGAATGAATGAATGAGTTAAAGAATGTATACTGATAACCCCATGAGAGGTCTAAAAATAAAAAACTATAAAAAAAAGAATGTGTACTGAGAATCCATCGTGTTTGATCCCAAAGCTCTTTATGCCAAGTGTGCTACGTGTAATCGTCATTATAACCTGATTAGCTGTTGTGTGAATCTATGAGGTAGAACTGCAAAGAGAAAGATTGTCATACTCTGAAAACTTAAACGCTTCGAAAAGATTTCATACAGGCAAATTGCTTAAAAAAAAAAAAAAAGTCCCATCCTAGGAGGGGAGGAGGACACTGTCAAAGACAAGCCTGAGGAACCGTGAACATCTGGATGAGTTCTACACCTCCCGCTTCCCTGGGGTCTGGGCCTCCACTCAGAGCCCCGCATTGCTGTGTCTCTTCCCCAGCACCTGCAGCACAGGGATCCAGCCTCTGGGTGGAGAGCTCCTCTCCCTGCTGCCCTCCAAACCTGTCCCTCCTGGGGGAACAAGCACAGCTTCGATGTTTAGAGTCCCAGGCCTGAATGTCGGGGGCAAAGGCGTGGGGGACTAGGAAGACTGAGGTGGGATTCCAGGGTCCCAGTTCCCGTAACTCACCAGTTCCCACCACACCCCAAACCAGGGTAGCTCCTTGACGTTTTTAATATATTGGACTTTTGTGATTTTGCTTAAAGAGATTTTTTTTCCCCTAAAGCTCAAAAATGAAAAAGAAAGTGGAAAACTGGTGAGGTGGTGCTGGCCACCACCCCCAGTCAGAGACAAGGAGATTTTCAAACAGGGTGGGACCTCGCTCAGTGACACACAGGGACTGCTGTGGAAGAGACTGGGCTTCCAACTTGGAGTTCTTAGCATTTTCCTTGGTGATTTCTGTGCAGTGATGAGGAGGGTGCCGACTGGGTGTTTTCCGGCCCTGGAGAGCTGAGGCCATGCTCAGAGGACACAGCTGCCACCCAGGCAGGTCCTTTTCCCTCCCTGCCTACGTGGCACCCTCTGCAGAACTGGAGTTTTGTACAGATTTGGGACTTAGGATGCACAAGGTATCCGGCGCATGCCTGGTACCTCTTCAGCCTACAGGTAGTGTCCACATCCATGGGCACGGCAAGGTCCTTGCTGCTCCTAAGGGGATCAGGGTCTTTGGCTCAGATTATCTCCCTGGCAGGTGGCACGGGACTGCTCATCCCTGAGGGAGAGTTACGGATGAAGTCACCCGCCAGGTCTCTGGCCTGGTCAGGTGCAGAGGCCATTTGCATGGGCCAGGCTGATATCACCCCAGGAAGCCATTCAGTGCTGGGGGCCACCTTCAGCCCTGGCTGCCTGCCTGCCTGTTGCCTATGTCCTGTTTTGTTTGTCGTGTGGGGCAGGCTCAGGGAGGAGCCCTGTGGTGCAGATAGTCTTCTCTGCTGTCTGAGAACAGGGTGACGCCATCCTTCTCACTGAGGCATCTCAGGTTGGGAACAGGCTAGTTCCTTGTTCAGATCCCAGCTCTGCCATCTGCTGGCTGGGTGGTTGCGGGCTGGTTACTTTGCCCCTCTGTGCTTCACTGTCTTCCTCTCTGAAGGGGGTAGCCGGGGCATAACCACATAGGGCTGTTGTAAAGATGACACGAGGTGATGCGTGTAAAACTCTGTAGCGCAGCGTTGGCCGTTAGGAGCACGTGTTGGCCACTGTTGCGATTATGGTGGTGGTGATGGCTGTGATAATTGGGAGACGGTTATGAGTGTTGTTATATTATGCCCAGAATTGACTGAAGTCATGCTTTACAGACACATTTGTGTCTTCTTGGATCTCTAAATCAATGCAGCTTGACTAGACACATATAATCTGTTAGCAGGGTCTTGCATTGTTTCCAAAACCGTTACCGAAGCTCTCACCCTTCCAGTTTGCAAACTATTGTTAGAGAACAGAAGCTCTCAAACAATGCAGGTGCCCAGGCCCCACCTCTCAGACATCTAACATAATTGGTCTGGGATACGGTCCAGGCGGTTGGAGTTTTAAAAGCTCCTAGGTGATTCTAAGGGACAGCCAGAGCTGAGACTCACTGGGGTCAGGTGGCATAGCAGAAAGAACGCAGGCTTCAGAGTAGGACAAAGCAACTTGGAGGGCAAGTGTCTGCCCCTCTTGGAGCCTCGATTTCTTTATCTGTAAGGTGTTTCAGGAGTCTGTTGGGAAGCACATGAGATTCATGTGAACACTGCCTCTGATGTGGCTGGTACATCCCAGTGAACATTTCATAGATATGTCTCCTGAATATCAGGGCTTGGAAGTGACCTTAGACCCTGCCAGCTGGTCCCACCTTGTCTCTTTACTGAAGATCTCTATTACAGATTCCCCCTCACTTTCACAGTCTAGACATTTCCCAGAGTTCTTCATGGGAATACCTGTCATGTTGATGAGGGATCCTTGAATAAAGAATACCAACGCCTGTCATCCCAGCACTTTGGGAGGCCAAGGCGGGCAGATACCTGAGGTTAGGAGTTGGAGACCAGCCTGGCCAACATGGTGAAACCCGTCTCTATTAAAAACACAAAAATTAGCTGGGCATGGTAGCGGGCACCTGTAATCCTAGCTATTTAGACAGGAGAATGAATGACAGAGGGAAACTCCGTCTCAAAAAAAAAAAGAATAATACCAGAGACAACACATTTAAGAATCACTTGGTTAAATAATGTTTTTAATGCAGAACTTTTCAGAGCCTTTTGTTACGTGGAGATGGTCGTTGGCATCCTGCTGTATTTCTGAGGTCTCAGATGAGAGAAGTGTTGTAGATTTGCTCACTGACTTGAGTGGGAGGTCTCTCTCACCACACTGAACGCATACATTAATGGTAAGATGTCCACTTTCAGAAATGCTAAGTCTGGGGGAGAACTGTGCCTCTAACTGGGAGGATTCAGTAGCACGTGTTGACCGCGGAATTCATAAAGCATTTCGCTAGGTTGGTGTCTTTTGTTACACACTTTATTTTTTAATTTTAATTTTTATTATTATTTTTTTGAGACAGAGTTTTGCTGTTGTTACCCAGACTGGAGTGCAATGGCACGATCTTGGCTCACCGCAACCTCCGCCTCCTGGGTTCAAGCAATTCTCCTGCCTCAGCCTCCCGAGTAGCTGGGACTACAGGCGTGCACCACCATGCCCAGCTAATTTTTGTATTTTTAGTAGAGATGTGGTTTCACCATGTTGACCAGGATGGTCTCGATCTCTTGACCTTGTGATCCACCCGCCTCGGCCTCCCAGAGCGCTGGGATTATAGGCGTGAGCCACCGCGCCCAGCCGTGTTACACACTTTAAATGGGGCTGGTCATTTTGTTTTCCTTTTAGAATGAGAGACTGGCTGGCTGTCATCAAGAGACTGTTCTTCAAATTGTCTTTATATAGTCAACGTTAGTTCCTTCTTCCTCTGTTTTTATTTTTTGTTAGTTTTTAGAGACCGGGTCTTGCTCTGTTGTGGAGGCTGGTGTACAGTGGCACGATAATAGTTCACTGCAGCCTCGAACTCCTGGGCTCGGGCGACCCTCCTGCCTCAGCCTCCTGATTAGCTGTGACTACAGGCACCCACCATGGTGCCTGGCTAATTTTTAAAAATTTTTTCTTGTAGAGATGGTGTCTTGCTATGTTGCCCAAGCTGATCTTGAACTCCTGGGCTCAAGTGGCCCTCCCACTGTGACCTCCCAAAGTGCTGGGATTACAGGTGTGAGCCACCGCGCCCTGCCCCTCCTCCATTTTTATTGGGCAGAGAGGAAGGTACACACATAGATGTGGACATCACCCTCAGTGTGGGCATTGGTGTTCCTTCCCAGAGGCAAAGATACAGGCCTGAGAGGACCCTGAGATTCCACAAGGGGAACTTTCCATCTTGTCATCCAGGACTCCTTTTATTTAGATAAGGGAGCCTCAGCTCAAAGAAACAACTTGGCCAAGGCGGCACCGCCTCTTTGGAGCAGGCCTGGAAGGCAGAACTTTGCCCCAGAGCTGGGTTTTCTTTTGCTGCCCTCCCCTGTGACTGAGTACCTTGCATGCTGTTTTCTCAGCCTGAACCTGCTTGGCTTCCAGTTATTATTGAAATGAGTGGAGGTTTCCGGGAACACAAAAAATCCATAGAGTAATTAATGAATGTGCCAGAAGGCTTGGCAGCTGGATTCTTGTGTTTACCATGGGCTTGGCTGGCAGGAGATTCAGGAAGAGCTTCAACGTGGGTGGGGTCCATCTCCCTAGCCCTGCTTGCTCTCCTGGTATGTGTGTGTGCGTGCGTGTGTGTGTGTGTGTGTGTGTGTACCTGAAATCTGACTCTTCCAACCCTTTTATAGGCATAGGATGCATAAGGTTGTTTTCATTACTGTTTTTACAAGTGTTGGCATTTTATTTTTTACATTTATCAGTTTGTCAAAACGAAATCATCCCCCCAGCGACCTTGGAAATAGCAGTTAAATGTCTCTGACTCAGGGAGACCAGAGTGTAAGTTGTGTTATCAGTTCTGTCATCCAGGTTGGGGCTGTGAAATGAGCTTGCTGCTCCAGCCCAGAGAGGGGAGGCCGCTCAGGAGGGCAGCCTAGCCCTGCTGCTGCTCTTCAGCTTTGCAAAGCTGGGAGGCCGAGTGCTTTCAAGCCTTGGAGTGGGACAGACTTGAATTTAAATCCCAGATCCACCACTTGCCAGCTCTGTAACCTGGGGCAGACCCTTGAACTTCTCTGAACCTTAGCTTCTTCTTAGGTAAATTGGGGATAATAATATATATGCAGACCTGATGTAAAGATTAAATGAGATAATACTTAGCACAGTGTCGTGTAGCAAACACTCTAATCATCACATATATGTTCCATTTTCTAGGGGTGACCACTGAGTTGTGGGTAGATTGATTGACTTGCCAAAGGGTTGACCTAACATTGCAATTAGGGATTTGTTTGTAACAATCCCCATCCCTGCCTGCCCCATTTCGTTTGTATTCACAAGGCTAGTCTGCATTTGGGCTGTTAATGCCAGGGGCTTTCAGTACATGGATTTTTTGTATTTTTTTTGTTGTTGTTGAGACAGAATTTCCTTCTTGTCACCAGCTGGACTGTAGTGGCGTGATCTCGGCCGACTGCAATGTCCACCTCCCGGGTTCAAGCGATTCTCCTGCCTCAGCCTCCCGAGTAGCTGGGACTACAGGCGTGCACCACCCGCCCAGCTAATTTTTTGTGTGTATTTTTAGTAGAGATGGGGTTTCACCATGTTGGCCAGGCTGGTCTCGATCTTCTGACCCTGGGATCCACTCGCCTCGGCCTCCTAAAGGGTTGGGACTACAGGTGTGAGCCACCACGCCCGGCCAGATTTTGGGATTTTTATGCAGCACTGGCTGCCTGTTCTTCCCTCTGCATTCACACTTCTGAAATTTCCTTCCCACTCTCAAAGTCTAAAGAATTGAAGCCAGACGTGTGACTAATTAACGCCTCTTAATTGGGGAAATATGACCTTTTAGATGTTATTATAATAAAAGGGCAGCTACAAAAAGAGGGTGATTCTGCCCCTCATGCAGCCGCCTGGTGGGCGTCAGCTCCGGAAAAGGACAGGGAGAGCGTGTCCTCCTGGGCTGTCCTCTTTGGTACCGTGTTTCCAGTTCACTGTGGAGTCAGACAGCAGCCACGTCATAACAGCGTCACCACAGTAGTGATGGCACTAAGTGCTTACTGTGTCCCCAGGGCAGTGAGCAAAGTGCTTCAAGTCCTTTGATGCTTTTCATCCTTGCAGCCACCTTGTGAGTTACAATTAGGTATTACCATCCTGCTTTACAATTGTGGGAACTGAGGCTCAGGAAGGCGAAATGGCGTGCCCAAGGTCACACAGCTGGCAGGCCACAGGGTCAGCATTTGAACCAGGGCTTGCACTTGAGACCAGGAGCACAACCTATCCCAGAGTTGTGGACTCTGCAGTTAACTTGAGCTCTGAGTAGGAAACTCCCCTGGCCCTATCTAGAGGAGGAAGACAGGGAGGGAGCTCATGTTCTTTAGGTATTTACTCTGCTTCATATGCCTTTTATAAATCTTTCATTTCATTCTTGGTTTGTTTGTTTTGTGGGGGGTGGCGTCCTGTTCTGTCACCCAGGCTGGAGTGCAGTGGTGTGATCTCGACTCACTGCACTCTGCCTCCTGGGTTCAAGCGACTCTTCTGCCTCAGCCTCCTGAGTAGCTGGTGTTACAGGCATGAGCCACTATGCCTGGCAAATTTTTGTATTTTTAGTAGAGATGGGGTTTCACCATGTTGACCAGGATGGTCTCGATCTCTTGACCTCATGATCCGCCCACCTCGGCCTCCCTAAGTGCTGGGATTACAGGTATGAGCCACCTCTCCCGGCCTCATTCTTGGTTTTCAATGCCCCCTCCTCTCTCTCTCATGCAGACACACTCACAATCAGCATGATTCCTTTTCAGATGAAGAAATCAAGTCTCAGGGGCATCAAGGGGCTTCACCCAGATCACACAGCCAGTAAGCATCAGAATTTGAACCCAGGTCTGGCTGATTCTGAGCTGATTCTTTTTTTCTACACTGAATCAGACTGTGGCATTTCTGATTATGTCCTCAAAGGAGAGAAGGGATAATGTGCATTCCGAGCGTGGCATCAGGCAAACAGCCCTAAATCGTGAGTCAGGAAGCCTGGGATTTCTGGGCAGTACCCTGCTGTGGGGCCAGAAAATCCTGCCCCTGTTTTTACCTCCATTGTCATTTGTACCACAAGGACATGGTCGGTTTCCGAGTCTCTTTTGCATGTATGTTCTGACTATAGCCAGAGATGCTTATCTGTGTACCCTGGAGGAGATGGAGCTTGGGGCAGAGCTGTAGACCTTTGAGAGGGTAGGTTTTTTTCTTTAAAAACCAAGGAGAATCTTTTCCCTAGTTGGCGGATAGACAAGTAGTGAGTGTCCCATTAAAGGGGTACATTTTTGAGGCATTCAGAGTGATACAGATACTTCAGGCATTAGGGAAAGTGAAATAGTGAGGTTAAGCAAGCAGAGGCTGGGCGCTTTAGATTCAAATATCTTTCAGCTTGGTAATCCTATTATTCTGATCGAAGATAACCAGCCATTGAGCCTATAGAAGGGTCCCAAGCGGCTTTCCCTACATCTGCTAACTCTAAATGACTGGGAGTGGCTGGCTGGAGTGCAGTGTTAGGGATTCCTGGAGCTTATCTGAGCTCCGTTCTGTAATTGATTATTGATGTCTGCCACGGGCAAGGGAGTGTTAACTTTCTGCTTTCATCTTTGCTCTTTTCTAAAGGGTAACCCTTTATGTTTCCAATATGAAATTATTACTTTTTTTTTGTTTAATCAGGGAACAGGAGGGCATGGACATCAGCAAGACTAGGAAGAGCAGTCACCAAATTCCACAGCCAGAATTCTCTGTCCTACATTACCTGGCCTGTGGTAACATCTCTCTGTAAAGGTCAGAGGCTGAATTTAAGAAAGTGTCATGAAATTATGGAATGGTTATTATTCATGATGCCTATCCTTTGTTTCCCTCAGTTCAGGAGAATTACATAATGGCCAGTAATTGAGGCTAACAAAACAGGTGGTAAACAAGAACATTTAAGATTAGTCTCTTGTTTCTTAAAGAGGCACTTTCGTATACCTGCCTGATTTTCAAAGCTGTCCCTGATCAGTAGGTGAACTGGATACGTGCTGAGGAATTGAATGGGGCACAGTTCACCAACTTCTCTGAGTGTATTTTTCACTTTCTGCCCAATCACTGTTATTTGCCATTGTGTTCTCATCAGGTGATTTTCTTTCAAAGCAAAATGAAAGTTGCTCAACCCTTTCTGGGAGAGTTTGTCCTCCCGCCAGTACCTGCCTGCAGCTGGGAAAGTTTCCAGGAAGTAAACAGTTTCCAGTGGAGGAGATTGAGGCCCAGAGAGGTTATGCAGCTTATCCTAAAATGTCACACGGCTAAAGAATGGCAAAGCTGGGACTAGAACTGAGGCCTGTTCATCTCAAAAGTCCCTGCACTTGAATATGCCAAGTGAATGCCTGTCCTGCAATAGATGTTCAATATACAATGACTCATTTTTTTTTGTACTTGTCTAAAAATTGTTTGCCCCTGTATCTGTCAGGATCAGCCAGGTTGTGCTACAGTGACAAATAGCCCTCAAAACTTCAGTGGCTTAAAACAGACAAATAGGTTTTGTTTTTATTTTTTTGAGCACTCTGCATGCCTACTGCCATTGCCTGTGTCTGTGTTCCACATCATCTTTACTCTGGTGGCCTAGACTGATGGAATAGCTTGCCTGGGGGAACAGCCGGCTGCATGGCTGATGGAAAGAGATCATGGCCAACCAGTCATTGGGTCTTAAAGTTTCTGCCTGGAAATGAATGACATCACTTTTTGCTTGCATTTCACTGGCTAGGGCAAGTTACATGCCTGCACCTGAGTCCAAGAGGGGTATCCAGTCCTTGTGTAGGGAGTGATACTGGATGTGTGTGCCTTGCAGTATGGTCTACCTAAAACACAGTCTCAGAATGATCTTTATCAATTCATTTGTAGAAATAAGTCTGCCCAAGTCCATTTTCTCCTTCTCTGAAGCATAAGCCACCCTTCGGATTAACTCTGCCCTTGTTGCTTAGATTGATTAGTTGCTGAGTTGAACATTCACCTGTTCTCATATACAGCACCATCTCTGATTTCAATATGTTAATTCATTTATTAATCTCTTGGTTCATCCTAGAGATGGACTGGAACCTGCAGTGATTAAAAAAAAAAGCAAAAACACCCAACCTTCAAATACTAGAGTTCTTTAAAGAAATGCAGAGTTCTTTAAAGACATTCAGGCCCATATCTCTTCAACCTGCTAAAATGTTACTGAGCAGCTCTTGGTGCCTGCGTTTCTCCAGGTGGGCAGCGTTTACCGAGTGCCTGCCATGTGCCAGGTGCTTCTGTAACCCAGGAGGCTTCCAGAGATCTCAGGGAGATGTTTTGTCTTTGAGTGCTTGAGAATCCAACCCCCTTCCATTTTCCTTCTGAGGGAAATGGAAAAGCAACTTCAGTGCTTAAGCAGAGAGAAGCGCCAGCCACTGACACCACCCCCAGACCTCGACTGAGAAGCAGTGGAGGAACGATTAATACCGGTTTTAGCCAATGTCTTAACGGGTCTCCTGAGCATCTGTACTCATCTTTCCTCAGTTGGGAATTCTGGGGATGCTGCTTGGAAGATATTTATAGAAGAAATGCTCATTGCCTGGGGTTCTTGGAGAGGCAATTACATAGTAAGAAGGGGGAGCCACGGCCCCCGATGGGGCTCATCCTGGGAAGGCTGCAGGAAGATGCAGGCTTTGCAGGCTGCCTTCTCCTATGAGCAGCCGCACATCAGAAGCAGGCCTCCCTGGTAACAGGGAGGCTTTAGGAGGTGGAGGAGAGGCTGTCTGGTATGAAAGTGGGGTCCAGCAGACTCGACCGTGAATCTGGACTTTGCCACCTACTTGCTGTGTGACCTTAAGTAAATTACGTGGCCTCTCTGAGCTTTAGTTTCCCCTTCCATCCAGTTGTCAAAGCTGAGGTAAGATTTAATGAGAGCATCTGTGTCCTCAGCAGATGCTTGTTGTGTGCCTGCTTTGTGCTGGGGGTTAATCGGAGAGCAGACCATTTACCTTCTGATTGGAGTTGGGGAGGGAGCGGTAAACAACAGCAAAAGCAATCTCATATCGGGGTGCTGAGTGCTGTGGGTGATGAAAAGTCAAGTGAAGCTGGGGAGACAGGCATGGCACTGGGGGACATGTGTACTTCACACAGGAGGCAGGGGAAGCCCTGGTTGAGGAGGGCACATAGAAGCGGAAGAATGGTTTGAAGCTCAGAGCTGTGCAGATGTCTGGGGGAAGGAAGAACATGCCGGAAGTGGGCACAGCAAGTGTGAAGGCCTAAGGAAGGAGTGTGCTGTGCTTGGCTTACTTCAGAAAGCACATGTAGGTCTTCGTGGCCGGGTGGCAGTGAGTGAGGCTGAGAGGTGGTGTGGTGGCAGGGCATTGATTAGTACTGCTGCGTAACAAACGATCACAAACTTTGTGGCTTAAAATAATACAAATATCTCACAGCTTTTATCAGTCAGGAATCCAGGCCCAGCTGAGGGAGGTCCTCCACATAGAGTCTCACAAGGCTGCAATCCAGGTGTTGGCTGTGCTGTGCCCTCAGCTGGAGGCTCGATGGGAGAATCTGATTCCAGACCACTTGGGTTGTTGGCAGAATTCAGTCTTTGGGGTGGAGGAATGAGGGCCCTGGCCGCTTGCTGGCTGCTAGCCGGAGTCCAGCCTAGAGGCTGCCCGCAGGTCTTTGCCACATGGGCTTTCTCGTGGCTGTTTGCTTCATTAAGCCAGCAAGAGGCATCTCTAGAGTGATCCCTGCTAGCAAGACAGGGTCTTCTATAATGTGATGCAGCAGGGGAATAACATCCCTTCCTCTTTGCCACATTCTGTTGGATGAAAGCAAGTCACAGGTTCCCCCTGCACTCAATGGGAGGGGCTCACACAAGGATGTGAACACCAGGAGGGATCCTGCGAGGGGCACCTCGGAGTCTGTTAGCCATACGCAAGGAGCAGCAAGGGTTGATGCTGGCGATGTGGGGAACGGGGTAGTGGGCGAGGGCCCCCGGGATGCACCGAGGACACTGGGACTTTCTGTGTGTGTGATGGGCATTCATAGGAGGTTCTTGAGCAGAGGCGTGGTATGAGAAATTGTCCCTGCCTCAGGATGTATTTCATACGTGGTCACTGTGATCATGAACAGTTATTCCAGCTCTTTGGCAGCTCATTGGTCAAAAATATATGGGAAGGAGAAGTGAGAGGGAGTTGGAAAAATTGTGTTCTCTTTCAGGCTTTTCCTGGGACTTGCTGTGGAACTTTCTAGAAGGCCCTCAAGTCTCTCAGCCTCTGGCCCTCATAAGACCATTAAACAGATAAGACTGGGCTCAGAGGAGCTCCTCAGCCTACTGGGAGACCCAGATGTTAAACACATAATCACCCTGCCAAATTACCCCTATGTGTTTATTCTAGCTTTTCACAAGGATCAAATGATGGGCAGGAAGTAAATCTGCCCACATTTTAACAGTGATTCTCTTCAATAGTGAGATGCCCAGTGATTTTAATATTTAATACATGTATCTTTATATCTAGACCTACATTTATATTGTACAGTGCAAATGTATAACTTCTGGAATCAAGGGTAAAGCCCCTAATCACCAGGGTTTTGGGGTGACATTTCTCTTTTCTAATTACCCTCTGCTACCTTCTGGGAACAGTCAGTCTGGGCCTGCTCAATCCCCACCTTTTATTTAAGAGGTATGCATCACCAGATTTTCCTTTCCCAGCCTCCTGAAGCTGAGGACCAGAGGTTCTGACTTGGACCACTGGTTCCTGAGCCTGTCTGGTGTCTTTCACAGTGTGGCATTTGGTGGACGTGAATTGGAACCCTGGCTCTGGGATGCGTTAGCTGTGACTTTGGTCAAGCTCCTGTGTCTGTCCATGCCTCACGTTTCCCAGTCTTTAAGGATAATGCTCTATCACCTTTACCTTTTAGGGAAAATGGGGAGAGATGGGATGGGGTGAATCCCTGGGAAGCACCTTGTAAGCTATGAGACACCACCAAAATGGTTGCTTGTTCAAGATTAAGAATTCATGAGCTGCCAATTTCCCCATCAGGCACTTCTGCCGCAGACCCTTAACCTCTGCAATCCTTGCAATTCCGCACTAGCATCCTAGGGGTTGGTGTGGGGGGACTGTTTACTTTAGCGGCAGCCTCTGGTTGCCTAGCAACAGGGAATCCATCGCTGTTGATACTCTTAATTCGTGGGAATGTTCTGCCCACTGAGATGGCGCCGATATTCAGTTACACGAGAAGGGGGAAATCAGCAGTGTACACAACTTGCAGAATCCGACCCCTTCTCAGAGTCCTCTCAGCCATAAATAAGATGCTAGAGGCCACAGTAGAATCACAGTGCTGGCTCTTTCCCAGCGGTTCCCTGATCACCAGGAATCCTTGGCACCATCCCCCTGAATGGGTTCCTGTTGCTATCTTGGCTGGAGGGTCTGGTTTGAAATGGTTTTTTGGGTCCACAGGGGCTGAGGCGAGTGGGATGTTGTGTGCTTCCTTTAAGCCAGATGGATGGACCCGGTATGATGGCTCAAACCTGTAATCCTACCACTTTGGGAGGCTGAGGTGGGTGGATCACCTGAGGTCAGGAGTTCGAGGCCAGCCTGACCAATATGGTGAAACCCTGTCTCTACTAAAAATACAAAATTAACCGGGCATGGTGGCAGATGTCTGTAGTCCTATCTACTCGGGAGGCTGAGGTAGGAGAATTACTTGAACCTGGGAGATGGAGGTTCTAGTGAGCCGAGATCATGCCATCGCACTATAGCCTGAGCAACAGAGCAAGACTCCATCTCAAGAAAATATGTATATATATATATATGTATGTATTATGTATATGTATACTGTGTGTGTGTGTGTGTGTGTGTGTTTGTGTATATATGTAAAATACCAGGTGGATTGAACCCCAAGGTGTTCCTGTGCCTTACCTGGGAAATAAGCAGGGACTGGTCCTCGACTGGCCCTTTCGAGACAGGCCCCAGCTGTGCTTCCGTTCTCAAACTCAGAATTCTCTAGTGGGAGGACTCCTTGGTAGGGACACTTAGCCAAATGGTTTCTTTCTTTCTTTCCTCTCTTTCTCTCTTTCGTCTTTCTTTCTTTGAGACGGAGTCTTCCTCTGTCACCCAGGCTGGAGTACAGTGGCATGATTTTGGCTCACTGCAACCTTTGCCTCCTGTTCAAGTGATTCTCCTGCCTCAGCCTCCTGAGTAGCTGGGATTACAGGCATGCGCCACCATGCCCAGCTAATTTGTTTGTATTATTAGTAGAGACAGGGTTTCACCATGTTGGTCAGGCTGGTCTCGAACTCCTGGCCTCGTGATCCACCCACCTCGGTCTCCCAAAGTGCTGGGTTTACAGGCGTGAGCCACCGCACCCTGCCCTGGGCAAATGGTTTCTAAACACAGGCTGGCGAGGGGCTGCGATCTTTCCACAAGCCTTTTACCCTTTCCCACACCTATTTACCAAGGTATTTTTCAGGTTCTCCTGTGTCCCGGGCACTGGCCAAGGTGCCAAGGAGACAGTGGCGAGTGACATTCACCCTCCCTTCAGGGAGTTGCTAGTTGGCCAGGGGAAGAAGGCCTTGAAACGAGAAAACCAGCTGACACACAAGAAATCCCAAAGGGTCAGGAAGGAAATGGATGGAATGTGGGGTCCCCACTCTCGTGGGTCTGGGGAGGAGTGTGTGCCCGCACAGGGTTGAGCAGGCTGAGCACGTGGCAGATGTGTCAGAAAGAAGCTGCCTTTTGTTCTGAAATGGTGTTTGTCATTGTTTGAGGTTGTTAAAATGTCCAAATGTCCATTTTGAATTGAATTAGTATAAAATGAAAACACTGCTATGACAAGCTGGCAGTCCAGGGTCTGTCTTTCTTTCCTTCTCTCCTCCCTTTCTTCCTTTCTATAAATTGTCGTGGGCTGTGAAATGTGAAACGCTGCTCTCCACTAATCTGGTTCCAGCTCCTCATCTGACAGATGTGGTTCCTGAGCCCAGTGGCCTGCACATGACGTCAAGGCAGGTACCCCAGGCTTCCCACCCCTCACCACAAGCCCTGAGGGCCTCAGAGCCTGGAAGTCTAGAAACCTGGGCTTAGGATTAGAATGTTGATCCTGGTTCTGTCATTTATGTGCTGTGTGTCCTTGGCAAGTGAATGAACCTCTCTGAATTTTTGTTTCCTTGTCTATAAAATGAGAATGAGAGGCCAGGTGCAGTGACTCATGTCTGTAATTTCAGCACTTTGGGAGGCTGAGGTAGGAGGATCCCTTGAGTCCGGGAGTTCAAGACCAGCCTGGGCAACACAGCAAGACCCCATCTCTACCCAAAAAAATTTAACTAAAAAAAAATGAGAGTGACAATAACAGTACCAATATCATAGGACTTTTCGGGGGCTTGTGAAAGTGTCTGATTAGTATGTAAGAAACACATGTGTTCTCACAGTCTCTTTCTCTCTCTTTCTCCTCCCCCTTCCCTTTTTTAACTGGCATTGCCTAGTTTTCAAAATGCTCTAAGTTTTTCTGCCTTTACATGTGCTGAATGGTCTTTGTCCCCTCGTCTTTATCTGTTGGCACTTCCCTGTCCTCTGAGGTCCAGTTCACATGCCTCCTCCTCCAAGTAGCCCATGTGCTTCACTCACGTGCTAGACTAATCCCCACTCACTCCAGGCAACAGACTTCAGGGGTCTGAAGATATGCCTGAGTCCCCTGGTGCTCCTGTGACAGGAAATGTGACCTCCTGGCTCCCAGCTCTCTGGGGGTTCAGGGCCTCACTGCCTTTCCATAGGGTCCAGTTCAGTAAGTGACATTTTCTCATTGAGGCCACAGAACGAACTCATAAAGTAGCTCTGTGGTTTAACAGAACCGAGTGTGGACTTTGGGCTGGAACACCCACTGGAGTCCCATGGCATCCCGTGGAGGCCAATCAGAGTCAACAAACCTTAAACAAATATCTGTACAGGTTTTACGGCCACCGAGTGAAGTTTATTTCTCGTCCCCATTGTATAGGTGAAGAAACTGAGGCCCGGTGAGACAAAGGGACTTGCCCAGGGCCCCACTTGCAGGCGTAGAAAGGGAGGGACTTAGGACTCAAGCCTGTCTACACCAGGGGTTTCCACACCAAACCTCCTTTTCCTGGGAATCCCCAGGCAAGCCCATTCACTGTGAGTTAACACATACCTTTCCAGGGGTCTGGTGATGCTTCCATGCAAGAACAAGGAAGCAAGGGGTGTGTTTGCTGCTGGAGTTCTGTGACTTCCAAATTCAGGAGGAAATGCCCTTTTGCTCATAGAGTCCTTGACTAAACTTTTTCTGATTCCCCTGGGCCATGCACATCTTGGTCCAGGTGCTGTTAGGAGTCCCTTCTCTTTAGGGACAGTGGATCCCAGAGGTCCCCAGAGTTACCTGACAGCCGCAGGGCCAGCCCACCTGAGGCCTGGGGCCCAGCCTGGGTTCCCTAATTATTGCAGAAAACCATCCCTCGCCTGTCAACATTCTATAAATAGGGAGCTGGAGGAAGAATGAAAAACACCACCAGCTCTTTTCCACAGTGGGGGTGGGTTGAGTTAAAAAGCCTCTGAAATAGCAGCATCCATGGTATTGGAAAGCCAGAAGGAGTGGGGAGAGCTGAGAGGTCGCTGGGACTGTTTTCATCCCTCAGAGGACCTGGCTGCGGGCCATGAGGGTGATGGCGGTTTCCCCAAGGCCACATGGTGTGGCCCCTGTCTGAAAGCTGTTCCCCCAGGGACATAGTGTAGGGACATTTGGGCCTGGGGAAGACTAGTCCTGGTGATACCCCACCTGTGCTTCCTTCAGGTCCCCTATGAACATGGCCACCTCTGGCTTTGTCACCTGTGCAGGTTACTTCCCCTTCCCTGGGCCTCAGATTTCATGTCCCCAAAACAAGGTCCTTGACAGCTCCAAGGCACTCAGTGGAAAACCCAAGCTGGAGAGGACAGGTACGGTGGCTCACGCCTGTCATCCCAGCATTTTGGGAGGCCGAGGCAGGCTGATCACTTGAGGTCAGGAGTTTGAGACCAGCCTGGGCAACATAATGAGACCCCATCTCTACAGAAAAATTTAAAAACTAGCTGGGTGTGGTAGCAGGCACTGCAGTCTCAGCTACGCAGGAGGCTGAGGTGGGAGGAAGACTTGAGCCCAGAAGTTCAGGGTTGCAGTGAGCTATGATCACGCCACTGTACTCCAGCCTGGGCAACAGAGCATGAGCATGTCTCTAAAAGAAAAAAGAAAAAAAAAAAGACCCAAGTTGGAGAGTGGAGCCATCTTTTGCCAGTGGTAGTGTGCATGAGTGTGCACGTGTCCTGTGTGATTGCAGTTCTCTTTAAAACTCAGTGACACCCTCAGGAAATGACCTGTGCAGAGTCAATTAATGACTGGTTAGAAGGTCCTTGGAGGCCAGAGTTTGATAGAATCGAATAGTAACACTGCACAATAAAAATAGTAAGTTCTAGCAGCGGCTACTACATATGGTCTCAGAGAGGTTGAGGGAGTTGTCTGAAGTCACACAGCTGGTGGGCAGCAGAACCAAGAAGACCCAACCCCGGTCTGTCTGATCTCAGACTGGTCTTGACACTTGGACTTCCGTATCAAGCAGGCTTTGCAGGATGAGTTGCTCAGACAGATCCCTTACCTGCTCTTCTTTTGTTTTTTGTTTTGAAAAGCGTCTCCCTGCTTTTCCCAGCCTTGCCCCCAGGCCTCACCAGCAGAGTACTGACATGTTATTTATCAGGAAAACATCCGAACAAGAGCAGTGCAGTTCCCGGAGCCAAACTTGCTGCCCAGTTGTCAGCATGAGGAAATATGCAGAATGAGTGGGGCAAGGAAGGGAACCTAGGAAGCGACACTGAGTTCAGGCCGCCTGGCTTTGACTCCCAGCACTGCTGGCCTTGTACCCAGGACAGGTCACTTCCCTTTGAGTCTCAGTTTCCTCATCTGGAAAATGGGATACTGGCAATAGATAATCTTCTCCCCGGCTCCTCCAGTGGGAGCAGAGTATTTGAAGCCCTTGCTGATCACTTTTGGAGATACTCTCACCAAAGAATGTTGCATTTAGACAGTCAGTGCCCAATCAAGGTTTACAAGAAAACAAAGGAGAGGTGGGGACTGTTTGGGAACCCAGGAGCTAGGCGAGCCGGGTGGACCTGAGCCCTGGTCTCCGCTCCCTCCATCTCCCCTGGAGATTTGGCTCATCTTCCACCCTGCAGGGTTGGAGCAAACCGAACATTGTGTGCACCTTATCCATGTGTGTGTTTGGGAAGCTCCAGGTTTAAGAGTAGATGAGGGCAATGTGATTTTGGGAAATCTAGAGACGGAGGGAGGGTGAGGGATGCTTCAGCCCCTTCCTTGCTCCTTGATCCAAATGTCAAGGATGCTGTCTGTGCCACGCAGCATTGAATTCAATGTAATTAATTTATTTATTTTGAGGCGGAGTCTCATGCTGTCACTCCAGCTGGAGTGCAGTGACACAATCTTGGCTCACTGCACCCTCCGCTTCCGGGGTTCAAGTGATTCTTCTGCCTCAGCCTCCTGAGTAGCTGGGATTACAGACACGCACCACCATGCCTGGCCAAGTTTTGTATTTTTTTTTTTTTTTGAGACGGAGTTTTGCTCTTGTTACCCAGGCTGGAGTGCAATGGCACGATCTCGGCTCACTGCAACCTCCGCCTCCTGACTAGCTGGGATTACAGGCACGCGCCACCATGCCCAGTTAATTTTTTTTTTGTATTTTTAGTAGAGACGGGGTTTCACCATGTCGACCAGGATGGCCTCGATCTCTTGACCTCGTGATCCACCCGCCTCGGCCTCCAAAGTGCTGGGATTACAGGCATGTGCCACCATGCCCAGCCCAAGTTTTGTATTTTTAGTAGAGGCAGGGTTTCTCCATGTTGGCCAGGCTGGTCTCGAACTCCCAACCTCAGGTGATCTGACTACCTCGGCCTTCCACAGTGTTGGGATTACAGGTGTGAGCCACCGCGCCTGGCCCCATGCAGCATTTTATAACAATATCCCACCTCCAGTCCTTTGCCCTGGCTGTGCCCTCTTCCTGGAGGTCCTCTTGGCTGAAGCCCTCATCTTTTTGCTCAGGTGTTACCTTGTCTCAGGTACTTTCCCCGACGGCCAGCCCTGTTTAAAATCATAGCATTTCCTCTGCTCCTACTCTTCAGCTGCTCCTTCCCTGCCTTCTTTTTCTCTGCAGCAGGTGTCACTTTGCAGTGTCATTTGTGATCTGCTCTGTTGTGTGAAAGAGGGGAAGAAGGAGGGAGGGCTGGCAGGTGGGCTTCCGGTGTGCTGGGGGCTCTCACTCACTGTTGCATTTAGTCTGTAACAACTTGAAGAGGTGGGCTCTGTTTTTCCTTTTTTTTTTTTTTTTTTTGAGATGGAGTTACACTCTTGTTGCCCAGACTGGAATGCAGTGGTCCATCTCAGCTCACTGCAACGTCTGCCTCCCATGTTCAAGTGATTCTCCTACCTCAGCCTCCCCAGTAGCTGGAATTACAGGCATGCACCACCACTCCCAGCTAATTTTTTGTATTTTTAGTAGAGATGGGGTTTTACCATGTTGGTCAGGCTGGTCTCGAACTCCTGACTTCAGGTGAGCCACCACGCCCTGCCTGTTTATCCATTTTTATAGATGAGGACATTGACATTTGGTATCTCGGTATGTTTATATTATCTGCATTCTGGGATTGGTCCTTCCTCCTTTTCTCCCTTTCCTTCCTCCCTCCCTCCCTCCCTTTCTTTCCCTCACTACCTCTCTTCCTCCCTCTCTCTTCTCTCCTTTTTTTCCCTCTGTCTTTACACTTTCATTGAACACTTACATTGTGCCAGCTTTGGCCCTGGGACGCAAGAGGTAAGCCAGTGTGATCCCAGCCCTCCCTCAGTCGTAAAGTGGGTCTGGGCAGAGCCAGCACAAGCCCCTGCTGTCCAGGGAGCCAAGTGCCCTGGGAGAGTTATGAGTAAGGACAGTGTGCTCCCGGGGCTGTAGATAGTAGGAGTCCCCAAGCAGATGGTGGCAAGGAAAGGCATTCCAAGCAGAAGTTCACAGCAGTGGGCAACTGCGGGGCTTATCGGGGAACAGCCCTCAGTCCTTTTACACGGAAGCAGGACAGGAGCAGGGAGGAGCATCCTGTGATGGGCCTGAGAGGTGTCCTAGGTGCAGAGCCAAGGAGCTTGAACTTTATCTAGCTGGCACCAGGAGGGATGTCAGCCCAGGGGCTTCCAACTCACTTGGAATTTTTGCCCTTCGGAGGCTTGCAAAGGCTTAGGATGTTAGAAGGGCTCGGGCGAGGTTTCTCAGCCCAGGACTCTCCTGCCCTGACCTTGAGTTTTATTTCCGTCTCACTCCTGTAAGTGCTCTGGTCTACTGCTCAGAGAATGAATGGTGTTTACTACGAGGGCTTTATTTTCCAGAAGGAGAGGGTAGTCACTGCTGCATGATTCTTACAGTTGCTGTAAATTTTGCCATCTCCTTTGACTGGGCTGATCTAGAGCAAGAATTCTGAAAAGAGCGAATTCAGAAAAGCTCCTTGTATCCACCCACCTCTTGGGCTTAGTGTCTCCTGCTGGTTTCAAAGCCACAGAGCAATGATCCTGACTCTTACGAGCACCGTGACCATCACAGTCCTGTCCTGAGCACCTCCTCCTTGCCAGGCACAGCACTCAGCACTTCTTGGAGGTCATGAGCTCATCCAGTGCTCCCCTCAACTCTGGACGTGGGAGCTGAGGCTCAGAGAGGTGGGGTGACTTGCCCAAGGCTGCACAGCCTCTAAGTTGCTGAGAGCCAGGATTGGAGCCAGGGGCTGCCTGATGTGGGGTTTCTCTTGCCTGAATTCTTGTGACCTGCATGATCTGAAGGTGATGTCTTGGCCCCTCAGGGGACAGGGACCACCTTTTTTCTTTTTCACTCCTTCAGGAAGTCATTGGAGGTGGAGAGAAGTTTCAGGGAGGAGGAGAGTGGAAGATACGATTTTCTGGGGTGCTGGTCACCATCCCTGGCATGAATCCTTTTACCTTCCCCTCCCTAGAGCACTCCTTCCTGCCCTGTCCCTGGTGCCCCAAGCATCTGACCTCCTCCCTTCTCTGAGCCCTTCCTCCTTGCCCCTCCCCAAGACTGGACCCCCACTTTCATTTTCCTTAAATGCATCTGCTTCTCTTTATCCCATTGCTCTGCCCTGGGTCCAGCCTCTGTGGCCACTCACCTGAACAGTGGTGTTGGCCTCTCCACTGGCCCCCAGGCTCCTGTCTTGCCCACTCCAGCCCATCCAACTTCATAGCAGGTAGAGTGTTAATCTTTCTCCTTGGCATGGTAATTCTGCTGTATAAATCACACATGGTCCCTGTACCTTTGCCTTAACTGCTCTTTCCTTTCCCTGGCTTATTCTTAGTCTTCATTAAAGACTCAATACAACAGTCACCACCTCCAGGAAGCCTTCCCTGACCTCCTCCCCATGCCCTTCCTCTGTGTTACGTCCATTCCATCCACTCTAGCCTCTGCCCTTGCCCGTCCCGTGCCCAGTTGAAATGGTTGGCTTATACATCCATCTCCCCAACTTGATTTTAAGCTTCCCCAGGGCAGCTGTCTGAGGCATCTCAGATCCTTAGCATAGTTCTGGCATACAGTAGGTGCTGATGAACTGCTCGTTGTCCTGAGCAAGCGCCGGACAACCTCTGAGCACCCTCTCCATTCTGAGTCCCTGATCCTGTGGTTTGGGTGGAGGACTGGTGATGTTTTTTTCTCTGCTGCTCTCATCACTGCATGATGATGGTACAGAGGAGGGGACCTGATGGGAGCAGCTGCAGTTGGCCCAAGAGGGTGACTGCTTTCTGCCTGGCAGCAGAACCCCTGGATTCTAGCAATGGACCCCCATTTTACAGAGGGGGATACTGATAAAGTGACTTGCCTGAGGCCATACAGCCAGGGAACCACACTCTGTCTGCCCACTGAGCCCCTTCCCTGTGCTAAGCCATGGAGGCAGGTGGGAGTCCAGGGCAGTGGAATTCTCAGAAAGGTGCTACCTGCACTCCTGTGGGCTGCCCCTGTCTCCCCTGAAACCCCTCCCCAACCCAGGCTTCTCTAAAACCTAATCTGCCTACTCCTCACCTGGAATCTACCTCTTGCTCTTCTCTGGCATGGTCTCATAAAATACCAAGACCCGGGAAATGGAACTCGGGCCATAGCTGGGTGCCAGGCAGAGTGAGCCGGTCTAGACGAGATGCAGCGCCAGCTATCACCGGGGTGGGGAGAACATGCAAATTGGGAGCTGAACAGCACCCCGCTCCCCCCGTCCATAGGTGGGACAGTCATAAAGTGTGCCTAACTGGGTTTAGAGCTGTGTTCTGGGTCCTTTTCTTATTTTAAAAGAATTACTCGAGCCAACCGTGCCCACTGTAGAGAAATAAGATTATTGAGAGAAAGAAGAACAAAGTTATTTAGCATCCCATCCCCTGGAAACAATCCTTATAACATATCTGTAGCCTTTAAGACTTTTTTGCATTTATATATGCAATGTATACATATGCATATATAATAAATATATGTATACATATATTTTTGCATGTATACACACATATGTATATATAGATAGATCAACAGAGTCCAGTTATATAACATCAGCATATTTTTTTTTTTTTTGAGACGGAGTCTCACTCTTGTCACCCGGGCTGCTGGAGTGCAGTGGTGCCATCTTGGCTCAGTGCCACTTCTGCCTCCTGGGTTCAAGCAGTTCTCCTGCCTCAGCCTCCCGAGTAGCTGGGACTACAGGCGTGCACCACCACACATGGCTAATTTTTGTATTTTTAGCAGAAACAGGTTTTGCCATGTTGTTCAGGCTGCTCTTGAACTCCTGGCCTCAGACGAGCCGCCCACCTTGGCCTCCCCAGCCTCCCAAAGTGCTGGGATTGATTACAGGTGTGAACCACCACACCTGGCCGACTCTTTTTTTTTTGAGACAGGTCTTGCTCTGTTGCCCAGGCTGGAGTACGATCTCCACTCACTACAGCCTATGCCTTTCAGGTTCAAGCAATTCTGGTTCCTCAGCCTCCCAAGTAGCTGGGACTATAGGTGTGAGCCACCACGTCCAGCTAATTTTTGTGTTTTTATTAGAGATGGGGTTTTGCTGTGCTGGCCAGGCTGGTCCTGAACTCCTGACCTTAAGTAATGCTCCCGCGTCAGCCTCCTAGTGACGTGAGCTCTTTGGTAGCTAGTGTTCGTTTTCTCTGCTGTGACTGACTTCCCGTGTCGGTGAATCTAGACCAGCAGCCTCATTTTCGGTAGCTGCACTGTATTCTGGTTTTCAGGTTACGCCCACCGTATTTCGTCAGGCCCTGAATGATTTTTGGGTACTTCGATTGCTTCCAGTTTTTCTGTCTTATAAATAATGCAGCAGTGAACATCACTGAGTATTCATTCTCACACACCTGCGTAATCAGAATAACTTTTAGCAGTAGGGCGACTGGGACCCAGGCCAAGCCCATATGCGGTTTTAAGGCTGTGCTGCACATTGCTGAGTGGGTTTAAAAGTCCATTGTCACGGTCATTTACGTGTGTGTGGGTCATTAAACCACTCCCATGTCAGCTAGACCTTGGTGTGAGCACACGTGTATACTGTACATATGTGCAGGCACACAGACGTACACATTTACACAGGAACACATACTGACTAGGTGCCTGATTTATCCGAGCCTTAGATTTCTCCTATATAAATGCCATACGAGGTTTGCAATCCCCATTCCACCCTTCTGAAATCTGAAAAACTGTCATTCAAGCAAAACTTGCCCCTGTACCAATGCACCCAGGCTGGAACGCAGTGGTACAGTCTCAGCTCACTGCAACCTCCACCTCTCAGGTTCAAGCAATTCTTGTGCCTCAGCCTCCCGAGTAGCTAGGACTACAGGCAAGAGCCACCATGCCTGGCTCATTTTAGTTTTACATTTTTTTATTGTTTTATTTTTCGAGATGGAGTTTTGCTCTTGTCTCCCAGGCTGGAGGGCAGTGACATGATCTTGGCTCACTGCAACCTCCACCTCATGAGTTCAAGTGATTCTCCTGCCTCAGCCTCCTGAGTAGCTAGGATTACAAGCACACGCCCCCACGCCCAGCTAATTTTTCTATTTTCAGTAGAGACGGGGTTTCACCATGTTGGCCAGGCTGGTCTCAAACTGCTGACCTCAGGTGATCCACCCACCTCAGCCTCCTCGGTGCTGAGATTACAGGCAGGAGCCACCACACCCAGCCTAAGTTTTGTGTTTTTAGTTATGGTATTTTTTTTTAATCCCATGTGGTGCGACTCTTCCTACATGTCGTGTTTGCTTGTGGGGTGTTGTCCTACTTGTATGTTATGACCCTTGTTCTTTTCACTTATCGTCCTCCGAGGAGCCTTTCTGCACACTTTTTCCCTAGTTGCCTTCCCGGGAGAGTCTGCTACCACAGATACGTTGTATATCTGTATGTGTTACAATCTGCGTATCTGTGCATTATACATTGAAAGATAAGATCTTTTTCACACACATCCCCCAAGCAACAATTTTTCCCCCTTGGGGATGACACCTTCCCCAAGAATCTAGTTAGTGCAATTACTAGAACTCCTGACCCCAGTATCAGTTCAAATATCAGGAGTGCAAGTATCTAGTTAGTGCACTAACTAGACCAGTAGTTTTCACCATGGGGCGACTTTGCCCGCAGAACATTTGGCCTTGTCTGGAGACATTTTTGGTTGTTGTGATGGGATGGGGTGTTGCTGACCTTGCTGGCTGGAGGCCAGGGATCCCACATTGCCTGCCGCCAGAAGGCTATAGTGCCGTGGCTGGGAAACCTTACCCTATACCTCACTGGGGGAGTCTCGTAATATACAGTACACCCATGCTTTGCCTTTCTAAAACCTGAAAAGTCCTGAGATGGAATCACACCTGGCCCCTGGGTTTGCAACTGCGGCTGGTGGAGCTGTGACAGTAGAACCCACCTCACAGTGTTGGTGGGAGGCCCCCTCTTGGGCTGGCGTAGCCACGTACATTGCTGAGCACCTGCACACACAGTGTGTGATTGCCCAAGAAGAACCCAAACGCCTAGAGTCCCGGGCACTCGGATGTTACCCTCCATTGAGAAATGGGTCCTTATGCCACAGAGCATCCTGGCTGCAGCATCCCAGCGGCCTTTGGGAGCCTTGAAGAATCAGAGAAGTGCAGTCCTTGCCCAAGGATGCAAAGCTCTAAGCGCCTGGGAGCCAGGATTGGAGCCTGGGTCTGCTTGACCCCAAGGTGCCTGCTAATTTGCTGTCTCTCTTCCATGAATCCTGTGACCTTCAAGGTCTGCAGCTGACATCCTAGCACCTCAGGGGCCAGAGACTACTTATTTTCTTCACTGTTTCAGGAATTCTTGGAAGGTACAGAGAGGTATCAGAGAGGAGGAGAGTCTAGGTGTGACATCTTTTTTTTCTTTTTGAGACGGAGTCTTGCTCTGTTGCTCAGCCTGGAGTGCAGCGGCGTGATCTCGGCTCATTGCCACGTCCGCCTGCCAGGTTTGAGCGATTCTCCTGCCTCAGCCTCCCGAGAAGCTAGTATTACAGGTGCCTGCCACCACACCTGGCTAATTTTTGTATTTTTAATAGAGATGGAGTTTCACTATGTTGGCTAGGCTGGTCTGGAACTCCTGACCTCAAGTGATCTGCCCACCTTGGCCTCCCTAAGTGCTGGGATTACAGGCAGAGCTACCAAGCCTGGCCTAGTTGTGACTTGTAAGTCAACCAAGTAACATCCAGCTCCAAGGATGACCAGGGCTTCCCTGCGTGCCTGAAAGCCTGCATATGCAGTGGGTTTGTTGTATTATGTGTGGGCATTGATCCAGGCCCTGTGTCTGCCTGAACTCGCCTCTGGGTTCTCCAGATGTATCAGTTTTGCAGTCAGCCGATAAGCTGGCTTTGAGGGGCCCAGTACTTGTGTCTTGGGTTTCACAGTTGAGGCCTCCAGTGAGCTCACCAGATTGCTCTGACCAGCTTAGGACCTAACACCCATATGATGCACAGATAATCACTGGCTCATTCCTCTTCAGGATGGACAGGAACCACTGCAGGAGGTAGTTCTGCCCTGACTCAGGCATCGTTAAGAGCTGGCCAAAGACATACCATCCACTTGGGTGTTTTCCAGGCCGCTTGCTTACCGTGGGGTGGATTGGGAAATGGGGTGGGTGGAGCTAGCTGTGAGTTAGAACAGACAGCACTCTAGGCCTGGGCAGGGTCTTTGAACAAAGCCACAGGCTGGGCTGAGCACCAGAAGGAAACAGAGCCCTTGGCTCCATCTCAGGCGATGGAATGTCAGCTCGACTGGTTTCCCCCCTTTCTCCGGGGTGGAGTGTTCATCAACAAAGGAATCTCCTTGCTGATTGACAGCCCTGAGCTTCCAGGCACCCCCTCGCCCCCTCTGCAGTCACCCCAACTCCAGAGAAAGAGAGACTCCATTCATGCCGAGCTTCCTATAGGCCCCAGCTCTGCCAGGGCAGTCATGCAAGGCTACTCTGCAGGGCAGGTGGGAGGGGGCTGTCCAGTCCCACAAAATATCTTAATAGGTACGATGCTTACCTTCCCCAGGCTGTTTCCTCTGGCTGCCTTGCCTTCCCTGATGTCCCCACCTGTCATGTCACACCCTTCTCGGAGCCCTCTGTCACCTGCCACTCAGGATCCTCCACGCCCTCTCCCACTCTGAGGCCCAGGGGACCTTAGATACTTGGGACAAGAAATTTTGATTAATCAGCGGAGCTCAGGATGACCAAGGAGGTGATTCAAGATGGCATTTTCTGCCCCTTGCTGTTTTTAAACCTATTCATAATGATTTTAGCTCTTTCCATAGCAGCCGAACTTCAATTTCTACCTTCTAAAGAGGTAGTCGTTATTTTTAGTGGGGACATCTTGTTATTCCCTTGCACTGGCAAGCTCTGGTTTATGTGGAAGGACAGTTGGGTTGTTTGCTGTTACTGAAACTGGTGCTGCTGGGACCATTCCTTTGTGTGCGTATTATATATGTTTTGTGTGTATGTGTAGTTGTGTCTGTTTCTGTGTATTTGTGTATGTGTGTGTTTGTGTGTGATTTTTTTTGCAGGTATGCATTTGTGTATATTTGTGTGTATGCAGCTGTGTTTGTGTGTGTGTATTGGGTGCATGTATTTATATGTGTTTTTGTGTTGTATTTTTTGTGTTTTTGTGTACGTTGGTGTAGATGTCCCTGTGTTTTTATGTTTGTGCATATTATATTTATGTGCTTGTGTATATTTGTGTTTTTGTTTATATGCATTTGTGTATACATATATATGCATGTATTTGTGTGCTTGTATATCTGTGTGTTTGTGTGGTTGTGTGTATATCTTTGTGTATATGCCTTTGCATTTATATATACCTGTGTGTGTATTTGTATTTGGTAACTGTGCTTGTGTATATTTATATATGTGTGTGTTTATATGTTTGTATTTTTTGTGTGCATATGCATTTGTGTGTATAAGTGTGTGTATGTATGCATCTGTGCTTGTATGTGTTTGTGTATGTGTATATGTATTTTTAGTTTTGTGTGTATATATGTGTGTGTGTATAGTTTTGTGTGTATGTATGTATTTGCGTGTATCTGTGTGCATATGTGTATATGTGTGTATGCATCTTGTGTGTTTGTATTTTTGTGTGTATATGCATTTGTGTGTACGTGTATGTATGCCTCTGTGTTTGTTTTTGTGTATATTTGTATGTGTGCATTTGTGCATGTTTGTGTGCATGTGTTTTGTTTGTGTGTATATACAGGTATGTGTGCATCTGCATGTCTTTGTGTGCTTGCGTTTTGTGCATTTGTGTATATATACATGTATGTGTGCATCTATGTATGTGTGTTTTGTATATGTATGTTTGTATGCATATATATGGATGTGTACATTTGTGTATGTAGGTGTTTTGTGCATATACATTGTGTGTATACAGGTATGTGTGCATCTGTGTGTGTGGGTGTTTTTGTGCATGTACGTGTGTGTGTATACATGTATGTGTGCATCTGTGTAGGTGTTTTGTGCATGTACATTTGTGTGTGTATACATGTATTGTGCATCTGTGTGGGTGGGTGTTTTTGTACATGTACATTTGTATGTATATACATGTATGTGTGCATCTGTGTGTGTGCACATCTCTGCTGGATGAACTCCCAGAAGCAGGGCTGGTCAAGCCACTTTGTGACATTGGACTATGATGATTCCCACAGAACACAGCTGAACTAGTGGCAGTGTCCTGCCAGGGAGAGAGAGAGACCAGGCCTTGAGCTGGAGGATTTGGGGTCCTTGGTTAATGGGGAGACACACCCAGCTCCCTGCCTCCTCACCAGGTTTACACTTACACTGCAAGGCTGCAATTCTGTCACCTGACAAGTTGAGCCCTCGCCTGAAATAAACTGTGAGAGAGATGTTTTGACATGTGATGTTTCAAAAAAAGAAGTCAAATTGGGCTTAGGCTGTTTTAAGAATCCCTCCAAGAGGAGCCAAGTTGGGATCAGTGGGAGCAGATTCCATTAAAAGGAGGTGCTGGGAAACGTAGAAGAATTATATACTTACATAGAATTATACATTTTAAAAATGTACTTTTTATATCACTAGCCGCAAATGTTACAAAATACAAAAAGAGGCAGAATTAAAAAATGTCCTCTCTCCCCGTCCTCTGGTCACGCAGTTCCTCCCCTAGAGACGAGCACGATTGCAGGTTTCTTGCGTCCTTAGATATTCTGTGCGTTCTGATCTCTCCTTTCCCCCCTCAAACATGGCAGAGTCCTCCACCTGTTACTTTGCACCTTGCTTTACTCACCAGACAGTGAATCCTGGAGGTCGTTCCGTGTCAGTAAACTTATGTCTGCCTCATTCATTTTAACTATTCTTTCTAACAGTTAAATAGCGTTCTGCATTATAATCATTCTATAATTTAGGTTAAATACATTTTTTTTTAAACTCCAAATTCTCTTTTCCCTTGACTCATCATAACCTTACAACTGTAGAGCTAATATTAATGGAAATTCTGGGTTAAAAGGAAAATCAAATTTGTCTATCTCCATGAAAGAGTGCCACAGTACTTCTAGAATGTTCTCTGCCCCTCCCCTCTCCCAGTTTTTTTGGGGATTTTTCTTCTCCCTCAGGATCAATCTGTCCTATTTTGCACCTTAAATGTATCACACCGGTCACCCCAGTTTCACTGTCAGCACACTGCACATAGTGTTTTATGAAAAACAATTTAATTGTTTTAAAAAGCAACAAGAATTAAATTTTAAGGGCATATGTAAAAGCAGATTGTCCTGTGATATATCAAGAAGGTTTGGGTAAATAGTGTCATTCTCAGACATTAGAGAGGGGGCAGGGAGTCATTTATGGGTTCATTCACTTCATCCGTCCGTTTGTCTGTCCATCCATCCATCCATTTATCGTCACTTGCTTGCTGTCTCTTTTGGCTGTTTCTGAACTTGGCACTAGGATTTGAGGGTGAACAGACCCCAGTTCCTGCCCTCAGGGAGCTTACAGTTTGGAGAAGACAGTCAGACAAATGATAACCACAGCTCAGCCCAGCCCAATAATTTCTATGATGGGGTGAACACAGAGGGTTCTATGGTGACCTTAAAAACCCACCAGGGATGGGGCAGCCAGGAGAGGCTTCCTGGGGGAGTGGATACCTGAGCTGCATTTTAGGGGTGCATTCCAAACAGAACCTGGGCCACACTGGCAGCAGCTAACAGACTGGACCGAGGAGCCCTTCCTGGGTGGAATTCCAGTGGGTGTTGGCAGAGTGAGGAATCACAGGCCACTGACTTGAAGCCCAGCCACCTGGGTTTGAATGGAACTCCTCCCTCTCTGGGCCTCAGCCTTCTCATCCAGAAAGTGGGGGTAGTAACAGTACCTGATTCCTCGCATTGTTGGGAGGGCTGAATGTGGCAGCCCAGCATGCAGTCTGCGCCCTCTGAGTGTCTGTTGTTGTTACTGTTTAACATCTCAGAGCCTCAGCTCCTTACCTGTGAAATGGGGATATCAATAGTATCTGCTGTGGGAATTAAACATGACCGTCTACATAAGGAATTTGACACGGTGCCAGGCATGACGTTGGTGCTTCTTAGGTGTTTGCGGTAGTTACTCTGATTGCCGCCTTGCCCACCTCTGACACCCGCAGCACAGGCTCGAGGGTGCCCACTGGGCTTCTTGGGTCTGGGGGAACCCTGCCTCTGAGGCTGACAGGAGTCTGGACCTCCCAGCCCAGCTGTTGTTTCTGTTTATAGCCTCCGAGGAAGCCCCCCCTCCGAGCCTCGTCAGGCACTCCCAGCCGGGAAACCAAACACACCTCCTGTAGACCAACTGCAAACTTGTGTTCCTGTCACTTTGGGTAACGCTTGTTCCATGGAGACAGTGTGTCTCCACCACAGCCATCATTTTGCAGCCTGTGCACCACAGTGGATGACTCATCTGCCCTGCAGAGCTGGGACTGCAGATCAACGTGCGCTGTGAGACCTTCCCCAGGGCGCCCTTGGAGGGAGCAGCTGACCAGCATCAAGTCCAGGGAGATGCTGGAGGATCTGGTTTACGTAGCCACTCTGGTTCTTAGCTGAAAGGCAGAACTGTCAGGCCTCATCAGAACCTGTTAGCACTTTGTCATGATTTTTTTTTTTTTTTTTTTGAGACGGAGTCTCATTCTGTTGTCAGGTGCCAGGCTGGAGTGCAGTGGCACAATCTCAGCCCACTGCAACCTCCTCCTCCCGGGTTCAAGCAATTCTCCTGCCTCAGCCTCCTGAGTAGCTGGGACTACAGGCGCATGCTACCACGCCCAGCTAATTTTTGTATTTTTAGTAGAGATGGGGTTTTACCATGTTGGCCAGGACAGTCTTGATCTCTTGACCTCGTGATCCTCCGGCCTCGGCCTCCCAAAGTGCTGGGATTACAGGCTTGAGCCACCACACCCAGCCTGTCATGATATTTTTTTAAATGATGTATTTGGGAACTGAACAGTGGACATCAACGTGATTGCGTGGACTGGCACCTCTTTGGCACTGACCATGTGCCAAGCATGTGCCAGCTCTCCCGATACATTGACAGAATCCTGCCAACACCCCCAAGCTTCCCATTTTACAGATGGGGAAGTTGAGGCTAAGGAGGTTGGGTTGCAGCTAGCAAGTGGCAGACCTAGATTTGCCCCAGTCTGCTCGGTCACAGAGCCCTAGCCCAGAACTGCTAACCCGTCCCACCTCCAACGCGTCAGAGCAGCAGGATAGGTTAATTTCATATCTGCAACCTAAAAGTTAGTGATTTAGGTTGCTCATCAGCAAAGGCTGTTAGCATATCTATGTAATATGTATAATAACTGGTTTTATTCAGGCCCCGAGGAGTGAGCCCCATTATTTCATCATTAGTTAGGTGGGTGCACCACCAATAGTGTGAACAACCTGAGTACATGCTCATTTAAAGGGTAATGAGCCAGATCCTTTTTTTTTTTTTGAGACAAAATTTCGATCTTGTTACCCAGGCTGGAGTGCAATGGCGCTATCTCAGCTCACTGCAACCTCCACCTCCTGGGTTCAAGCAATTCTCCTGCCTCAGCCTCCTGAGTAGCTGAGATTACAGGCACGCGCCACCATGCCCAGCTAATTTTTTTATTTTTAGTAAAGATGGGGTTTCACCATGTTGACCAGGATGGTCTCGATCTCTTGACCTCGTGATCCACCCACCTCGGCCTCCCAAAGTGCTGGGATTACAGACGTGAGCCACGGCGCCCGGCCTGAGCCAGATCCTTTACACCAACAGTCCACGCGGAAGGTTTTGTGAACACTGGACATTAGCCAGCAGTCAGAGATCAGCCATCAAACTGCAGAGAGCCACTGAGACCTCCAGTCCCAGACCATTGACTCACCAAGAGAGTAAACTGAGGCACAGAGAAGCTCAGAGCCTTGCTTGAGGTCATCTAGGGAGTGGAGCCAGAGTTGAGGATGGCACCTGTGCTCATGACAGTGGGTTAGGAAACATAGCTCAGCCACCTACACACAGGTGTGACCCTGCCGGTGGAGCTACAGAGCCGCAGCCCAGGTGGGCCCATCCAGCCCCCTTGTACAGAGGCTGCAGCGCACATGCCCCGCTCCACCTCCCTGTTGCTTTTCCCTGTGTGTCTTTCCTGCGCCCACTTCCGTGCTTCTCCGTCTTGGCTTGCTCTTGTGGTTCTTACTCCCCGTCTCTGCCCTTGCTGCTTCTCTCTCTGCTTTTGTTTGCCTGCCTGTCTCTGTCGCCCTCTCTTCTCCTCTCCCTCCTCGATGCCAGGCTTGCACAAACCCAGAGATGACCTCAGGGCCTTCCTGCCCCACTCAGTGGTGAAGGGGCTGGGGGTCGGTGGCTGCTGTCCCACAGCTTTCCCTGAGAAGTGCCATTCCTCCCTTGACGTTGAGCTGGGCAAGACTTGGCTTGTGCTGTAACCAGAAGTGACACAGTGGTCTGCCCAGAAGCCCATCATACATCCCGACTTGTCTCCTAGTTGGGGCCAAAGTCCATGAGAGGGGATGCTGTGCAGGTTTTTGCTGGCAGCTTTGGGAGAGGGTCCTAAGGACTCTGCCTAGCCTCATACCCCATCTAGTTCCTTCTATCTGACTCCTGTTCTTCCCCTCTCCTTCCCTCCCCTCCTCTCCTTCTCCCATGGCCTTCTTCTATTCCTCCCTTCCTAACCTCCCTTTTCCTTTTTTCTTTCCTCCCTCCCTGCCTTCCTATTTATTGAGCACTCACTATGTGCCAGGTGCTGTACCTAAGCACTGAGAATTGTGACAAAACACCGTGACCCCCTCAGAGACTGCATGTGCTGGGAGGGACACACATTCAACAAGTCATACAGATGATTTCAGTCCCACCAGCTGAGGCCAGGGCTCTGAAGGGGGGACTCCTGTGTAGACTGTCAGGGGTCAGGGAAGCCCCTAAGAGGAGCTGACATCAGCGTGCCATATGAAGGATGAATGGGCCTGGGCCAGTGAAAGTGGCATCCTAGGCTGAGCCAACAGCTCAGACAGGTACCTGTGGCATGATGGGGCCTGTGTGTGTGAGGATCACATGGCCAGATCAGAGGGGGTGAGGAAAGAGGGTGAGATGAGGGCACCATGCGTGAGTGCTGGTCAAGTAGGGAGCCCGGCTTCATCTTCAGAGTGCTGGGAAGGAAGCTGCTGGAGGGATGGGAGCATGTGTGCTGAGGCCGTGCTCGACCCTCTGAGAGATGGTCCTGGCAGCTGGGGATGCAGGGTCGATGTGAGACACATGGGGGATTTGGCCCCTCCTTGGCCTCCAGCCCCTCCCCTTCTCCTCTTCCCAGACCCTCTGTGACCCCATCCGTGGATGCACTTAGGGATTAGGGATGGACTATGGTGACCAGAGCCCTGGCCAGGGAGTCAGGATGCTGGGTTTCAGGCCTGGCTGGGCGTGTTTCTTGTTGCCAGGTCCTCAGTTTTCCCCTCTGTAAAATGGTCATTGAGGACCCAGGAAAGCCCTCAGTGATGAGCCAGAGCTAGGAGAATGTGCTATCTCTGGAGAGACGAGCTTGGGTGCCAGGCAAACTCAGGTTCAAATCTCAGCTCCACCCCTTTCAAACCATGTGACCTTGGGCATGCCAGATCGACTCTCTGGGCCTCAGTCTCCTCCTCTGTAAAATGGGTTCCTCGCAGCTCCTACTTCATAGGCTTCTTGGGAGCTTTCCCTGGCATAATGATTGGCACATTATCAGCGCTCAGGAGTGTCAGCCCTTGCTATTGTTGTTGCTGTTACTGCTTGGCCATGGTGCTGGTCTGACCAGGACACAGGATGAGAAGCCGCTTGGGCCCACGGGGCCACTGAGACAGAGCACATGTCCCCCACGCTGGCCCAGGCCCCATGACCACAACACTCCCTGCATGGCTGGGGGTGTAGAATTGCAGAGGGGATTGGGACACACTTCTGGAATCTCTCAGAACTGCTCTGTCAGCTGTGCCGCTGAGCACTGCCCTGACTCAGGGTTCTTTCTTAGGCGGATGTGTCAAACGCCCCAAAATACATGCAGGTGTCATCTTTCCCCCTTTTCCCATCTCCTGTGTAACTTTATCACCTTTTCTATTTAAGAAGCTCATGGCTACGCACTGCAAAAATACTATTCTGAGAAACATAGTTCTCCAGCAAATCTACATTCCACAGCTATTAGAAGTGAGGTGTTGTCTCTGTGTGGTGAATGAGACAGCCCCTATAGATCAGGGATCAGCAAACTACTGCCTGAAAGCAGCATCTAGCCAGCTGCTGCTTTTGTAAATAAAGTTTTATTGGGACAGTGCACACTCATTTAGCTGTTAGACTGTGCTGCATTCGCGTTAGCAATAGCAGAATCAAGTAATCGGAACACAGACCATCATGACCCACAAAGCCTAAAATATTTACTACCTGGCCCCCCTTTATAGAAACAGTTTGCTACGCTCTGATGTAGATTGACTAAGAGACTGTTTCTGATTTGTACTTAATTCATGATGTGTACATCCACTCCCATTTATGTGTTTGTTTTCACAAACTGGTGTCACAACACTCATTGTCTTGTTACCTTAAAAAAATAAATTTTTTTTGGCCTAGCATGGTGGCTCAAGCCTATAATGCCAGCACTTTGGGAGGCAGAGGCAGGCAGATCACTTGAGCTCAGGAATTCAGGACCAGCCTGAGCAACGTGGTGAAACCTTGCGTCTACAAAAAATAGAAAAATTAGCCAGGCCTGGTGGCACGTGCCTGTAGTCCCAGCTCCTCAGGAGGCTAAGGTGGGAGGATCATGAAGTCTGGGAAGTTGAGGCTGCAGTGAGCTGTGACAGTGCCACTGCACTCCAGCCTGGGTGACAGAGTGAGACCCTGTCCTCCCGCAAATTTTTTGTTGTTTTTTTACATTTTCTAGTTGATGGCAAACATCTTTCTGTGACAGTAAATATTATTTCTGAACATTATTTTCCTTGGCTGTGTTTACCCATTGCCTGGATATTGTGTTTCACCCTTCCCTGCCTTACTGGACATTTAGCTTGTCTGTAGTATTTTGCAGTAATAACTAATCCTGCAGGGAGGTGCCCGTGTTCATAGAGGCAGCTGTCTCGGATGGTTTCCTTGAGATAAATTTCCGGAACTCAATGAGTTAAGGATATGCAAATTTTAAATTTGGGGACATGCGTTGTGGACTGTTTTAATATATAGACTTTGAGAGGTGTGTGTTAGCCTGGCCTCCCCAAAGCTGTCCACTGAGGCACTAGTCTTTGCCTGCAAGACAAGGGCCCAGATTTTTCACCCTCCAGTGGCTTTGGGGCTCGGCAAACTAGTCCAAGCAAGTGTGTTTTTTTTTGTTTGTTTGTTTTTTGAGACGGAGTTTCGCTCCTGTTACCCAGGCTGGAGCGCAATGGCGCGATCTCGGCTCACTGCAACCTCCGCCTCCTGGGTTCAGGCAGTTCTCCTGCCTCAGCCTCCTGAGTAGCTCGGATTACAGGCCGCGCCACCTTGCCCAGCTAATTTTTTGTATTTTTAGTAGAGACGGGGTTTCACCATGTTGACCAGGATGGTCTCCATCTCTTGACCTCATGATCCACCCGCCTCGGCCTCCCAAAGTGCTGGGTTTACAGGTGTGAGCTACCGGCAAGTGTTTTTAAAACCTGCCTCAAGTTCCTGAGGTTTTTCAGAGCACGGAAACCTACCTGTCCTTCTTAGAGCCTCCTGACGCATCATAGGAAAGGTGGGGCAGACAGAATGTTGGGGGCAGGCAGGGACACTGGGAAAGGAGCCCAGAGCGTGGGTTCCAGTCTCCCCAGTCCCACTTCCTACCCACCAGGAGAACTAACAGCCCATAGCTGTTTCTGTTTCTGGGCCTCTGTTTCCTCATCTGAAAAGGAAGGGACAACTGAACGGACTCAGAGGGTCCTTCCAGGTCTGCATAATAGGATTCAGTCAACCTCATTTGACATATGATCGAACTGAGGTAGGGATGGAGACTTGGATAAATGAGACCAATTCAGACAGAGCTGTCTTGCTGGCTTCAAGTTCATCATGTGTATTTTCAGAGTATCTTGTGGATTACCCACCTGCCTGCAGTCACTAAGGGTGTTTTCTACACCAAACTGAGGTGGAAGAACCTCCTGCCTTAAAGCTAATAAAACAATCTGACTTTTTAGAAAGTTGCAGGGCCAGGTGCAGTGGCTCCCACCTATAATCCCAGGTGTGAGGCCGAGGCGGGTGAATTACTTGAATCGGGAGTTTGAGACCAGCCTGGTCTACACAGTGAAACCCTGTCTCTACTAAAAATGCAAAAAAAAAAAAAAAAAAATTAGCTGGATTTGGTCGTGGGCGCCTATAATCCCTGCTACTTGGGAGGCTGAGGCAGGAGAATTGCTTGAACCCGGGAGGCAGAAGTTGCAGTGAGCCGAGATGGTGCCACAGTACTCCAAGGCTGGGTGACTGACACCAGCAAAACTTCGTCTAAAAAAAAAAAAGGAAGAAAGTGAGTTGCACGCCTTAGAGAGAGAGAGAGAGAGAGAGAGAGAGAGAGAGAGAGAGAGTGTGTGTGTGGTTGATCTTGAGGCCTCATAGCTCTGGGAGCTAAGCTCAAGTCCCGCCAAGGTCTGGTAGAATGATGAGGCATGACTAACTTGTAACGCACACGAGGTTCCAAGGATGCTCACTAGAGAAAGTGCTGCTGAACAGCTTCCCTTCTTAAACTGCAAGGTGATTCCCTTAGATAAGCCTGCTCCCTGCATGCCTCCAAATGTGAGGGTCTGTGTTAAAGAATAGAGAATGCAGTTACAGTCGCCATACCATTGAGACACAGAGAAGTAGCTTGTCCAGGGTCATATGGCAACTGTGTGGTGGTCCCTGGTTTCAAGTCCAGGTCTTCTGGCTCCAGAAACAGTGCTTGTCCAGGGAAGCCTGCTGAGAAACTGGAAATGACAATTCCGATATTGTGGAAGCTTCCGTAGCAGTGCTGTTCACTAGAGCTTTCTACAGTGGTAGGAATGTAAGTTCTCCTTGCCGTTCAATATGGTGGGTGGCTGTGGAGCCCTTGAAATACGGCTAATGCCACAGGGGAACTGAATTCTTAGTTTTATTTGATGTCAATTAATATATATTGAATTTAAATAGCCATAAGTGGCTAGTGGCCACTTTATCAGATGGCATAGATGTAGAGACCAGAGGTCTGGGGGATGATGGGAGCCTGGGGGCCTTCTGAGCCAGTCTTTTGGGGGAGGATGGTGGGAGAATTCCGGGAAGGCTTCCTGGAGGAAGAGCCATCAAAGTTGAAATCTGAATGATAACTCAGACGTTGTGGCTGCTCCACTGGGTCTGGAGGTGAGAGAGTGGAATGTGAGGGGAGGAAAATGGGGCTGGAGGAGTCAGTGGGAGGGACTGGGGGGTGAGAGGAGGGGTACCGGAGGGAGAAGGAGCTGGAGAGCCCACCAGGCCCTGCACCCATGCAGGTCCTGCAGGCCCTGGCCCTAACCCTAACCCTGACCTTACCCGAGGGACATGGGGAGCTGCAGAAGGGCTTTGAGCAGGGACCCTTGCAGTTTTGGAAAGTAGAATGAGAAGACATACAGGGCGAGGGATGCCAGGGGAGCCCCCTCGGGAACTGCCGCAGGGGGCGAACGGAGAGCTGTCCGTAGCTGGATGGAATGTTCTGGAAGGAGATTGTTGAAGGACTGAGGATCAATGCAGTATGGCAGTGAGGTGACAGAGGAGGCGGGGATGCTGCCCTCAGAAACCCTCAGCCTAGCATTAGGCAGTGGAGGGAGAAAACCCATCCATCCCTGCCTGTTGGAGAGTTCAGATCCTTGAGCCTGAATCCCAAACCTCTGTGGGGAGGACTCAGATGGAAGTATAAAGGGAAGCCACCATATTTTGGTTGGACACCATTTATCCACAGGGCCATCCACAAGAGTTCTAAAAACAGCCCCCCTGCCTCCTGCCTTGACTTCACCCTCAGCAATGGATCTGACCTTTTGGTTTCCAGAGGCTCTGCAAATCCCTTCTTCCATCACTCAGCACCAAGGGGGGATCTCCATCTCGGGAATTTTAAGAACTCTTTGCCAAGGCTCCATTCCCCTGCCCGACTCGAAAGAGGGCCTGGAAATTGCTCCAATCATGATGGCTCCCTTCTCCTGGGCACTGTTTATGTGCCAGGCACTGAGCTTCACACTTTCCAGGGATTATCTCTTGCTAGCTCAAAGCAGTCCTTGTTTTTCCAGTGTGAAAACTGAAGTTTGGATGGGTGGAGTCACTTGGCAAGGCTGCACAGCTGGGCAGAGCAGAGACAGCAAGCCCTGCCCCACTGTCCCCATCCTAGTTGTAAGCTGTCCCCAAGCTATCACTCCTCTGCCTCCCACTGAGCTTAACACACCCAGGCACAAGCCCAGCATCCCCACTGCAGCCTCAGGAAAACAAGCTGCTTGGGACAACGACGTCTTGTCCTCCACCGGAAACAACCCCTAAGTCCCCAGCGTCTCACCTCCGAAGGGGATTCAGTTAGGGAATGGCCAGTTCCGTCACACCTTTGGAAACAGTAAGCAGCTGGGAGCAGGCTCGGATGAGCACCTCCAGCCCTGAGTCCCGAGGAGAATCCTTTGGGACTGACCGCATCCCTACAGCGTGCTAACAGCTGTTCCCTGTGCTGCCCGTGGGCTTGGAGGTCAGGCAGCCTCTTCCAAAGCTGGCTTATCTGGATCCCGAAGCCCTTGGGCCTGGTGACTCTATCCTTAGGAGTTTCTCTTACGGAAATAATTGCAGAGATGAGTTGATTTAGCCTCAGGGATGTTTGTCATATTATTGATTATAGTGGTGAAGAAAATCCTTGGCAGTCAAAAGTCCCAGCTCTTGGGGACTGTGAATTGGAAAATGCTGCATCCAAAAAGGGAAATATTCTTTGCCAGTATGATGGTGATGTAGGTGACTTGACCCTGAGAAAATTCTGGGCAGGACTGTGATGGGACATAGTGTCTGGGTGATGAGTTCTTTTAACATGTATTCTTTGTGACTTTCCATAATTCCTAAATGTTGTACCATGAGCAAGGTGTCAGCTTGTAACTAGAAACAAAACTTCCTACAGATGGAAGAATTCAGAGTGGACAGCAGCTCTCATTGGGGTCTGTGCTATGGCCGTTTAGCAGGGGTGACGGGGATTTATTCTGAACTGTATTTATTCTGCCCTTGTATACACCTCATTCGCAGCATTCCCATGAACATCAGGGGCACATGAGTATCTCCAAAAGGCTAGAGAAAGAGAATGGGAAGAAGGTGACCCTTTATGGGATATTTCCTGAGTGCTGGGCCCCGTTCTAGGAGCTGTCACTTTCGCGTCTATGCCGTGGGGGTGACCATTATTTTCTCACTGAATTCTTAGAACTTCTCTGCACCTCAGAGAGGGAAGCGAGAACCCAGAGGCCACAGTGCAGGTTTTTCCCCAGGCACTCGCTCTTTCTGCATGTGATTCCAGAGAACCTGAGGAGAGGCTGGCTCCCCTGGAGGGAGGGAGGATACTGAGGAGCAGGCAGCCCACCTCCACTAACTAAGCACCTACTGTGTGCCACGCAGGATCCAAGAAGGGGACAGAATCAAGGGCACATCCCAGTCTTAAAGTGCACATCTGATGAATTGCGGAATCCTGGAGCCTGCGTCTGTACTGTGACCCTGTGACCTCCACACCCAGTTCCCCAGTGCCTCACATGTAGTAGATGCTCAGTAAATATCTGTTGTTTAAATAACTTATGTGTCACATTCTGCCTGGTACACTTGATTAGTCATCCAGGGTATACAGTGGTGGCTCATGCCTGTAATCCCAGCACTTTGGAAGGGTGAAGTGGGTGGATCACCTGAGGTCAGGAGTTCGAGACCAGCCTGGCCAATGTGGCAAAACCCTGTCTCCACTAAAAACGCAAACAAATCAGCTAGGCATGGTGGTGTGTGCCTGTAATCCCAGCTACTCAGGAGGCTGAGGCAAGAAAAATGCTTGAACTCGGGAGGTGGAGGTTGCAGTGAGCCGAGATTGCGCCACTGCACTCCAGCCTGGGAGACAGCGGGACTCCATCTCAAAAACAAAACAAAAGCTTAGGGAGGGGATGTCACCGCAAGTTGCAATATCTTTGGGTGAGAAGGATGGATAGGAAGGTGGGAAGGCACAAACAAAGCCGCAGAGGCCAGGAGTGTGTAAGACTTGCGTGGGATACGGTGTGAGGTGAGCCAGAGAGTGGGACAGAGAGTTTATTTGGAGCAAGGGTTGGGGATGGGATCAGACAGGAAATGTGGGGGCTTGCTTGCAAGGGGCCTTGGATTTCTGCCGGAGGACAGTAGGGATCCCTGGAAGGTTTTTGAGCAGGAGATGATCGGAAGCATATTCTGGGAGGATGTACCTCCTGCTCTCCCATGGAACAGAACAGAAGGGGTAAAGATGAGCCCTGTTTGTCTTTCTGGGCCAGTCGCACGTCCTAACCCCTATCTCCAAATTCCTCACCAAAAGACAGCAACTAAGGCCAGGCATGGCGGCTTACACCAGTAACTGCAACACTTTGAGAGGCTGAGGCAGGAGGGAGCCCAGGAGTTTAAGACCAGCTTGGGCAACGTGGCAAGACCCCATCTCTAAAAAAAAATGTTTTTTAAATAGCTGGGCGTGGTAGTGTACACTTTTGCTCCCAACTACTTGGGAGTCTCAGGCAGGAGGATCACTTGAGCTCTGGAGGCTGAGGCTGCAGTGAGCTGTGATTGCGCCACTGCACAGAGTAAAGACCCTGTCTCAAAACAAAACAAAAGTCGGTGACTGAGCGCATCATTCAAAGCTCAGGCAACCAAGGCCATCTCAATCATCAGTGTGCCCACAGCCAGTCCAAGAATCGGACTTCGCTTTTGTCCTGAATGCTCCAGCTTCTCCCCACTCAACAAAGCACAAGCCTAATGGCAGCCACTTTGGTGGCCACATCACAGGGAATGGCCTATTAATTTGGGAAGCAGACAAATGAAGGTCGTTTAATGGGGATTGATGACCTGTCCACTGTGTGCCAGGCACTTGGCTTGGCCCTGTGGTCAGTTCTGTGCCAATCAGCACTCTTGCATTCTGCCTGCTCGCTCTGAGGACTCAGGCCAAGGGCCGAGACCTGCCCTGCCTTCCTTCTCCAAGGACCCAGGCTGAGGCCTGAGACCAGCAACAGACCAGGCAGAAACAGCCCGAAGGATTGATATGGCCTGAAGCGCAGTGGTTTGGACCTAGGGGTTGAATTCCACTTCACCAGCTGTTGACTGGTGATTTGATTTGTGGCATGTGATTTCATGCTTCTAAAAATGGGGATCATACTAAGATCCACCCCATGGGATTGTCGAGGGACTGTAGTTCAGCCAGATGATCTCATGTCCAGAGATCAGCCCAATGCCTGTCCCAAGTTTGGTGCCCCACGGATGCTGTGTCTGGGGATGCGGGTGGGAAACACCGTGGTGGTAGGAACCTGGCCAGGTGGGGGCATGGAGGTACCCTAGCCAGAGCCATGAGTTGGGTAACGCTGAAGGTGGAGAGAAGTGTGGCTAGCCTGTCCTGTGCAGAGGAGACAGGGCCATTGAGGAGGGGCCAGGAGGTGCCCTGGCTCTCCATGCCAGATAGGGTGACCACTTCATCCCAGTGTGCCCACTTTTAGCCCTGAAAGTCCCACATCCTGTGATATCTTGGACAAACCAGGACAATTCATCACCCTAGTGCCCAGCCAAGATGTCTGGCTCCACCTAAGAGGGCAACAGGGAGCTGGGAGCTGGGATGAGTTTGAGCTGGGGGCCATGCATCATGATTTGTGGTCAGCTGGGACGGGGGTTCTGGGCACTTTTCCTGGTAGAAATCTCATCTCTGGCTTGTCTTTGCAGGACCAGCTGAAGCAGTGTTTCTCCCGGAGGCCCACTGAAGCCAAGGACACTGATACCCTTGTGCACGAAGCTGACAGCCAGTATGGGACGTGGACAGAGCAGCACCAGAGTGGGGAGAGGTATGACACGTGCGGCGGGATGCTGGCTGCAAGGGGGCGTCTGGGCTGGAGTTGCTGCAGCCCACCGGCCTCCTGATTTCTATGTTGCTAGAGCCGCAGATCTATAATTATCAGAGGAAACCATTCTTGTTTTAAAAAAGAAATTTAGGAAGAACAAAAATATAATGATAAAGATGATGGGCCAGGCTATTTAGGAAGTACAAAAAGTTAATAAGATGATGGGTGGTGGCTCACGCCTATAATCCCAGCACTTTGGGAGGCCGAGGCAGGTGGATTGCCTGAGCTCAGGAGTTCAAGACCAGCCTGGGCAACACAGTGAAACCCCGTCTCTACTAAAATAGAAAAAATTAGCAGGGCATGGCGGCATGTACCTGTAATCCTAGCTACTTGGTTGGCTGAAGCAGGAGAATTGCCTGAACCTGGGAGGCAGAGGTTGCAGTGAGCCAAGATTGTGCCACTGCACTCCAGCCTGGGCGACAGAGCGAGACTCTGTCTCCCCGCCCCCCCCCAAAAAGAAAAAAAGATTATGGGTCAGGTGCAGTGGTCATGCCTGTAGTCCCAGCATTTTAAGAACCCCAGCCGGCAGATCACTTGAGGCCAGGAGTTTGAGACCAGCCTGGCCAATATGGCAAAACCCTGTCTCTACTAAAAATACAAAAAAAAAAAAAAAAAAAAAAAAAAATTAGCTGGGTGTGGTGGTGAGTACCTATGATCCCAGCTGCTTGGGAGGTTGAGGCAGGAGAATCACTCAAACCTGGGAGGCAGAGGCTGCAGTGAGCCAAGTTCACACCAAGGCACTCACTCCAGCCTGTATGACAGAGAGGGACCCTGCCTCAAAAAAAAAAGATAATGATACATGAAATATCCAAGGGCAAATCTCATAGAGACATAGAACAGATCAGGTGCTGGGGGTGGGGGCGATGGGGAGTGACCAGTCCATAGGCACCTGGAGGTTTCCTTCTGGGGTGATGGAAGTGTCTGAGATGGCAGTGGTGATGGCTGTACAACACGTGTGACCAGTGGCAAATTGTATTTTACCACAGGGATAAAAATCATTAGAAAGTCACCGATATTAAAGTTGGGTGGAGGGTGATGGAACTGAAAATAGATAAGAAAAAGTAAAAGGAAAGCAAAGGTTTTCTACAGTACCTGGGAAAGCCGTTTTTCCCACTGACCCATGAAATGTGTGTTTAGTTGCAAGCGTACTTAAATTTCTCTAGAATGCTCCTGCAAGAGCACTGGACTGAGTCTGGAAACCCAGGTCTTGTTTTTGCACATGTCACTGTGTGACCCTAGGAGCCCCTTCTCTCTCTTGGGGTCTCCATTCCCCAGCTCTGACCTTGAGACCTGTGGGGCCTGGAGCTTGGACTTGGTCGCACCCTGTTTTTGGGCGCCCCCTGCTGTCTTGCAGAGGCACTGCAGCTTCTCCTCCTTGGGCCAGCCCAGGAGCATGACGCTCCCAGCCTTGAACAGCCACCTGCTGCCTCTCGGTGGTATTACCCTCATTCCGTGTGGATTTGCCTCAATCCACCCTACAACCCTAACATCCTTTATATGACTAGTCATAAAATCATCCAGAGCTGACAGAAAGCATGGTCAAATGCCAGCACACCTATGGAAAGTTCTGCTCAAGGGAACAGCCTGGTGGTCTTCCAGAGTAGGTCTGCCTGTCAGGTGTGCTCACCTGCCCTTTCTCTAGGTAAGGGTTTCCCATGACCTGGAGGCTTTGCTAGGCTCTTGGCTTATGTGTCTTTTTAAACATGTGGGCGGAGCAGGGCAGCAGGTTGTTAATGACCTAAGTTATTTGTAAATTTTCTGTCTTGTGTGGTTCCAGTGATCCAAGCGATACCTGACTATATTATCATAGGAAGAGAGTTCAGAAGTAGGAGAGAGCCAGGGACATGGACACTGGAGTGGAACTGCCTGGGCTTCATCCCAGTTCTGCTGCTTGGGGCAAGCTAATTTACATCTCTGTGCCTCAGTTTCCTCACCTTTAACAAGGTGAATATTTAAGCTCATGAGGCCAATTATATTAGTCTGTTTTCACACTGCTGTAAAGAACTACCTGTGACTGGGTAATTTATAAAGGAAAAAAGGTTTAATTGACTCACAGATCCACAAGGATGGAGAAGCCTCAGGAAACTTACAATTGTGGTGGAAGGTGAAGGGGAAGCCAGGCACGTCTTACATGGCAACAGGAGAGAGAGAAGGGGAAAGTGCCACACACTTTTAAACCATCAGATCTCGTGTCTATCACAAGAACAGCAAGGAGGACATCCACCCCCATGATCCAGTCACCTCCCCCCCCACCAGGCCCCCCCTCCAGTTTGACATGAGATTTAGATGGGGACACAGGTCCAAACCATGTCACCAATCCTAACTCGTACGATTGTGGCAGTTACAGGATAATCCTCATGGGACCGTTGGAGAGGATTAAATGACACATTTTGTAGCACAA
Organism: Callithrix jacchus; assembly: GCF_049354715.1. Classification (NCBI taxonomy): domain Eukaryota; kingdom Metazoa; phylum Chordata; class Mammalia; order Primates; family Cebidae; genus Callithrix; species Callithrix jacchus. The sequence continues at coordinate 196,120,452 of NC_133502.1, forward strand.
TGTCTGGCACATAGGAAGTGCTCAGTATGTTTTTTATTGAATGAATGAATGAGAGAATGAAGTAACGCAGATCCCACGACCTTCTCTCATGGGTAACTGTTGATAACAATTTGATCTCCACCAGCCCTGCCCAACAGAAATACAACATGATGATTTGATTCTTATGCAATATATCCATGTATCGAAACACTCTCTGAACCCCAGAATCATGTATAATTACTATGTAGCAATTACAAATAAAAAAGAATTACAGTGTGAGCTGCAAAGCAAGACATATATGGAATTTAAATGTCCTGCTAGCTACACCAAAAGAATTTTTAAAAAGTGAAATTATCTTCAAGAATGTATTTTATCAAAACCAACAGATTCAAAATACTATCATTTCCACATGTAATTAACATGAGAAGTTATTAACAAGGCAGTTTACATTCTTTTTTTCCGTTTGAAGTATGGGAAATACAATGTGTAAGATACTCATGGCATAGCTCAGCTCTGTCACTTGTCCCATTGCAAGGACCCAACAGCCAGCTGCGATAAGCAGCTCCCATCTAGGACAGCACAGGGTTAGAGGCTCTGGAGTGGCACAGGACTGACTCCTCCCATTCTGTACCTGGCCAGGTGTTCCAGGCAGCACCTTAAGCAGCACCTCGCTGGCGTATCTTGTGCTGTTTCCAAACAGGGTCTTCTGCTGGGATGCTGTGTCTGTTGTTACCGGGTCAGGCACACCCCAAGCAGCATCCTTCACTTGAAAACCTGTTCTCGGAAACATTCTCCACAACCATGTCTCCCTTCATTGCCTTTTTTGCAGCTTGGCCACTGAGTCCCCAGATAGCAGTGCCACATCAACAAGGAAACAGCCCCCCAGCAGCCGTTTGTCCTCTTTGTCCTCCCAAACGGAGCACACCTCGGCCGGGGACCAGTATGACTGCTCCAGGGAGCAGCGGAGCACCAGCGTGGACCGCTCCAGCACCGACCTGGAATCCACCGACGGGATGGTGGGGCCGCCCCCACCGGATGCCTGCCCTTCAAAGAGAGTGGATGACTTCTCTTTCATTGATGTAAGTCGGTAGCCAGGAGCATGTGGCTGCATTGGAAATAGTCATTTCTTCTTAAACGGAAATTCCAGCCTCTCTCTGTGCATTGCTACTTCAGGTGTTGGATCTGTGTGCCAGGGACCCTTGGAATGGGTACAGAGGACACTGTCTTTGATAGGGAATCACTTGTTGATCCTGCATATATGTTGGACCTGCCATATACCTGCTATATGTCTTGGGGCAAATGTCTTCACCTCTCTGAAGACCTCTTATCTACCTGTAACCAGCACTGTCAGCTCCACAGCCTCAAATACGATTGTGTGTGTTCAAATTAAACTGATCTAAGCCCTCGCCTGCCAGCCAAGCAGGGAGTCTGACCACCTACCCTGGGAGGTCAGCCTGAGGTTTGTAGGTTCATCCAAGCATGAAGAGGCTGGAGTTTGCTCAGAAGGATTCTGCTGAACGCTCCCACTGAGGTCTTGCTTGGTAGAACAGTATCCCTAGTACCAGGGTATCCAGCTCTCTCTGTCATGGCTCTTCCAGGACAGAAAGCCCCCTCAGGCATGGGTACCCTTCATGAGGGTCCCAGGGGACAGCCCCTAGAACTCAGCTGTTTCAGGTCCCAAGCACAGCCAGGATGTCAGCTGCCCCCGCCTAGCAGGACAGACAGCCTTCTGCTCTAGCACTTTCCAGACCAGAACTTACCCTCTTTTCTCCTGGGAGTCCCACCTCCGGGGGTCAGGCAGGTCTTCCTTTTCAACCCTTGAAACCCAGGGGTGGTGTCGTTATTCTCCTCCCCTGACAGTAGGGCTACCTGCCCACTCCCTAGGGGATGGAACGTCCATGAAACTTGAAAGGGACCCTCTCTCCTGGCAGTAAAGCCCCCTAGCTACACACTTGGGCATGGCCGCCCACATTTCCCCAGAGGAGGAACACTACTGCTTTAGAAAAACAGCTTGGTTTAGGGCTTCAAAGGGGATTCACCTTCAGTGTATGGCCAAGGTCTCTTGCTGGCACCTCTAGATCAGGGCAGAGACAGAGAAAGACACAAGGTCAGCCTTGATTGGGGAACCTCGTTATATAAGCATGGCTATGGCCATGCCCACCCCTCTGGGTGTCATCAGGATTTACTTGAGTGAGGTATTCAGTTATTCACTCAACAGACATTTATCGAGACCTTGCTATGTGCCTTTCATGCCAGCATCCTGTCACTGCATCATGAACTTTCCTTCTAGAACATATTAAGTGGTCCCTTCTCAATGTCTGTTACACACAACAGTCCCTGAGTGTTGACCACTGGCCCAGGCACCTGCTAATGACCCCAGAGGCAAAACCGTCTGCCCGTTTTGCAAATTGGCAAATTGAAGTGGCCACGGAGTGACTCTAAATGCTGGTGTCCCTAAGCATAGGCCTAACACTTTTGGAAATTATCCTGAGGTTTCTGTGTGATGCCCACCACAATCTGGGTCTCCCGTGGGGATGCTGAGGTTTATGTAAGGTGCAGACCACGATGTAGGTCTCCCGTGGGGACGGTTTGGAGCAGAATGGGGAGGCAGAGGTGGGGCGCTAAGGAATCCAGTCTCGGTAGCAGGCTGAGGGTGCGAGGGCAGCGCCATCTCCGCCTCCAAGCCAGTCCCTCTGTCCGCGTGATTCTGTACTGCTCTCTCAGACTCTGAAAACCTGGCTCTGTTAAGTGGTCAGAGAAGTGCCTGCCTCCAGGTGCAGCAGGCACTCTCCGATTTTTGTCCCTCCCCATCTTTTCACTGGTACCATGCAGGTCCGCTCACAAGACGCCACTGTATGGCTGGTTTGGGAAGTAGATGTGCAGATATCAGCTCCCCCCACTACCCCTAGTGGGGCATTTGTCACTTACCATCTTTGGGAAGTGATCCATTGAAATTAGCCTGTTGTCACCTACTTAAAAGGCCTTGGGTGATGGAATTTCTCCAAAGTGGACCTAAGCGGAAGGAACCAACATTTCATGTGAGAACGCGAGCTTGCCGGAAAGAGCTCTTGGCTGTGAGCCTTGGTCAGGCACTGTCTGAAACAAGGGCTTTCCACACCTGAGCTCAGGGAGTTCTCTCAGCCGCTGTAGGAAGGAGATGCTCTGATTACCTCCTTTTTATAAACAGGGGCACCTAAACTCAGAGCAGTGAAGTGCATTGCCCAAGGTTGAAGGAGTTCAGTCAAGGGAGTGGGAGAAATTGTAGGAAAAGGACACAGACCTTCTTGGAAGGCTGGGAGGTTCTTGCAAAAACCTCGGAATAGGATCTGGCTGAAGGCAGCCAGATTCTCTTACCTGGTGTTTGAAAGCCCAGACCCCTAGCCCACTCCTTCACTTAATATCTGTGTCTAAGTGCATTTGTTCATAAATCACTAAGTCGAAGTCTGTAAGTCAGACCCGACACAAGGTCACACAGCCAGGATTCAAACCCAGAAGGGCTGGAACCAGAGCTCTGAGCACTTCACTGCTGTCTCCCAGGAGACGTCTGAGCTAGGCACTTCCCATCTCCTTACGGGGGCCCACCCAGATGGCCTGCCCTCCCCACCCTTTCACTGGGGACAGTAGTGACTTGGTAGCCCTCACCGACCCCCCCCGCCCCGCACCTGTCACAGCTCACAGCGTGAGTCTTCAGGGAGGCCTGTGAACGGATGCCTGATGTTTAGTAAGCTGTCCCCTCCCTTCCCACCTGCACCCGAGATTATGTGAGTAAACGAGGAATTGCATGGAGAACCTCTCAGCCGGGGGACATATGTGTGAATATGGTTGACAGAAGGATTTAGTTAGATGTTGAATCCATTATTCATTCGACAAACAAACATTTATTGAGTTAATGCTGTGCGCTGATCATTGGTGTAGCTTACATGCTTGTGTGGTGGATGTCCCTGGGAGGGAAAAGGCATTAGTATTATGTGCCTACTGGGTGCCCAGCAGCCAGGCATGCCACCTGGCGCTTGTCATCAGCCTATGGGATATGTCTTATGGGTAAATTTAGGCTTTGGGTGTTAGGTTTCTATTCAAATGTGGAAGCACTGGCCTAGGTACCATCTAAGTAGCCTCTCATCTATCAGTGAAGCTGTGTACACCAGGGTGGTACCCTCCATTGATGGTTCCCTTGCTCTTTTTCCTTTTCCTCCCTGCTGCCCCTAAAGCAAACCTCAGTCCTCGACTCAAGTGCCCTCAAGACCCGGGTGCAGCTCAGCAAGAGAAGCCGCCGCCGGGCCCCCATCTCCCACTCCCTCCGACGCAGCCGATTCAGTGAGTCTGAGAGCAGATCGCCTTTGGAGGATGAGACTGACAACATGTGGATGTTCAAAGACTCAACGGGTATGCTCATGCCTTCCCGCCTCCTCAGATAGCTCCTTGAACAGCAAGAAGGATTTAGACTAAGCCCTAGGAAAAAATTCTTGACTTGGAAGGCTGTATGCCATTAGAACACAATTACATAGAAAACTGATTTCTTGTTATGCAGAACTTATCAGAAACTAGATACAAAAGTGTTTCAAAGATTAATATGTTAATTGAGGCCCGTTGAGTTATAAGAGACAGAGACACAACTTACTAAGGTTTTACCATTTCTGCTTTTATTTTTATTAAATTCACCCCATACTCTCTTTAGGTTTGCTTGCTGGTTCCTGAGTTGAAAGATCAGTTCATTTATTACCAATCTTTTCTGTTTTCTAATGTATCATTTAAGGCTATACATTTTCCTCTGAGGACTGCTTTGGCCGCATACCATATAAAACCTGAGCTGAATTTTGAAGAGTGGATAATAATTAGGGAACTTTATTCTAGGCAGAAGTATCCACAAGATCAAAGGGAGAGAGGTGTGGAAAGAACATTCAGTGTGTAGCAAGAGCATCTCTAAAGCAGTGTAGTGTTGCTCACGCTGTGAATTACAGGAATCATGCTGGAAAGGTAGGCAGGGGTCAGATCATGGAGATCCCTGATACTTTGCCAAGGAGCTAGATTTCGTCTGCAGATGGAGAGCCAGGAAAGACTTTTAAGAAGAAAGAAAATTTCTTCTTGCAGTGGAAACTGGAGCAGCTGACCTTCCCACTCTATCCAGACACAGCCTTTAGTCCTGGCAAACATCTTGTAGGTGCCCTTGTTCATTTGCGACTTGCCCATGGCAAACATTAGGATGTCAGACCAGGCTCTGGTCTGAGTGAGAGGCACTGCTTCTGACCAGATACTTTAAACAAATGCTTGGAGAGTTCTCTCCCGCCCATCCCATTTATGTCGTTAAAGGAAATGCTTAAGTGCCTTGGGCGAGACTTCTCTGCACACTGTTTTGGTTTTCCAAGCCAAGCTCATTAAGCCACCTGGAGCAAATGAAGACCATGGTAGGGACAAAAGCACACAAATACCCACAGCTGGAATGTGGCAGCAGCAGCCCTGGCTCCCATCAGCCTTGAGGAGCCGGCCAGGGGCTGGCTGGAGAAGGCAGGGTCTGTGTTTTTTAGCATACCTCAGGTCCCTGGGTGGCCCAAGGGCTCCAGAGCACTAGGTCTTGCCTTGTCCATCCCGCACCATCCTCCAATTCTCACTGTCCATGCCAGTATCCAGATCTCAGGGAGGTAGAAGTTCCTCCCATATCACTCCTGGAGGAATGGACCTGCAGCCCGTCACTCAAAAGCTTGAGTGATCAGCTCAACCTGAAGCACGGGGCTGGGGTCAAGGCCCAGAAAGGAGAGCCGGGGTCAAGGAAAGTGGCTTTTCCTGGTCCACCTTTGGGTCCCCTTATCCACAAGACACACGAACCTCTCCATGTTCTCCTCTGAGAGCATAACCTCAGCACATTGTTGGCTGAAAGCATTTCCATCCACTTTCCTGCCTCTGCCAAAGATTTCCTTCTATTTCCCTGACTTGGAATGAGCCAGGGGCCCAGGAGATGGGTCTGCCTGCGCCTCCCCCACCACCTCTGCACCAGGAGAAAACCTGCTCTGCCTGTCATCAGTATCTTCTGGCAAGTAGCAGAGTTGTGAGAAGAGAGAGTGTGAAAGCAGGCACCTGGATTGTCCTTATCTGTAAAATGGGCCGTAGTGTCTTCTGTGCAGGTCTGATGTGAGCAATGCATGAGATACTGTGTGCAAATTATCTGGCACTTAGACCTCAACATGTGGCAGCTGTCAATCACTTCAGTGCCCTTTTCTTTGCAACAGAAGAGAAATCACCCAGGAAGGAAGACTCGGATGAGGAGGAGACGCCATCCAAGGCTGAGAGGACCCCCGTCAGCCATCCTCAGAGGATGCCTGCATTTCCAGGCATGGATCCGGCAGTGCTGAAGGTACCAGACCTCTCACCAAGAGCCACCTGGTGGGCGTGCTCCTCAACCTTAGCATCATAAAGAACAGACCCCTTCCTTCCTTCCTTCCGTTCCCTCTGTCCCTCCTTTCCTTTCCCTCCCTCTCTCCCTTTCTTCCTTTCTCTCTTCCTCCCTCCCTCCCTCCCTCTCTGTCTCCCTCTTTCCTTTTCTCCCTTCTTCCTCCCTTCTTTCCTATATCCTTGTTTCTCCCCTCCCTCTCTTTCTTCTTCCTTTTCTCTTCCTTCTTTCCTCCCTCCCCTTTTCCTTCCTTCCTTTTTTTATCCCTCCCTCCCTCCCTTCCTTCCTCCTCCCTTCATTCCTTCCATTTTTGAAAAGTTTAAGATTCAAAGGAAGTTGCAGAAATAACGCAGGGAGTTTCTCCATACCCTTCACTCAGCTTCACCCACATGTTAGTATCTCACGTGACCACAGCGCCTTGGCAAAATTAGGAGACTGACCTTGGTGCGGTGCCGTTAACAATACTTCTCACTTGCTTGGATTCCACCGGGGTCCCTGCGTGGCTGGATCTCTGCGTTCTGTCTTTCCTCTGCCCCCACACCTGCTGCTCTGTTTTGTGTCGTAGCTAAGCCGTGGTTTGTTCATCTGTAAAGTGGGCTGAGAATCCAGTTGAGGCACCCTGACATTCACCAGTGCTGAGCTTCACACCAGGCAAGCAGGAGTGAACAAACCCAGCCTCCTGAAGCTCTTGGGGAATCCGGTCTGCTGGGGAAAGCAGGCACAGAAAATGATCATTTCCAAGCAGATGACACAGGAAGCCAGTGCTGGAACCACACCCTAGTCCCCTGAATTGCACAGAATGCCAACTGCATTATGCAATGCTGAGGAGAAGGCTGACTGCCTCCCTCCTCCCCACCCCACTTTCACAAGACTCTCTCCTAGTCCTGGGACCAGATGGCACTTACTTTGGGTGAGGAAAGAGGCCCCTTTGCCCCCCATTCTGTGCCAGACACCATGCGTTTGCAAACTCACTTTGTGCTCCAGCAACCTTGCAAAAGGTAGTTCTTCTCTCCCTTTTATTGATGAAGAAATGAAGGCAAACGAGCCTGGATTGTTTGTGGAACTTCTCAGCTCTGTGTGTCCCGTGCTGCACACGATCCCCCATGGGAGCAACGTGATGCTGTTACTTCTTTAGGACATGGAGGCTTTGCTTTTCTGTCATTTCTCAGGAGAATAGAAAGTCAGTCAATAGTGGATGAGCACTTATCTCTGTAATTGATTTTATAGGCCCTCGAAGTGTGAACATCTTTCAGCCACTAGGTTGGAGGTTTTCTGACCCCCTCCCCTCCCCCTTCCTCTCCCCTCCCTCTCCTCCTCTCTCCTCCCTCCCCTCCCCTCCCCTTCCCTCTCTCCCCTTTCCTCCCTCCCCTCCCTCCCCTCTTCTCCCTCCCCTCCCTCCCCTCCCCTCTTCTCCCTCCCCTCCCCTTCCCTCCCTCCCTCCCCCTTCTCCCTCCCCTCCCCCCTCCCTCCCCCCTTCTCCCTCCCCTCCCCCCTCCCTCCCCCCTTCTCCCTCCCCTCCCCTTCCCTCCCTCCCTCCCCTTTTCTCCCTCCCCTCCCCTTCCCTCCCTCCCTCCCCTTTTCTCCCTCCCCACCCTTTCCCTCCCCTCCCCTCCTCTCTCCTCCGCTTTCCTCCCCTCCCCTCTCCTCCCTCCCCTCTCTCCCCTCCCTTCCCTTCCCTTCCCTTCCCTTCCCTTCCCTCTTCCCTCCCTTTCCTTCCCTCTTCCCTACCCTCCCCTTCCCTCCTTCCCCTCCCTTCCCTCCCCTCCCCTCTCCTCTCCTCCCTCCTCTCCCGTCTCTCCCCTCCCTTCCCTCCCCTCCCCTCTCCTCTCCTCCCTCCTCTCCCGTCTCTCCCCTCCCTTCCCTCCCCTCCCCTCTCCTCTCCTCCCTCCTCTCCCGTCTCTCCCCTCCCTTCCCTCCCCTCCCCTCTCCTCTCCTCCCTCCTCTCCCGTCTCTCCCCTCCCTCCCCTCCCTCCTCTTGCAACACAGCAAGTGATCTTACAGGGTAGCCTAAGGTAGGAGGCAGAGCCACAGGCCCTGGGTGTCAGTGAGACGGAGGCCCTGGGGTGCACAGGTGGCTGCACCGAGTGACTGCTCGAGGCAGATCTTGGGATCCCAGAACACTGCTCAAGTCCACTGCGCTCTGAAAACGGGGCTCCTGCCTTTCACTCATCAGCATGAGCTCAGACTTGATTAATTAATCTCTGCCACAGCAGTGCTGGGTGGTTATTAACACCCGGAGGAGGTTGTGGGGCTCGTTCTGGAAAGAACCCTAGAGTTGGGCTGCGGGCAGACCCGGTGTGAATCCCCGTTCATAAAAGCCATGTGACTTTGGGCATGACCTTTGAGTTTTGGGCTCTCACCCTGTAAAAAAAAAGAATCTTAAGCACGTGGAATGATCTCACGGTTTTTATATTACTTAAACCTGGTAGAGCCCACATGATAGTGATCAGTGGAAGCTGTCAGTGGACCGTGGTGGTGACTGCTGTTGCCGGGACCTGAGCCAGCACTGCCTGTGAGACAGAAGTCACCTGCCACCACTCACACCTCAGGTCCCGCAAAGGAATTTTATGCACACTGTATTCCCAACACACCCTCCAGAAACAGGTGGTTAGCCACCCTATCATTTTCTTATGGGACTCTAATGGACTGTTAAAACTTCATTTTATGGACGTGGCTCCAGGAGTAAGGAGCTGAATGGAGCTGCAGCGGCTGGATGTAGGGTTCTCGGGGTGGCCTGCCGTGTGCTGAGAACAGCATGGATGGTGGCTTTTCAGCAAAAGAGAATGTGATTGTGTGGGGTTTGGGTGGTGATGCCATCTTGGAGGTCGAGGGTGGCTGCTTGGAATGCCAGGCTGACCTCTGACTTTTCTCAGCCCCCGTGTTTCCTGTCTGGGTTCATTTTGATTCAGGGAGCCCCGAGGGTTTGCAGAAGGCTCATTGTACTTGACATTGCCATGGAAGGGGGCCCTTCCCCAGACAAAGGGCGGTTTATAGACTCAGCTCTCTTCTCTCCCGAGGCTCAACTGCACAAGAGGCCAGAGGTGGACAGTCCTGGCGAGACCCCCAGCTGGGCACCCCAGCCCAAGACCCCCAAGTCCCCCTTCCAGCCTGGGGCGCTGGGCAGTCGTGTGCTACCTTCCAGCATGGACAAGGACGAGAGGTGAGGAGTCCTGAGGAATGGGGGTCCCTGTCCTCCCAAACTCAGGGTGTATTTCTAGAGAGGTGCTCGCATAGGTTTTAGAGCTGAATAGAGGAGAGTTTCTACTTTTTAATTTTCTCTAGCAGCGGAAGCCTTGTTCATGTGAACTGTCAACACTCCAATACATGAAAAGTACAAAAGTACAATAGAGGCTGGGGAAGGAAGCCGGGAGTCAGGCCAGCTGGCCTCTCCTCTCCCCCACCCCTGCCACCTCCTGCACAGAACGCCAGAGGGCCCTTGTTCAGAACTACTGATCTGGCTTAGCCCTCTCCAGACCAGTTGGGAAACTGAGGCATTCTCCCTCCTCTTACCCTCTGGGAGACCAGGGAAGGTGGATCAAAGAGCACAGCCAGGTTGAATGAGATCAGTTTTACTCCCTTCATGGAGCAGCTGTCCTGATCCTGGGCTGGCCTGCTCTGTATAGATAAGCACAAAGCAGCTTCTGCCCTGCAGGAGGCTCTCAGACTGGGGTGTTTCAGCAGCTGGGGTGGAGCTTAGGGGCTCTAAGGTCATACAGCCAGGGTTTAACTCAAGCTTTGCAGCTTAAGAGCTGCATGACCTGGGAAAAGGCACTTGACCTCCTGAACCTGTCTCCTCATCTGTAAAATGGGTTTTCTAGCCTCCCAACCTTCCAGGGTGGTCATGAGGATGAAAAAGAGTGTGTCGGGCCTTGGCTTGGAGAAGTACTCAGTGAAGGAGAGTAGAAATCTGATGGTGAGCACTGTGAACCCGTGAAAGGTGGGGATTTTTCCTGGAGCCGGAGTTGTAATGATAGTAAGTGCTGGCTGCATCAGAGCAGGGTGGGTAAGCTTGTGGCCTTCAGGCCGCATCCAGCTCACATCTGTTTTTGTAAGTAAGCTTTACTGAAGCTCGATTGATTGACGTGCCGTCTATGACGGCTTTGGTGCTGCACAGACACCCTATAGAATCAGAAATATTCACTCTCCGGCTCTTTCTCTGACCCCTGTGATGGAGAAAGGCGGAGGAAGGGCTCGTAATGCACACTTGAGGATGGCTGGCAAAAAAAGACTTCAAGCTGGGTGCAGTGGCTCACTTCTAGAATCCCAGCGTTTTGGGAGGCAGAAGTGGGAGGGTCGCCTGAGGCCAGGAGCTGGAGGCTACAGTGAGCTATGATTGCACCATTGCACTCCAGCCTGGACTACAGAATGAGGCCTTGTCTCAATAGAACAAAAGAAAAAGAAAGAAAAGAAAAAAAATTAGCTGACTGTGGTGGTACATGCCTGTAGTCCCAGCTACTCCAGAGGCCGAAGTGGGAGGATCCTTTGAGCCCAGGAGATGGAGGCTGTGATCGTGCCACTGCACTCCAGCCTGGGCAATGCAGTAAGTCCCTCTCTCTCTTAAAAAGAAAATAAAAAGCTTCCAAGAGAAGGAGATACTTGAACTAAATCCTGGTGGACAGTTGGGCTTAGCTGGACCAAGGACAGTGAGAGGGGGTCCCAGGCTGAAGCCACAGCACGTGCAAAGGCCTGGAGGCCACATATACCTGGGAGCCTCAAGCAGTGCGAAATACATAGCACAGAGTGGGCTGTGGGAACCAGAGGGGCGAGATGTTGGAGAGAGACGGAGCCATAGTTGAGACAGTGCCTCCCTGCTCTATTAATGCCAGAATTCGGGCTCCAGAGTCAGCTGAGGGCACTAGCATTTCTCTGTGGCCTGAGGAACCCCCAGACCAGGGTCTCAGAGGCAGCTCTGGAGGCCTGGGCTTGTGTCTCCACTATTAGGCAAGGCTTGGCTGAAGTCTGGATACCCTAGACCCCTATGTGCCCAGGGGTCCCTCTTCTTCTTCAATCCTAGGCTGGCAGGCATAGCAGTTCAAGGCCTACCCCTAGACTCCAGAGTCCCCTCATCTCTCATCCCCTCAGCTGCAGACCCCCACCCCACCGCCAACCAGGCCAGCATCTTTTCTGGGCCCTCCAGGGCCACGGGTCTCAGGAGCTTTCTCTGAGATTAAAGTCAGTCACATCCTGTGTGCATGTGTGTTTGCTTATAGAAGCAGATCTTCGCTGTAGAAAATATAAAAGGAAAACAAAGGAGGAAAGGAGAAAAGAACATCATCCATAATCCTACCCTGCAAAGACTACTTCTGTTGTTATTTGGACATCTCTACTCCTTTTTCTTTTTTTTTAAACAGAGTCTTGCTCTGTCACCCAGGCTGGAGTGCAGTGGCGCAGTCTTGGCTCACTGCAATATCCACCTCCCGGGTTCAAGCAATTATTCTGCCTCAGCCTCCCACTACAGGCGTGCGCCACCATGCCTGGTTAATTTTTGTATTTTTAGTAGAGATGGGGTTTCACCATATTGGCTAGGCTGTTCTCGAACTCCCGACCTTGTGATCCGCCTGCCTCTGCCTCCCAAAGTGCTGGCATTACAGGCGTGAGCCACTGCACGCAGCCTCTTTTTCTTTCTCACACAGCTGAGATCACATGTGCCTGGTTTGATGCCCTTGCTACGTGTTCTATATGAATACTTTCCCATGCCTATTTAACAATCTTCATAAACATGATTTTTTTTTCCTTGAATCAAGTTTTAAACAATGATGATTTTATTGTTCTTTGTGTTATTTTTTTGTTTTTGAGGCAGGGTCAAAAACAAAAAATAGCACAAAAAACAGTGCAGTGGCCTGATGATACATTTGTTTTTGAGACAGTACCTCACTCTGTCGCCCAGACTGGAGTGCAGTGGCACAATTACAGCCTCAACCTTCCCAGTCTCACGTGATCCTCCCACCCCAGCCTCCCCGAGTGGCTGGGACCATGGTTGTATACCACCACACCTGGCTAACTTTTTTTTTTGAGACAGAGTTTCGCTCTTCTTACTCAGCCTGGAATGCAATGGCGCGATCTCAGCTCACTGCAACCTCCGCCTCCTGGGTTCAGGCAATTCTCCTGCCTCAGCCTCCTGAGTAGCTGGGATTACAGGCACGCACCACCATGCCCAGCTAATTTTTTGTATTTTTAGTAGAGACGGGGTTTCACCATGTTGACCAGGATGGTCTCGATTTCTTGACCTCGTGATCCACCCACCTTGGCCTCCCAAAGTGCTGGGATTACAGGCTTGAGCCACCGCGCCCAGCCCTATTTTGTATCTTTATGTAGAGATGGGATTTTACCATGTTGCCCCAGCTGGTCTCAAATTGCTGGGTGATCCTCAGCCTCCCATAGTACTAGGATTACAGGTGTGAGCTACTGCATCTGGCCTGACATTATTGTTTTTTACTAAAATGTTGTGTTCTCATTATAAGAAATTCTGAGAACACAGAATACTGCTAAGAAGAAGGTGAAAAAAATAAGACTTAAAAATAGTGCCATTTAGATGGTCGTTACGGAAATGTATTCACCTTGAGAAAATTCACTGAGCTGTGCGCATTTTGATTTCAGTACTTTTCTGTATGTTTCCATTTAAAACAGTTTAAACAAATCTCACCTCCCCAAAACAATTACTGTTGATATTCGATAAACAAAAGGCATCTCTCTATGTCTTCTAGGCATTGTATTATTCAGAGTTCTCCAGACAAACAGAACTAATAGGATCTGTGTGTGTGTGTGTGTGTGTGTGTGTGTGTGTGTGTAAATAATACAGCTGACCCCCGAATAAGGCAGAGATTAGGTGTACTGACCACCTACTTAGTCAAAAAGTTGCATGTAGCTTTTTACTTTCCTAAAACTTAACTACTAATAGCCTACAGTTGATGAGAAGCCTCACCCGTAACCACATATATTTTGTATGTTATGTTTTATATCCAATAAATAAGATAGAGAAAAGAAGATGTTATTAAGAAAATGATAAGGGAAGCCGGGCGCGGTGGCTCACGCCTGTAATCCCAGCATTTTGGGAGGCCGAGGCGGGTGGATCACGAGGTCAAGAGATCGAGACCATCCTGGTCAACATGGTGAAACCCTGTCTCTAATAAAAATACAAAAAATTAGCTGGGCACGGTGACCTGTGCCTGTAATCCCAGCTACTCGGGAGGCTGAGGCAGGAGAATTGCCTGAACCCAGGAGGCGGAGGTTGCGGTGAGCCGAGATCGCGCCATTGCACTCCAGCCTGGGTAACAAGAGCAAAACTCCGTCTCAAAAAAAAAAATAAAGAAAGAAAATGATAAGGAAGAGAAAATACACTTCCCGTTCATTAAGTGGAAGTGGATTATCATAGAGGTCTTCTTCCTTCGTCCTTATCGCTTTCCCATTGAGTAGGCCGAGGGGGAGGCAGAAGAGGAGGGCTTGGTCTTACTGCGTCAGGGATGGCAGAGGCAGAAGAAAATGCAAGTGGGCCCACATAGTTCAAACTGTGTCGCTCAGGGGTGAGCCATATGTACCTGTGCATGTGTGTGGATGTGTGTGTGGATGCGTGTGTAGGGATTGATTGTAAGGAATTGGCTCTCAGGATTGTGGAGGCAGGCAAGCCCAAAATGTGCAGAGCAGGCCAGAGGGCCGGGGATGCAGGCAAGAGTCGCGGCTCTAGTCCAGAGGGCTTCCCTCTGCTTCCTGGGAGGTCAGTCTCTTTCTGTTCAGGCCTTCAACTGAGAAGATGAGGCCCATTGCTACCACGGAGGGTAGTCTGCTCTCCTCATCGCCTACTGATGTTAACCTCACCTAAGAAAACATACCTTTGCATAAACATCTAGAATAATGTCTGAACAAATATCTGGGTACCTGTTAGGTTGAAGTTGATGCATAAAACTAACCATTACAGACAACCTACCTGGATAGAGAGATGGAAGGCTGGATAGCTATTTGCATGACAAATGGATGGATGGAAATAATTTTATGTAAGATGAATTTTTTTTTGTTCGTTTTCTTTTTGTGGAGAATGGGGTCTCACTGTGTTGTCCAGGCTGATCCCAAACTCCTGCGCTCAAGCTGTCCTCCTGCCTTTGCCTCCCTTAAGTGTTGGAGTTACGGGAGTGAGCCACTGTCCCCAACCAAGATATATTTTTATAGCTGTATGTAGAAGATCTTGTAGAATGGTTATACTGTGATTTATTTCAGTGGTCCCCAACCCTTGGCACCAGGGACCAGTTTTGTGGAAGACAGTTTTTCCACAGACCAGGGGTATGGGGGGGGTGGTTTTGTGATGATTCAAACACATTACACGTATCGTGTACTTTATTATTATTACTCTGTAATTAGAATGAAATAATTGTATGGCTCACAGTAATGTAGAATCTGTGGGAGCCCTGAGCTTGTTTTCCTGCATCTAGACAGTTCTAGCTGGTAGTGATGGGAGACAGTGACAGATCATCAGGCATTAGAGTCTCATAAGGAGCCGAAACCTAAATCCCTCTCGTGCATGGTTCACAGTAGGGCTCATGCTCCTGTGAGAGTCTAATGCCCCCGCTGATCTGACAGGAGGCGGAGCTCAGGTGGTGATGTGAGTGATGGGAGGGGCTGTAAATACAGATGGAGCTTTACTCACTCTCCCACCGCTCACCTCCTGCTGTGCAGCCTGGTTCCTAGCAGGCCATGGACCCATATCAGTCTGTGGCTCAGGGAGTTGGGGACCCCTGATTTATTTAACATTTCCCATTGTTGGACACTGTGGTGAATTCCTACTTCTTGCTTATCAGTCATGTTAATATGGGTGTCTTTGCCACCTGAGTGCTCGGCCCAGCCCTGCCTGGACCCAGGGATAGAGTCGGGTACCACTCAGTTCTGCCCGCAAGGAGCCCACAGTCTGGTTCCAGCTAGTCTCTCACTGGCTTTGTGGTTTCAGGTCGGATGAACCCTCTCCCCAGTGGCTAAAGGAACTGAAATCCAAGAAGAGGCAAAGTCTTTATGAAAACCAAGTTTGACCAGGTATGAAGAGGCTCTGCTGGGGAACCTGGGAAGAGCCTTGCAGTCACAGGAATGGGGAACTCAGTTGCAGGAGCCAGCCCTCAGAGTCTGGGGCTACTGTGCCCAAGGAAAGAGGCTATGCAAGGGGAAAAGCGAGGGGTGGGGGGGTTTTTCTGAGTTCCTGTAAAGAGGATGGTGATGTCTGTTTCCATTTAGGGAGACAACAAAGCTGGGGTGCCTGGAGTGGGTGAAAGGCACCAGGCAGGAGGCAGGTGACCAGGGTTCTGGGTTCATGCACTTGGCTGGCCCTTCTAGCTGCATCACAGTCCCCTATGATAAAACAAAAGGGTGGGACATCAGAGGTTAACTTAATCAGAAATGGTTACAATTTTTTCTTTTTTTTTGAGTTGGAGTTTCACTCTTGCTGCCCAGGCTAGAGTGCAGTGGCATGATCTTGGCTCACTGCAGCCTCCACTTCCTGGGTTCAAGTGATTCTCCTGCTTCAGCCTCCCAAATACCTGAAAGTAACAGATGCCTGCCACCACGCCCAGCTAATTTTTAAATTTTTTGTAGAGATGGAGTTTATGTTGAACAGGCTAGTCTCAAACTCCTGACCTCAGGTGATCCACCCACCTCAGCCTACCAAAGTACTGGGATTATAGGCATGAGCCACTGTGCCAGGCCAGAAATGGTTCCTTTTTTTTTTTTTTTTTTGAGACAGAGTCCCACTCTGTCACTCAGGGTGGAGTTCAGTGGCAAAATCTTGGCTTACTGCAGCCTCCGCCTCCCGAGTTCAAGCAGTTCTCTGCCTCAGCCTCCCAAGTAGCTGGGATTACAGGCACCTGCCACCATGCCTGGCTAATTTTTTTTTTTTTTAGTAGAGACAGGGTTTTACCATCTTGGCCAGGCTAGTCTTGAACACCTAACCTCGCGATCCACCCGCTTCAGCCTCCCAAAGTGCGAGGATTACAGGTGTGAGCCACCACCATGCCCGGCCAGAAATAGTTACAATTTTTATGAGGGGAATGTTTCGTGTACAACCTATGTAGTTAAAAATTACTTTCAGCCGGGCGCGGTGGCTCACGCCTATAATCCCAGCACTTCGGGAGGCCGAGGCAGGTGGATCATGAGGTCAAGAGATCGAGGATTGTTGATCATCCTGGTCAACAAGGTGAAACCCCGTCTCTACTAAAAATACAAAAATTAGCTGGGCATGGTGGTGTGCGCCTGTAGTCCCAGCTACTCGGAAGGCTGAGGCAGGAGAATTGCTTGAACCCAGAAGGCAGAGGTTGGGGTGAGCCGAGATCGCGCCATTGCACTCCATTCTGGGTAACAACAGCGAAACTCTGTCTCAAAAAAAAAAAAAAATTACTTTGAAAACATAAACATTAAAAAATTACGATAGGCTAGGTCCTGGTGTAAGTTACAAATGACCAAACATCATGAACTTCAGTTTCCTCATCTGTAAAATGGGTTAGCAGTGTCCACACCGCTGAGCTGCCCTCAGACCTCACTGAGAATGCACCTGCGGTGCTTGGCTGAGCGCTGCCTGTCTCTCCTCAGTATGGAGCTCATGGTGTATGCGCTGTCAAAGTCAGCATTGATACGATGAGCACGAGAGACTCACCATCCCTTTCCACAAACCCGAATTCCAGAAAGCTCTGCAAAACAAAGCTTTTCCTAACTCGGTGGCAAAACCTGACCCAAGTGCATAGAATTCTCCTTGGACTCTATTCTCTCCACTTTTTATGAATGCTCGTAATACACTTAAGGCATATTATCTGCTTGATTATGGCAGTGTTACATATGTATATATATTTGCAAATGCTGTATATATACATCTATGTATGTTACAGGATTATTTCTGTATGTATGATGCACATATATATGTGTATAATAAACTCTAAAAATTATAAAGTCCCAAATAAAACTATGCTCAAGGGATTTGGATAACGGATTGGGACCTGTGTTTATTTTGTGTTTGGTGCAATACATGTAATATCTCATTTAAGCCTCCAGCAACCCATTTGAGGAAACTGAGGCCCAGAACTGAGACTGGAACCCTGACCTGACCCTAAGTTTCATGTTGATTTCACTGTATTCTATGCCTGCCACCCTCCTCAACTCCCCTTTCCCTCCCCACACAAAAAATACCTTTTCTGACCTTAGGCTTCTAGGGGTAACTTTATTGGAGAATATCCAGCAAGGTCTTCAGGCCTGATGGTAGAGAGAAATGGAGCCAAATGTTCCCGCCGCTGACACCAGGACTGTCCCTTACTCTCCAGCCAGGGAACACCACATCTACTTAACAGAAGCCTTAACCGTCAGAACCCGCAGACAAGGCCAAGCGGCTGCCGTTTGTTCCTGCACAATGCTTACGTGCCTCGGCCCTTCCCGTTGGATTGAGAACGCTATCCAGTGACCCTGTCCTCGCCAGGCTCTCCCTGGATCCAGATGGGAAGACCCAACCTCCAGGAGCACTCGCTCATCTCCCCAGACAGCACTTCAGGATGGGAAAGGAGCCAGGCTGCCCAGAAATGTCCATGTGGGTGGTTTTGCTTTTTACGTAAAAATCTGCATTTCTACCTACTTTAGACATCTTGCACAGCTCCAAGAGCGTCAGCATGAGGCTGGGATGTCTCCTCAGATTCAGAAAAACACCTGATTTTGTGAAAGCACCTCCTCACCTGACCCCAGGGCAGGCCTTTTTTTGGAAGGACATTTCCAAGGAAGATCAAACTGTTCATTTCCAGCTGTAGTCTGGGTACAAGGCATTACCACTGGGTTGAGGGTTTTTTTTTTTTTTGGTGAGTTGTCTCTTCCCCTCGAGGAATTGACAGTTCCAGGTTTTAAGTGTACTCTCCCTGATCCTTTGAAGCGTATTTCTCTTTTTGGTTGGGCTATGTAATTGTTTGTCATTTTTGTTTGCTTTAGAAGGTGATAAAGCAATAATTCAGCCACTTTTCTTTGAAACTTGGTATGTATGTATGTATGTGTTTAATGATGGCAGGAAAGATGTGTGAATAATTGGTTCTGAAGTATCCAGTCACCTCAGGTTACCTTATCGCTATCCAAGCTGTTTAGAAGTTGTAATTGTCACTATTGTATATATTTCCCTGGCTTATTTTCATTTGAGCTCTGATTTCTGTAGGATGACCTTTGTCCCTTGACCCTAAGGGTTCATAAACTGCGGCCCACGTGGTGGTGCCTTTGTCATTGAATCATCAGACCTGCCCTAAGAATCTTTTTCTCCAGAGTCTTCTTTGAACATGACCTGGGCTGCTGTCATGGAGGAGCTGTTCCGAACTGGCCTCAGAACAAATGCATGAATGAAGGGTACTTCTTGCTTTTGCTCACCTCTTTTTCCCCCCATCTAACTCCACCTGGCCAAGTGTTTTTTTTGGTCCAAAGGCAGGTCTTGCTGAAAGCCCTTCTCTGGAGGGGAGCTCCGCAGCCAAAGACCCTGGACAGAAGTGCTGGGTGGTAGGTGACAAAGCATAGCATCCTTTTTTTTTGCTAGCTATCAGCTCATTCTGGGGAATCCTTAAGACCTCTGAGGGCTCCAGACACTCTCTATCTTGTCTTTGTTTTGGAAATGCCCAACACCAGCCTCTTCCACTTCTGAGTCCTAAGGCTGCAGCAGACACCCTAGATGTGCTTGGCTGGCTGGCTGCCATGCCTGGAGTTGCCATAGTCTGCATGCCAACCTTGCCTGGGAGATACCCATCATGAGGTGCTTGGGTAGTTCATAAAGAGCCTGTGACATGGGGTAGAGTTTCCTAATGGATCCATGCACCCTACTGGCTAGAGGAGGAAGTGGAAGGCATGTGTGCCCTCCACTCCCTTCCAGCGGTTTCCCAAGAGGTCAGTCTTTCTCAATAAATCTGTTATTTGCAAATGCTGTCAAAACATGCTTCCCTTCTCCCTGGCTACTTCTCAAGAGTTCATTTGTCTCTCCATCTCAGCTTCCTCCCTCATCTCCCTTTACCCCTCTTCTCTCTCTTAGTGGATGGATGGGCGTGGATAGAAATCCCCTCTTTCTCTAGGTTAAGACAAACACCTGGGCCTTGGTGAGGGGGTTGCTTTTCAGCACCAGGGACAGCAACCGCAGGGCTGTGAGGTGGCCCACCATGTGTCCTGTTCCATGAGTTTTGGCTACTGACGAGCAACTGCTAGACCATGCCAACCTTTTATACCCACCCAGCCTTTTACATTTGGGAGCCTCATGCATCTGAGTTTGTGAGTTTGGCCCTGCTCGATGATTATTTTCTCTTAATTCCTGTAACTGCTTCAGTTGATTTCTTTTTTAAAGATACAGTTTATGTTTTATAATAATTTTGATGTTATGGCTTTCCAAGTCACTAGGATCCTCTTTAAAATACACTCCTGGTGTTTTGTTTTGTTTTTCTGAGACAAGATCTTGCTCTGTTGCTCATGCTGTAGTGGAGTGGCACGATCACAGCTCACTGCAGCCTCTAACACCTGGGCTTAAGTGATTCTCCCACCTCAGCCTCCCAACTAGCTGGGACTACAGGTGTATGCTACCACAACCAGCTAATTTTTTAATTTTTTGTAGAGACAAGGGTCTCACCCTGTTGCCCAGGCTGGTCCCGAACTTCTGGGCTCAAGCAGTTCTTCCCCTCAGCCTCCCAAAATGCTGGGATTACAGACGTGAGCCACCACACCTGGCCTAAAACATACTCCTCGCCTTTTGTTCCTGACTTCTTATCTTGGCTGTTGTCTGTCTTTCCTTCAGGTGGAAAGGACCCTCGGTTCCATCTCAAGCAGTAGGAAAGGACTTGCTCTTGCATATATTGATGCTCACCATGCAAAACTCAGTTCTTCATTAGTCATGTCTCAGCTCAAGGATGTCAGACATATCTCAGCAACAAGGATATCAGTTGCTCAAGGAATGAAATACACTTGAAAATGAGATTGACCTGGAAACTTTTTCCCCCTAATCTCTCTTACCTTAATTGGGAAAAAAAATCGATTTAATTCTATTTTAATTAGGATATACAGAGTTGATTCTCCTTGAAAGGGACTAGGGCAAGCTCTGAAGAACTTCCTCACCTCCTTTTACTTTTCTATAACGTTGTCTCCTCCAGCACCACAGGTGGGTCAATCACAGTGGGTCAAGGGCGACCCTCTTTCATGCAGGCTCCGCCATGACCTCTGAGTCCTGCTTATGATCCATGCGGTGAAGTTAGAAGTAACTGATAGCCTTTGCAGATAGCTGGGCAAATGTTTGATTTACTTCTCCGTATTCTAAATGGAGGGGGCTCTCTTTGAGGCTAAGCAAGGGGGTGTTTTACGCTAGTTTCTAGATTTCACCTGGGACCCCCTTTGGAAATCCGTCTTCTTTTTAAACTCAGTATGCCTTAATCATCTGTCTGCAATTGAGTCATCCATCCCTCATCCAACGCTCCTCCCCTGGGGCTTTGGCTGTCCTCAGTGAGAGGCTCATGCAGAATGGAAAGTCCTCTATATGTATAATCTTTTTCCTCCCTCTTTTCTCTTCCTCCTCACCTCCCTTTGCACATCAGCATTTTGACAGCTGGTCTTTTGAGAAGCCTATATCTTTTTCCTCTCCAGTAGATATCCTTCTTCATGGTCCTTTGCCCAATGAAACAGAGGCCTTTGGCCTTTGAAAATCCATGACAAGGCCTCAGAAATCAGTGTTGTGGAGGATTACTCCCTGCCACCAGAGAAACTGGGGAAAGAGAAACCTTGTGGTGTTTAGGATGTTGGGATTTTGAGTGAACCTGACCTGATAGCCTCGGGTTGTCTAGGATTCAGGGAAAGGACAATCAGACCATGGTGTTTCCCAGGGGGACAAGCCAAATCACGTGGTTTCAGACAATGGTGTTTTCCTTTGTGCCTCCCTGGAGGGGAGGCCACCTTCAGGGTATCGCTAAGAAGCCAAAACAGAAAGTCCGGGCAAGGGATTTGGAAAGACCCTTAGCGTGATTTTCCTGAGAGAGACCTCAGCTGCTCTGACCTGGTGCTTTGTTGGTCTGTGCTTTCAAATTTTCTTTACAATATGCCCCCAGATGGCTCCTGGAACTAGACATAATTGCAAACTGTAAAAATCCCTCCTCCCCAGTTTAGATTATTGAAACCAGAGTAAGTGATAGGAAGACATTCTGTGTTCTCTGAATGTGCCTTCCCCCTCACCATGTGTCAAAACCCAAAAGCTGAAGATCCACGGCATCATGATTCGTGGGGCTGGGAGGAGGGGACCCACTCCACTTCTAGAGGGGGATCCGCTTTGGGCTCAGTCCATTTAGTGAGTGGGGGACCCTTGCTCTCTGCTGAGAAGCTGCCAGGACTCACCCAGTTGGAATTTCAGGCAGGCCAAGGCTCAGGAAGCCTAGAGCCTCGTAAAAAGCCAGTAGGTGTGAATGTACTGGGTCTCTGCCAGCCTTCCTCTCCTTTTGCACCCCCCAATCCAGAGTTTTTTTTTTCCGTTTGTCTGAATTGGCTCCTGCAGGGGGAAGGGCAGAAAGCTAGGTCCTCTGCTCTGGAAAGTTGGCCCGAGGTTTCTGGCAAGTTAACGCTTCAAATGGATACCTCTCAGCCCTTGCTCCCCTTTGGCCTTCCCAGAATCTCCCTCAATAGTTGCTCTCGCACGCGTGCCGGGACATCTTCCTCCATGACTCGGACTGGCACTTCCTTGACAATTCCTGTTGGCATCAGACTGGCTAAAAATGATGCTGTTTTCTAAAGAATTTGAACTTTTTTTTCCTTGAGACCGTGTCTCGTTCTGTTGCCCAGGCCTGAATGCAGTGGCACAATCACAGCTCACTGCAGCCCCCAACTCCTGGACTGAAGCGATCCTCCCACCTCTAGCTCCTGAGTAGCCTCGGTGACAGGCGCACGCCATCACGCCCAGCTGATTTTTTAGATCTATTTTTTGTAGAAACAGGATCTTGCTATATTGCCCAAGCTGGTTTCAAACTCCCGGTCTCAAGCAATCTTCCCGCCTCAGCCTCCCAAAGTGGTGGGATTACAGGCATGAGCCACAATGCCCAGCTGCATTTGAGCTTTTTAATAATCTCATTCCACATAGCCTTATAGATTCTGTAAATAGGGGGCCACAAAAGTAATATATTGTGTTATGGAAGATATTTTCTACTGTACTGTTTCCTAAATCACACCAATATCCTGAAGTCACACACCTTCCAAATGATCGTGATTGTCAAAATGCTTTGTAAGATGGGGCAGGGCGTGGAAACACACACACACACACACACACACACACACACACACACACACAGAGTATATATTTTCCTAACCTTTTCCTGGGTCCTTCCTCAGATATTTGAGTCATAGTAGAAACGGACCTAGAGTTCTTTGTGTAGGAAAGTTAAGCTTCCTGCCTGCGGTGTTCTTGCAGTTGCCTTATGAATTCACAAGCTCCAGGAGTTCTGAACGGAAGGCAGACAAGAGGCACTTTATCCAATCCCAGAAAGAATCTCTAACCATGCAACTGAGAATTCATCTAGAAAAACTTATATTTTTAATGTAAAAAAGAAATGGGGCATCCCGGACCTCACAGAGTACTGGACGTCTACAAGTGCTTTTATATTTTGTAACTGTAAAGAGGTTTCATATGCACAGAAGAGCAGTTGGAAATCTGGTCGACTGCCATAAAACAAGATGACCTTTGCATGTACAAAGATGTTGCATTCAGACTATGAAAATAGTAAATAAAGCTTTGGTGCAAGTTGCATTGGAGAAGTCGGTGCGTCCGTGTGTGAATGAATGGAGTCTCCCATGCATGGAGGCCCTGAGTGGGGCCGGCTGAGTCAGTCTGTCCTCGATGCTGAGCTGTGGACCGGCCAGCGAGAGGGCATAGCTGGGGTCCTGGGAGAGGGTGTTTATGCAGAATGGGAGGCCATGGAAACAAGGCAGGATTTCCATTCAGACTGACAAGGGGTTCAGTCCTTGTTCTGCCACCTCCTGGCTGTCGACTTCCTTTTAAGCACTGGTACTCCTTAGCTATGCAGTGGGAGTGGGGATCGGGACATTCGCAGGTAAGAGTTGAAGGTGGTCTTCTCAGCCGGGTGGATGGTGTCCTCCAGAGCATGTCTGGCAATGACAGGAGGAGAGACCATGCTCCGGGAAGGGAGTAGGGGCCAGGGATGCTGCCAGCATCCTACAGTGCACAGGACAGCTCCCACCCCAACCCCAAATGGCAGTAATGTCAAGGTTGAAAAGCCTGGATTGAGGAGATGTAGCACATCAAAGTGCTGTGTGCACAGTAGGTCCGCAGGATCCTGAAAGGTGTGACGGGAAGGGGAGCCACGCCGGCCCCGCTTCTGCCTTCCTCCTGCTATCCCAGCTGGCGGCAACTACATCCCAAATTAGGAGTCCAAGCCAACTGTTTTCTATGATCTTCAGCAGTAAGTAGCCCCTCGGCTTGCCCTGCCCAGCGTAGGCGGGATGCTGGGAAAATAACAGCTACTATGCACAGTGCTTTGCTTACGTGACCTCCCGAAATGGCTCATGTAGAGAGAAGGTTCTCCATTTATGGGTGAGGAGACAGTAGCTCTGAGACCTTCAGGAACGCCCCCAAGGTCACACAGATCTGCCAGGCTCAGAGTCCAGCTGTCATCCACAGCATCTCACCACCCTCTGCCTCTAGCTTGTAAACTCACTCCTTTGCTCCATAATCATTTTATCAATACAATCATCTTTATCAGATATCGATCACAGGCACAATTATACTTTGTTCAACACTTAATTCCTGGAAGCTGGGTGCAGGTGCCCATAGTTCTGGTTACTTGGGACACTGAGGAGAGAGGACTGCTTGAGCCCAGAAGTTTGAGTCCAGCCTGGGCAACGTAGCAAGATCCTGCCTCTAAATAAAAAAAATAAAATAAAAATGCCTGGATCTACTTTTTCTTTGGTCATAAGTAAGTTGACTGTGATAATCACTTTTATTTCTATTGAGGCTAAGATCCCAGGCCTTGGAGCAGGCCTGCCCCTTTCTCTCTGCTGGGTAATTCTGAGTAAATGAGTTCACTTCTCTGAACTCAGTTTCTCCATGTATAAAATGGAATCGTAACTCCTCCGCTAAAGGCAGCTGGGTGAGGATTCCACGCAATGCTTATGAGGCTGGCACAATGCCTTGCGTGTAGTAGGTGTTCAATAAATGGTAGCTATTATTCGTGCATGCCTTCGACATGAAGAAATTCAGTCAATGTCAGTTCTGTGACGGCATCCTATGGAAACGGTTGGGTGGATTTGCACCCAAGTTGGAGAGTATGGTCAAGGTGATCTGACCTAAATTTAGGCCACGTGGTATGTGGAAAATGGAGAGTCCGGGGTCCCTCACTTTAAGAACTAGAATCTTTCCAAAGGTTTCATGTACCCCAATAGGAAATGGTGAACCCGAGAAACCACAGAAAGGGATTTGGTGGTTGTGGGGACAGTGGAGATCTTCCCACCCTGCTGTCCCTTGCCTGGCACTGCTGAGCTTCCCACAAAGCCAGTGAGGTCTGTCTGCCCCCAGGAAGTCGTCAGAGGCTGTGGCTGAGGAGACAGGCTCTGGGAGCCTCCATGGCCCTGCTATTGGAGTGAAATGGCCTGGATGGAATTGGGTGGACAGGGAGCTGCCTCATCAGGCTGGGATGTGCTGGGCTGTCAGAACGTGCCCATAAATAGCATGCTCCTTGCGAAGGCAGGCCGAGTCTGCAGACGGCCGTGGCTCCTCTGTTCTTCCTGAGGCTACAGCAACAGGTTCATTCGGGGATGGGTTCGGGGAGGAGAGGCAAAAGCCACCCTGGCAGGCCTGGACCTTTGCTGGTCTCTGTGGAACATGCATGGCTGACCACCTGCAAAAAAACGGGACTTCCTTAAGGTTCAGGTCCCAGTGAGAGGACCCAGCCAGCCCAGCTGGGGGTAGAACAGGGGGCCCTTGTCTGCAGTGGCCAGGGTCCACATCCCTGGACGTGTGCTTGGGGCAGGGGACCTTGAAAAACTGAGTCCCTCTGAGGGAGGGGAGTGGGCACACATGTCCCCCAAGTCCCCCAAGAGTCCTCCATGAGCTGGACCAAGCCCTGTTTGCTGATGAGGCTGGGGCAGAGAGAACAAGACAGCCTGCAGGCTGTGCCTGGTTGGGCCCATGTCCAGAGTATGTGGGCTGTGCAGCTGTGCATGCTGGAGTGGCCGTGCTGGGAGCTGTGGGTGGGTAACAGCTGGGTGTGGTGTATAGATGTAGGTGCCTTGTCCATCTGCCCCCAGGAAGTCAGAGGCTGTGGCTGGGGAGACAGCCACTGTGGATGTCTGAAATGGGCAGGTGTGCATGTGTGTGTGTGTGTGAGAGAGAGAAGCTATCCTGTGAGCCCCCGGGTGGGATATGATGGACCATGACCATAGAAACTTTTGTGTGTGCACATGTGTGTGTGCTGATAAACAGAACAGTCCTGCGTGTGTCACGTTTGCAGCAATGATGAGAATTCTTCTGTGTGACTGTGGCAGGGGGCTGGATGGCATGTCACTGTCCCTGTAGCATGAAGGAGAAGTGTTGGTGTCTGGGTCTTAAAGTGGCTGGTGTACAGTTGTGTTCGATAAATGCTTAAGGAATGAGTAACTGAATGCAGGGAAACTGACCTGGAGCAGGTGTCCAAGGACCTGGTCTTAAAAGGGCTTTCTCTAGAGGTCTGTCTGTCCACCTCCCGACATTTGGGGTCCCCTGTCCATCCTGGTCACCCAGCCCAGATCCTGGCACTGTGTAGGTGCTCATGGAATGTTTGATGAACAATGGAACCAGCGAATGAGAGTTCCTGGAGTATGGAGGTGGGAGAGACCCTGTAGAGAAAACGCCCTGAAGCCCACCCTTTAGCCAGGGTCTGGGGTTGGTACATCTGCAGAGAGCTCTGAGGGACCTGGGTTTGGGGGAGTGTCTGCATCAGGGGAAAAAAGCACAGGCTTTGGAGCCAGGCCCAATCCAGGCCACTTCCTTACTGTATGCCTGAGGCAGTGGCCTCGCTTTGCTGAGCCTGAGTTCCCCTCTGTACAATAGGGCCCCTGTTCCTACTGTCTCAGTCCACAAGACCCATGGCAGGCACTCAGTGGGTGTTTGCTGAATGACTGAATGACCGAATCTTGATCATAAGTAATGACCGTGTCCCACGGGCAGCAAGGTTCTGTAGCTCATCCTGGACTCCAGGCACATCAACACCTGGCTTCTCCCAGTGGATCCAGTGACCCATTTCCCTTTGGTTTGAAGCCAGAGGTGTTCCCGGGGAGATGGCAGCACAGCCTGGAGCACCTGAGCAGGCTGCAGCTGGCAAGAGCCATGGAGGCCTTGGAGGCAGCTACAAGGTACTGGGCAGGGCGGGGATTAGAGGGCTCCAGGCCCAGGGCTGCTCCTGGGTCTCAGGGTCATCTTCCCAGCCAAGCAGCACCTCTGCAGAAAGAAAGAGCCATCCTTCCAACCCCCTGGGCCAAGACAAAAACGCTCCGGGTGGGTCCTCTCACTGCCACCCTCCTGTTAGAAGGGAGCTCCTCCATGAGCTCGCTGCATCTTCCCTCGCCTGCAAAACGGAAATGGTCACCCACATCCTTCCTATGTCAATGGATCAGAGGGGCCCGGGATTTTCCGGAAGCATGGTTTGAGCTTTGACTCTCCTGTCTGACCTCTCAGGGCCTCAACAGCCCCGTCTTTGAAATGGGGTTGGTGTCCAGACTTCATGTCTAGAGTTAGTGTAAAGGCTAAAAGGCATGAGTGAAGTCGGCTAGCAGAGGGAGGCACACTGGAAATCTGAGAGGTTTGAATGTATTGACTGTGCCCTTGCCAAACCATCTCTGGGGTCCTTATGGGAAGCGATTGGAGACAGAGTCTAAGGATCGCTCGAATCCCAGTGCCTCCTCTTAAAGTGCTGTGCAGCCCGAGGCAAGTATCTTACCCTTTCTGAGCTTCTTCCATCCCTTCTGTAAAATGCCTAGAACGGATGTTCCCTGGGTATCTCCTACAAAGTCAGTGTGTGTTTCTAGGTGGGCGAGAGAGGTAAAACCTTGGTCTGCCGTTGCAGCCCCTCTTTTCCTAGGCTTGAGGGAGGCACAGTTTTTTTTTCAGAGATTTATTTATCCTGCACTGGATGTTTTAAAGGGGGAAATTTCACATTAAGGGAAATGCAGATTTCTGACCGCTCTTGAAAAAATTGGAACTGGGACCGCATTCTCTCACTGCCAGAAGCAGCTTCATTTCCCCACGGTCCTCTTTTGGGTTATTTCAGTCCGCTGGGCTCTCCACCTGTCTCCTGCGGGACATTAGAGTTGAAATCTCTAGTCTAATTGGTCTCTGAAGTTCCTGAAGGCGTTTCCCTCTATGGCCATTAGAGGGCAGTGCAGGCACGCCTCGGTGCCGGCTCCAGGCTGGCGAGATGCCGAGAGGATAAAGCAGGTGGTGTCTCCCTCTGATGCCCCAGGGAGGGGCAGAAGCTGGAACGGGGAGCCCAGCAGCGGTGGGATGGTTAGGACGCTGCTCTTCCAGGTGATCGTGTACGAACTAGAGAACTTCCAAGGCAAACGCTGCGAGCTCTCGGCCGAGTGCCCCAACCTGACCGACAGCCTGCTGGAGAAGGTCGGCTCCATCCAAGTGGAATCCGGGCCGTGAGTACCTAGACCCCCCCCAGGCCCTCGACATACCCCTGAGCCTTCTAGGGGTGTAATGCCCGAGTCTGAGCTCTAGATCTGTTGTGGGGCTTTTGACAACTCCCCTGCCTTCTCGGGCCTCGTTTTCCCCATCTGCAAAACGGGAGTTGAAGAATTCTCTAGAATATTAGATTTCTGGAGCGAATCACAGGATAGCTGAGATTGGACGATCAAGGACAACCTATCACCTGGCTCAGTGACTGGAACATGGGATTCAGTATTTATAATTTTAATAATGGTTGTAACACCTAAAATTTAACGTGCATTATGTCATTGAATCCTGTGAGAGAGGTGTCATTCTTATTCCCACTTTATAGATGGGGAAACTGAGGCCCAAGTAGGTAAGTGTCCCATCTATGTCCGCAAGGCAGGCAGGTGTCCCAGCTGGGCCCTGAATTCCCACCTTTCGGTTGCACGTCCAGGCTCTGGCCCTAACCGTGTGGGGGATCTTTTTGGCAAGTTGCTTCACACACCAGGCCTCTGCTTTCTCAGCTGTCAAATGGGGATGACAATGGTACATACTTCAGAGAAAGTTTGCATGAAAATGAACGATGCAAATACATATTAATAACAATATAATACAAATAAGAAGAAAAGGAGGAGGAAGAGGTTGCTCTCACCTATGGAATACTTAACGGTGTGCCAGGCATTTTGCTAAAGACGTTTCTGAGCACCTTGCAGAGGCTAGATTCTCGATAACATTTCCTAGGATGGCTTTCTGGCCCAGAGTCTCAGACAGTTCCCGGGATGCCCCAGCAGCTCCTTTAATTACAGGTCCAGGAATTAGCACTAGGGTTGGAGGGAGGGTACAAGGTTCCAGGTCAGCACCTCTTGGACCCTTCTCTCACTAAACGTGAATCCTCCTTCAGCTGCAGCAAAAGTGACGCAGCCAGGACTTTTCCTCCCGCAGGTGGCTGGCATTTGAGAGCAGGGCCTTCCGTGGGGAGCAGTTTGTCTTGGAGAAGGGGGATTACCCTCGCTGGGATGCCTGGTCCAACAGCCGTAATAGTGACAGCCTCCTGTCCCTCCGGCCGCTGAACATTGTGAGTATGGCTCCTGCCCACTTCTGGGAGTTCCTGGAAGCAGGGTGCACCCAGAGCTGGTCAGGCAAGCCCATTGCACAAGCTGGACTGAGGGCTTGGCCCTTAGGGACTTGGCCTGGGAAGCGCCCTCATATTTCTGATCTGAACAGCTGTGTGGGATAAGAAGTGGGATATTGAATGGACATTGGGTTGGGGGTTGAGACACCAGGACTCACATCCTGAATGAAACCAGCATAGCCCTGGGACTTTTCTTTGTAACCCTACTAAAATGATGAGCCACATGGTCAGTCTCAAATCAGTATTGTTATTAAAGAAATGCAGTCCAGGAAATAACTTCAGAAAGTAACTTCAAAATACTCTAAGTTTTCCACTTGTTTCTCTAGCACCTGAAAGGGACACAGTCCACCCACAGTGACATTTTATTTATTTATTTTTGAGACAGACTCCTGCTTTGTCGCTCAGGCTGGAGTGCAGTCTCTCTCTCTCTTGTGAGACATTTTTATTTCATTTTGAGATGGTGTCTCGCTCTGTCACCCAGGCTGGAGTGCAGTGGTGTGATCTCTGCTCACTGCAACCTCTGCTTTCTGGGTTCAAGCAATTCTCTTGCCTCAGCCTCTTGAGTAGCTGGGACTACAGGCTCATGCCACCATGCTGGGCTAATTCTTGTATTTTTGGTAGAGATGGCATTTTGCCATGTTGGCCAAGCTGGTCTTGAACTACTGGCCTCAAGTGATCTGCCCGCCTTGGCCTCCCAAAGAACTGAGATCACAGGTGTGAGCCACCACACCTGGTCCAGAGCAACACTTTAAACACCACCCTTCTTCCTCCCTTGCTCCACTCACACCCAGTAGCTGCTCCAGCCCTTTCTCCTTGTCACATAACTGAGTCCTCCTTAGAGGGCAGTGGAAGAGGGGAAACTGAGAAGATTGAACTGGCCTCTGGTTAGGAGAGAGGGAGAGCTCATGTGTGGTTACATTTGATCTCCATCCATTCTCTCCAGGCCTGTTTGTCTGTCATTTAAATGAAGGGGCTGAACAAGATCTGAAAATTCCTTTCCAGTTTCCTGTTCTATGGCTCCGGATTCCTAAATCAACCAGCTTTGGAGGAATCTCCCCGTCCCTCCTCCAGTGAATTTGGAGGCAGAGGCGTCTCCTGAGTCCCTTCCCTCCTGCAGCGAGTTTGGGGGTGGGTGTTATTTTGTGGTGACTCACTGATTCTTTCCGGCATGTGGAGCCTCCTCGACCTCTGTTCTGGATATGGG
This sequence comes from Callithrix jacchus, assembly GCF_049354715.1. Classification (NCBI taxonomy): domain Eukaryota; kingdom Metazoa; phylum Chordata; class Mammalia; order Primates; family Cebidae; genus Callithrix; species Callithrix jacchus. The sequence continues at coordinate 196,150,777 of NC_133502.1, forward strand.
AGCAGATGCTCACCTCACGATCTTGCCCTCAGGATAGCGCGGATCACAAGCTGCATCTGTTTGAGAACCCAGCTTTCAGTGGCCGCAAGATGGAGATAGTGGATGATGACGTGCCCAGCCTGTGGGCTCATGGCTTCCAGGACCGTGTGGCGAGTGTCCGCGCCATCAACGGGACGTAAGGAACCCAACCCTCACTCTTGCCCCATCTTCTGCTCGGCCATGCCTCTGGCTCCAAACAGTGCCCATAGTTCCTTACAATAGTGGTCCCTACACTCCTGTACTGTTGAGATTTCTAGGCAGCCTTGACTGAAAACAAGTGAAACTGTTCTCTCCACCTGATTCTTGAGATGTTCTTTCCCCTCACAACTCTTGTTCTTCTTACCAAGGGCCCCAGATGTATGCAGCTGTTGAGGTGTGACCCAAGATGTACAGAGGAGAGCCGGCTTATCACCTCCCTCTTTCTAGGCTTAATACCACCCCTGATGCAGTCTTATCACCTGCTTTCTGTAGGTGGTTACATCTCGCCTGTGGGCTTATAATCTGGGGATTGGCCTTGAGAGGTGCCACTTTTCCCGGATAATAATTTATTCAACAATTTTTTTTGAGACAGGCTGGGGTCAGTGGTGCGATCTCGGCTCACTGCAGCCTCCGCCTCCTGGGTTCAAGTGATTCTCCTGCCTCAGCCTCCCGAGTAGCTGGGACTACAGGTGCATGCCACCACACCCAGCTAATTTTTTTGTATTTTTAGTAGAGATGGGGTTTCACTGTGTTAGCCAGGATGGTCTCGATCTCCTGACCTTGTGATCCACCCACCTTGGCCTCTCAATGTGCTGGGATTACAGGCGTGAGCCACCGCGCCCAGCCTATTCAACAGTTTTTTACTGAACATCTACTATATGCTGGTGTACACATACAGAGAACAACAAGAATGGCATATCCTCCGCCCTCAAAAAAATTTCACAGTCTGACAGGGAGACAGACACAGAAACAGGGATTCACAGTGTATTGTGATCAGGATTGTGACTGGGACACACAAGGGGCTCTGAGAGTCCCAGTGAGGTACTCTGTTTCAGCCTGCAGGAGTCTGGAGGCATCTAAATTGAGATGTAAGGGATACAAGTGGGAAAAAGGGGGAAGGAGAAAGATGAGGTGAGGAAGAGTGTTCCAAGCAGAAGGAATCATGCCTACAAAGGTCCACACACACAGCAGTTCCCGGGAAAGTAGAATAAGAGAGGCTGTGGTGTTGAGTGTGAATAGATATTGAGAGATAAGGCTAGAGATGCTTTTTTTTGTTTGTTTTTGAGACGGAGTTTCGCTCTTGTTACCCAGGCTGGAGTGCAATGGCGCGATCTCGGCTCACCACAACCTCCGCCTCCTGGGTTCAGGCCATTCTCCTGCCTCAGCCTCCTGAGTAGCTGGGATTACAGGCATGCGCCACCATGCCCAGCTAATTTTTTGTATTTTTAGTAGAGACGGGGTTTCACCATGTTGACCAGGATGGTCTCGATCTCTTGACCTTGTGATCCACCCGCCTTGGCCTCCCAAAGTGCTGGGTTTACAGGCGTGAGCCACCGCGCCCGGCTGAGATGCTTTGTGAAGGGTCCTATGAGCAGGGTAAGGAGTTTGGATTCATCCCAAGGGCTCTGGGGAGCTAGGAGGAATGTAGGCAGGCAGAGCACACGGTCAGTTGCTGACTGGAGGCAGGGTGGCTGGAAGCAGACCATCCACATCCCAACCTTGGTCTCCGGCAGGTGGGTTGGCTATGAGTTTCCCGGCTACCGTGGGCACCAGTACGTGTTTGAGCGGGGTGAGTACCGCCACTGGAATGAATGGGATGCCAGCCAGCCACAGCTGCAGTCTGTGCGCCGCATCCGCGACCAGAAATGGCACAAGCGAGGCTGCTTCCTCAGCAGCTGAAAGGCACCTAGACCTCAAGGACCCAGACCCACGCTGTGGGGGCTGCTAGGCCAAGAGGAGGAACCTGCAGGGCTGGGACAAGGGCCGACCTGTGCACCCTTCCCTGGAATCTGCTCAATAAAGCCTGGGGTTGGTCCCCCACCTGCCATGTTCCTCGCCCTGATCTTGTATTTGTCTGCTGGTGCATGTTTCCATCTGAATGTCTGTTTGCTCACCCATCCATCTACCCACCTGTGTGTGCATCCATTCATCTACTCATCTATCCATCCATCCATCCATGCATGCATCCACCCACCTGCCTGCCCATCCATCCATGCATGCATCCACTCACCCACCCATCTATCCATCCATCCATCCATCCATCCATCCCTCCATCCATCCATCCATGCATCCACCCACCCACCTACCCATTCATCCATCCATCCATCCACCCACCCACCCACCCATCCATCCATCCATCTATCCATACATCCACCCACCCACTCATCCATCCATCTATCCATCCATCCATCCATCCATCCATGCATGCATCCACCCACCCGCCTGCTCATTCATCCATGCATGCATCCACCCACCCACCCGCCCATCCATCCATCCATCCATCCATCCATACATCCATCCATACATACATACATCCACCCACCCACCCATCCATCCATCCATCTATCCATACATCCACCCACCCGCCCATCCATCCATCTATCCATCCACCCACCCGCCCATCCATCCATGCATGCATCCACCCACCCACCTGTTTATTCATCCATGCATGCATCCACCCACCCACCCGCCCATCCATCCATCATCCATCCATCCATCCATCCATCCATCCATCCATCCATCCATCCACCCATGCATCCACCCACCCACCCATTCATCCATGCATCCATCCATGCATCCACCCACTCATCTACCCATTCATTCATCCATCCATCTACCTACCACCCATTCATCCATCCATGCATCAGCCATCCATCCATTCATCCACCCACTTATCCATCCATCCATTCATTTATTCTTCCTTCCATCTTCCTGTGTTATTTCTTCTTTCCATTAATTCATCCATCTTTCTATCTATCTCTTATCCACTTATCCATCAATTTTTCTTTCAATCTACTTGTCCATCAGTCTGTCCATCTGATCTTCCTTCCTTCCTTCCTTCCTTCCTTCCTTCCTTCCTTCCTTCCTTCCTTCCTTCCTTCTTTTCCCTTCCACCTCTCTGTGGGTCAGTCTCTGATGTCAATAATGTATTCAGCAAATGCCATGCCCTGTTCAAGGACTAAGGACAGCGCAACGTCCTACCCTTCTCACCTTCTATGGGAGAGACAGAAAGTAAATAAACAGGTCAATCTGGGATCTGGTGCTGGGAGGTGGTAAATGCCAAGAGCAATAAAGCTGGATAAAAAGATGGAAGTGATGGGAATGGTGGCCAGGAAACTCTGTCCAGAGGAACCGAGAGCTCAGTGAACCACCAGAACATTCCAGGAAGAGAAATAAGAGCCGCAAAGGCCCTAGGCAGGAGTGTGCTGACCTAACGGAAAGCAGCCAGGGGCCAGGAGGTCTGGAATGGAGTCAGAGACTGGGGCTAGGGGTCAGAGGGAACGGGGTCAGGTCATTTAGGGCTCCACAGACCTTAGTGGACTTTGCATGTTCTCTGAAGGAGGTGGGAGCCACGGTGCTTTGGGGTTTAACAGGATCACTCTGCGAGGGTGCAGATAATACACTTAGTGGCCAAGAGGGGATGCAGCAGAGAGTTTGGTGAGCTGTGCTGGTGCGGTCCCCCCGAGCCTCTCTCTCCCATGCCTCAGTATCTCTGTCCCCTTGCCCAGAGGTCTTCTGCAGCCTCGCCTAGGGAACTGCATGCCCATCCCACTTCCCACCACTGCTCTAGGCCCCTGTGGCTTCATCTGGGCAGTGGGAGTTGCTGGAGAGTTGAACAGGAACACTGGGGCAGTGCCAGGCATAAATGAGGCCTGTTTTTTTTTTTCTTTTGAGACAGGGTCTCGCTCAGTCGCCCAGGCTAGAGTGCAGTGGTGCGATCTCAGCCCACTGCAACCTCCACCTCCTGGGCTCAAGCAATTCTCCTGTCTCAGCCTCCTGAGTAGCTGGGACTACAGGCGCCTGCCACCATGCCCGGCTAATTTTTGTATTTTTAGTAGAGATGGGGTTTCACTATATTGGTCAGGCTGGTCTCAAACTCCTGACCTCAGGTGATTCACCCACTTCAGCCTCTCAAAGTGCTGGGATTAAAGGACGTGAGCCACCATGCCTGGCCATAAGTGAGTCTCTTCTGCCCCTGGTGGGAAGCCAGCTGAGAGCGGATTTCTGGCAGGCATGCTCCAGAACCACCCCTCACCTGTCCCACCTCCAAGCATCAGTTCCCTGACTTTGTCCCCCTGTTGTGCCTGCAGCCCGTCCCAGCGGCTGATGCAGCTGGTGTGTGGGAGGCCTAAGGGGGCCTCAGGAAGGCATTGAAAAGGATATAGTAATTTTCAGTTACTTTAACCTGCATATTTTAAAAACATGCACAGGAGATAAATCACCTTGACATTTTCCGAGCGTATGGGAGAACTGGGCTGGGCGTCAGGGTCAGATGGGGCTGGGGCACCCAGCGATGAGGAAGGCAGGGGTGCCCAGCAGTGAGACAGATGGATTGCCCACCCCTTTCTCCTCCCTGGATCTAGCCCTTCCTCCCTTTCGCAAGGAGGGGCCTTGCCATGCTTTATTTTACTTTATTTTTTTGAGATGGGTCTTGCGCTGTCACCCGGCTGGAGTGCAGTGGCATGATCATAGCTCACTGTAGCCTCCAACTCCCGGTCTCCAGAGATCCTCCCAAAGCACTGGGATTGCAGTTGCATTCCACCATGCCCAGCTAATATTTAAAATGTGTTTTTTTGTAGAGATGAGGGTCTTGTTGTATTGCCCAGGCTTGTTTTGAACTCCTAGCCTCAAGAGATCTTCCCATCTCTGCCTCCCAAAGTGTTGGGATTATAGGCATAAACCAGATGGCTCGCAGTCTGTCATGCTTTTTTTTTTTTTGAGATGAAATCTGATTCTGTCACCCAGGCTGAAGTGCAATGGCGTGATCTCCGCTCACTGCAACCTCCGCCTCTCAGGTTAAAGCGATTCTCCTGCCTCAATCTCCTGAGTAGCTGGGATTACAGGCACATGCCACCACACCCAGCTAATTTTTATATTTTCAGTAGAGACAGGCTTTCACCGTGTTGGCCAGGCTGGTCTTGAACTCCTGACCTCATGATCCAACCATCCTTTGGCCTCCCAAAGTGCTGGGATTACAGGCATGAGCTGCCGCATCCGGCCTGTCGTGCTTTATAAATCAGTGCTTACTCCATCTCATTGAACGCTAAGAATGTCATTGGGAGGTAGGTGGGGTTATAATCTTATTTAACAGATGAAGAAACGGGCTCGGGGAGGCAGTGTCACCTTCCTAGAGCCACACAGATAAGAAGCGGTAGAACTGAGACCTGAGTCCTGAGTACTGACCCCAGAAATTCCATCCCTGAGTGCCACGCACTCTGATGTATCCCTCAAGGACAGGAAGTCACCAGGGAAGTATAGACGAAAATAACAACAGGAGTTGCCGCAGAAACAAAGGTAATAATGGCTGCCGCTGTGGAGCTGCTGCTAAACCCCAAGCTCATTATTGGATGCTTTAGAGTTTATTCTCAACTCTACAGACAGGCAATAGTGATCCTCACATGCAGAGAGAGAAACTGAGGCCCAGAACTGAAGCAAATTGCCCCAAGTGCCACAGCTCTTAACTGGTGGGACGAGGACTCACATTCAGGTCTGTTTCCGAAGCCCGTTTCTCTGTATTCATCAGCTGTTGATTCTGTGTTCGGCCAACCTAATGCCACTACAGGTGTGGGCAGTGACTACATTTATTGAGCATCTACAATAGTCTAGGCACCAGGCCAGAAGCTGTCCATGCCTATCTCAGTTAACACCGAGAGGGCCCATGACTGGCTCCTGGATAACAGGAAGGCTTACAGGGAGACTGGCTCAAGTGTGAGTCAGTGTGCCCACCACGTGCCCACTCCCAGGCCAAACCCAGTCCCAGGGTCTGGAGTTGGGTTGATTCCGGAGATGGGGTTCAGCTGGACTGCCAGGTTCATGGCAGCCCCAGGCAGTCACTGATGTCCAAGTGACTCTTGTTCTTTGCAAGTACAGCCATACATTGTCCTGTGCAGTCCTCAGCTCCAAGAGGCTCAGAGAGGGGCAGCCAACTACTGAGGTCACACAGCCAGGGAGGGGCAGAACTGGGATTTGACGCCAGGCCTAACTCCAAAAGCCTGATCTTAGCCCCAACCTAGACTCAAATTTTGTCTTCTACAGGGCAGAGCCTGAGAGTGACAGTGAAGCAAGAATATCCCCCAGTTACAATATATTGAGTGTTAGCGCCAAGAGATCACTTTCCCAGCGTAATTGAGAGGCAGTGTTGCTCAGCGGTTGCAGGTAGTAGCGTCAAGTGATCGGAAGCAGAGTTAGGCCCTTGATTTACACCACCTGGTTTTCTTTCCAGGCTCCACCACTCACTGTGTGTCTTTGGGCAAATCACTTAACCTCTCTGTGCTTCTGTGGGCCCATCTGTAACATGGAGTTAATAATGCTACCTATCTCATGAGGTGGTTGCCATAGTAACCTGAGTTTTGCAGAAAGGGCTTAGAACAACGGGTAAAACAAAGGATGTGCTTGGAAGTGCTCACTGTCCTCTTCTCATGATCATTTTTTGATGATGAGGAGTAGGACAGCAGACAGGCTTCCAGAGCTCCGTACTGGACACAAGATGCTGGAGACAGGCTCTGTAGTCATATGGAGAAGAGAGACTTTGCAGTTACTCAATAATGGGGGTTTATTCTAGGGAATTAGAAAACTAGGCTACATGGCCACACTCAGAGAATCCAAGCGAAAGCCCTACAAAGAGGCTTCATGGTGGGGGCGGGGGCAGGACCCAGACAGTGAACAGGGATCATGGAGAGAGGAACTGGAGCCTGAGAGCCCTTGGGAACTGGCAGCTGGCTCTGTGGTCACCTACCCAGGGATCCACCATTAGAGGACTCAGCAAGTGCATTCCCCAAGTCTTGGCTCTCTTGGGGCAACCTTCTTGCCATGCCCTGATGCCAGCTCCCTCTTTTTTCCCTGGACATCTCTGATCTGCTGCCTGGATTGTAGCAGACGCTGGCCGTGTCTTCCTACCCTGTAGACCTTACAATGGTGCTGTGTGAGGGTCACTTCCACCAGCCAGCATCCATGTGCCTGGAAACTCTCTCCTCTGCCTGGAGAGGTGGGAGGCAGCTATAATCCTGGGAAATGAATACCTACTGGGAGCAACCTTCATCCAATAACCAATAGGAGCTGGGGTATCAATTCCCCAGCTCCCCAGCCCTCGGGCGAGAACCTTACCAAGCATTCTTCACCATTTTGGAAATTAATGTCACCCATGGCAATGCTACCTAAGTGTATGAAAATGTCGAACACATATTAAATTTAATATTAACTTCTTGTCTAAATGTGTGCATTATAAATAGGAACAGTTGCCTGACTGCTTGCTTACATTATCTGTTTGAAGCCTTTACATACTAAAAAACATGTTTTACACATTCTGTCCTTAGTATTCTTTTGAACTGTAGTTATAGTTAGGACATTTTATTATTCATTTATTTTGAAAGCATGCATGTAGATGGGTTACATTATCAACTTTATTTCAAGAGAGTAAAAGGGCTGTTACAAAAGATTCTTATAAGAAGTGAGTGTTGTTTCTGATAGCTATAAGAAGTCCTTTTGATGATATCAGAGGCTCCTTCTGGCTTTGACTCTGTTTTATCTAAAAGTTAAATATTGTTGGCTGGGTGTGGTGGCTCACTCCTGTAATCCCAGCACTTTGGGAGGCCGAGGCAGGTGGATCACCTGGGATTGGGGGGTTCAAGACCAGTTTGACAAACATGGAGAAATCCCATTTCTTCTAAAAATACAAAATTAGCTGGACATGGTGGCACGTGCCTGTATTCCCAGCTACTTGGGGGCTGAGGCAAGAGAATTACTTGAACCTGGAAGGCGGAGGTTGCAGTGAGCCTAGATAATGCCATTGCACTCCAGCCTGGGCAACAAGAGTGAAACTCTGTCTCAGAAAAAAAAAAAGTTAAAGTTGTCCAAGGGGAACACCAAGACCTCTTCTCCTCATGGGAGCAAGAAGATGAAGTGGAGAGGAAGATTTGAGTCCTTTCTCTGTATGTATCTGTCAGGCTATGCTGCTGTAACAAACAGCCCCAATTCTTAGTGGTTGAAAACAATGAAGACTTATTTCTCACACGTGAAAGATGTCTAGTGTGGTCAGCAGGGGGCTTTTCTCTACGGAGTCACTCAGGGACCCAGGCTGGTGTAGGCTCTGCCATATTGCAATATTGCCATCTCAGGACAGCAGAAGAGAAAAGAGCACTGGAAAGTGTGGCTCCTGTAATAAGATGATTTCACCTGGAAATTACACCAGTCATGTTTGTTCAGAATCCGCTGACCAGAATGAGTCACATGACACTGCCTAATTGTAAGAAGACTCAGTGGTAACCTGCTCACTGAATACGTCCTGAATGGCCTGCCTTCCTTTCTCTGGCTTATGTCCCCACTCCCTACTTCCTGATGCTCCCTGGGATCATGTCCCAAAAAGATTATCTGCACCTGAGCTGTTGTTGTCTTAGAGTCTGCTTTTGGCAAAGCTCCCAAAAAAGACACCCCTGGTCTTTATCATTAATTAATTCAACCAGTCAATACGTATTTTCTGGGCACCTACTATGTGCTCGATCCTATGTAGGCTCTGGGGGCACAGACAACTGAGCCTTGGCTTAGCTCTCCATGAGATAGCTCATTGGCTAAACAAGCAAATTGCCCAGGTCACATAAAAAGCGAAGGTTGGCCAGGTGCAGTGGCCCGTGACTGGAACTCTAGCACTTTAGAAGGCCAAGGCAGAAAAGTCACTTGAGGTTTAGAGTTCAAGACATACCCGGACCCCATCCCTAATTTTTTTTTTTAATTAACTGGGCATGGATGTGTATACCTATAGTCTGAGCTACTTGGGAGGCTGGGACAGGAGGATCACTTGAGCCCAGCACTTGGAGGCTGCATCGAAGGAGTGATAACGCCACTGCAGTCCAACCTGGGCAACAGAGCAAGACCCTATCTCAAATTTTTAAAAATGGCAAAGCATTTTGAGATCTTAGGAACCTATTGGCTGTAAGTTGCCCCGGCGTGGGGACCCTATCTGTACCACTCCCCACTGAGTTTATAGCTGACACATTTGCTGGAAGCAGAAATGAATAATGAGCGAGTATAGAGAAACACGCAGGTTGCTGACAGTCTCTGTCTTGGTACCTACTTTGAGTGAGGGAGTGAAAAGAAAGAAATGTAAAAGTCTTTAAAAACATTGCCATCTGCACAGATGTAATAATAAGGAACAGCATAAAAGCCATAGTCACTGAGCGCTTTCTATAATATTTGTAAGAGCTGCTACCGAGGGCTTCACATGACTGGCTCATTTTACAAAGGATGTAACTACAAACACTCTAAGGCCCATGGACCAAAATATTTAATTCTTCACAAGTGTGAAGGAGAAGGAAATCGAGGTAAGAGAAGAGAAGTAGGGTAGGCTGAGGGTTTTGGAGTCTACAAATCCTGATCTCTGGGTTCAAATCCCAGCTCTACCACTTCTTGGCTGTGAGATTTTGGGCAAGAAAGTCCCCTCTCTGAGCCTCACTTTGCTCATCTGTAAAAACAGAAATAATCAACATCTCTGTAGCATGTTTCTCCGCTTCTGTCAGCCATTGGGAACCCTGACTGCTTCCTCGATGAGAATAATAGGTTGGTGCAAAAGTAATCGTGGTTTTTACCATCAAAAGTAATGCCAAAAACTGCAATTACTTTTGCACCAACTAATACATGGTGCAGGGACCAAGGACCTCATTTCTGATGGGGAAATTGAGGCCTGGAGGAGAAAAACGTCAGTAAATTCCCAGAGCTTAGTAGGAAGCTTTTTTTTTTTTTTGACCGAGTCTTGCTCTGTCGCCCAGGCTGGAGTGCAATGGCTTGATCTTGGCTCATTGCAACCTCCGCCTCCCAGGTTCCAGCAATTCTCCTGCCTCAGCCTCCCAAGTAGCTGAGGTTACAGGCACACACTACCATGCCTAGCTAATTTTTTTGTATTTTAGTGGAGATAGGGTTTTACCATGTTGTCCAGATTGGTCTTGAACCCCTGAGCTCAGGCAATCCACCCACCTCGGCCTCTCAAAGTGCTAGGATTACAGGCATGAGCCACCACACCCAGCCAGGAGGCTTTATAGTTTAAAAGTTAAGAGCATTTATCTTGAAGGTAGACTGATCTAAGTTCAAGTCCTGTTCCTACCACTTCCCGGCTGTGTGACCTCGGACAAACCACTTAAGCTCTATGAGCCCTGGCTTCCTAATCTGTATTAGGGGACATTAATAATACCTACTTCAAAGAGAGTTGTGAGGACTGAATTAATGAAACCAGACAGTTTATGGCTGAATCCATAAAGCCTAGTCCTTACTACTCACTGGCTGTGCAACCTTGGACAAGTTGCTTAGTCTCTCTGAGCCTCAGTTTTCTCTTTTATAAAATGAAATGATCAATAAATACAACACTTACCTCTTGAGTTTGTTGGGAGGATTTTAAAAAGATGAGTATGGACAGTGCCTGACTCGTGTCAAGCTCTCATTCTATATAGATGTTAGGAATTCTTTCTTATTTATAAGGATGCAGCCAGATCTTGAATCCATTCATTTATTCAACAAATATTAACTGAGGTCTATTATGAGCTGAACTGTGTCCATCAAAGGTATTCCAAAGTCCTAACCCCCAGTATCTCAGAATGTGACCTTCTATGTGGCAATTGGGTCTTTACAGAAGGAATCCATTTAAAATGAAGTCACTAGGGTGAAGTTACTGAATGAAGTCACCTAAACCAACATGACTGGTATCCTTTTAAAAAGGAGAAATTTAGGCCAGGCGTGGTGGCTTACGCCTGTAATCCCAGCACTTTGGGAGGCTGAGGCAGGTGGATCACGAGGTCGGGAGATTGACACCATCCTGGCTAACATGGTGAAACCCCGTCTCTACTAAAAATACAAAAAAAAAAAAAAAAAAAAAAATTAGCTGGGTTAGCTGGGTGTGGTGGTGTGTGCCTGTAGTCCCAGCTACTCCAGAGGCTGAGGCAGGAGAATCGCTTGATCCCTGGAGACGGAGGTTTCAGGGAGCCAAGATCGCGCCACCGCACTCCAGCCTGGGTGACAGCGTGAGACTCCATCTCAGAAAAAAACAAAAAAAGGAGAAATGTAGACATAGAACCAGCCATGCACTAAGGGAAGATGATGTGCATCTTCAGGGAGAAGATGGCCACGTGATTAAAGTAATGCAGTTCCCATCCGAGGAACACCAGCCATTACCAGCAGACACAAAAGGCTGGGAGAGACAAGGATGGACCTTCACCTAGAACCCCTGGAGCAGGCATGGCCCTGCTGACACCCTGATGTCAGACCTCCAGCCTCAGCCTCCAGAATTATGTAACAATAAACTTCTGGAGGTTTTTGGACATTTTTATGGCAAAATAATGCATAACATAAAATTAACCATTTTAACAATTTTTAAGTGTACAGTTGAGTGGCATTGTCACGGGACTGTCACCACTATCCATCTACAGCTTTTTCATCATCCTGAACTGAAACTCTGTACCCATTAAACCATAACTCCCCATTCCCCACTCCTCCCAGCCCCTGGTAACCTCTATTCTACTTCCAGTCTCCACGAATTTGCCTACTCTGGGTAACTTACGTAAGTGGAATCATACAATCTGTGTCCCTTTTGTGTCTGGTTTATTTCACTTTGCATAACATTTCCAAGCCTCATCATGTTGGAGTCAGAATTTCCTTTCTTTTTAAGGCTGAATAATATTCCATTGTATGGATAGACCACATAGTGTTTATCCATTCACCCGTTGATGGACGTTTGGGTGGTTTCCATCTTTCAGCTATTGTGGATAATGCTGCTATGAACATGGGTGCGTAAATATCTCTTCAATTCCCTGCTTTCAATTCTTTTGGGCACATGCGCAGAAGTGGAGTGGCTGGCTCATATGGTAATTCTATGTTGGTTTTTTTTTTGTTTTTTTTTGAGACAGCCACACTGTTTTCCATCTTTGCAACATTATTTTCCATTCCAAGTTCCTGTTGTTTTTAAGCCACTCAGTTTGTGACACTTTGTTACAGCAGCCCCTGGGATTTTAAAAAAGTACCTACTGTGTGTCAGGCACTGGGCCCTGGCAATACCATGGTAAACCAGAAGGGCAACATCTTTGCTTGTGTGGTGCTTGTCTTCTCATGGGAAAGACGGAAAATCGATGAGTAACAGAAGACTAGGTGTTGGTGAGTGCTGCAAAGGTAACGGCACAGCTGGGGACTGGGGCGTGTGTGTGTGTAGAGTGTGTGCACGTGTGTGCATGCTTATGTGCCTTCGGGAAATGAGAGATGGGGAAAAGCAGGTATATTTGACCCAGTTTCCAAGCCTCAGATTGGATCAAGACACAACCTGGGCTGCAAAGGTTTGTGCACTTAAGAAGCGTGAATAAAGGCTGGGCACCCATGTGGCAGTGATGGGGCCAGCGGTAGGGATGTAGGAGCCTCTTACTCTAGGACAGTGGTTAAGAAATGGGCTGGGTGTGGTGGCTCACGCCTGTAATCCTAGCACTTTAGGAGGCCAAGGCAGGCGGATTGCCTGAGCTCAGGAGTTCAAGACTACCCTGGGCAACATGGCGAAACCCCATCTTTACTAAAATACAAAATAAATAAATAAACATTTAGCAGGATGTGGTGGCATACACCTGTAGTCCCAGCTACTAGGGAAGCTGAGACAGGAGAATCACCTGAACCTGGGAGCAGAGGTTGCAGTGAGCCGAGATTGCACCACTGCACTCCAGCCTAGGCGACAGAGGAGATTCTGTCTCAAAAAAAGAAAGAAAAGAAAAAAGAACAAAAGAAACAGCCAGGGGCCTGGAGAATGAACTGTGCTCTCCACAGTGGCCCTCCCTGGTCCTGCCACATCAGGCCCCTGCCCGCCTTGGCCACCTGGCACAGGCCCTATTTGTCACATGCCATGCTTTAGCTATGTTAACCTGTTTTCAGGTCTTGAAATACACCATGCAGGTTCCTTATCTGTGGGCCCTTCCTGCTTGGAACTTTCCTCCCACCCTGTTCCCAGGCTTCTTCCTCTTCTCCATCCCTGAGGGATGTGCTACCTCCCAGTAGCTTTTCTGAATGGCGCAGGCTGGGGTAGGTCCTCTTCCAGACCTTCCCTAGAACTCTGCTTGGCGCCGAGTGGATGCCCGGCAAATATTCATTGAATAAATAAATGGGTAGATGAATGAAACCCAGGCTCAGCCAAATCACCCTTCTTTACTTATTCTTCCTCAAGCCCACTGAGATTCTCTTCTGTCTGCCATGCCTCGGGGCCTGACTGACCATACCAGTGAACCCGGCGTGCCCCGGCCCTGGCAGCCGGATGGCTGATGCATACAAAGTGGGCATCTCCTTGCCTAGCCGCCTGACTGCCCTGGCGCGGCCGAATCTGAAAGCTAATGACATTATTGTGCAGAGACACAATGTCTGTGAGCATTTGCTGACCCAAGCTTCGGTGGGAGCTTAAGCCGGCATTCTCACCCTGCTTTTCGCAGGAATGCAGCAGTCACTCATCTTGGCACTGACACTTCTGGGGAAGGTATAAATGCCACCTCCCACCGGCCGAGCTTCACGGCACTCGCAGGGACTGGTGTCGCTGGTAAGATCGCCTCTCTTTCGTGTCTCCCCTTCTTTCTCTCATCCTAATCCCTGTCAGAAAGCATGGGAACACCCGCCACTTTCTGACAGGGTGATTTGGGCAGAGACTTTGATGCTGTCAGCCTCAGTTTTATTTTCTGGTAAATGGGGAGAGGGGTTTTAAAAAAGCCTTCTTTGTTGTGTGGATTCAAGAGAAGGTAGGTGAATCATCCGGCACAGTGCCCGGCACATAGTGGGTACTGGGGCAACGTTCTTTATTATTAATATTCAACGGACTACCAGTGTCCTTGTTTTGCCAGCCACTGAGGAGGAGAATGTAGCTGAGAGTTTTGCAAGAATCAAATCAGTGACAGTTCAGCATCGTTTCTAGGTGGGTGAGTCAGTTCTCCACATCTGCAATTACGGGGCGCCCCCTCGTGCCCAGTCTCTGGGAGCACTAGGGGATAGGACATAGCCCCAGGTACGTGAGCGCTCCAGCAGCAGGTGATTTTAATGCCACTGAAGCGAGGTAGCAATGACTGTAATAATGCCACAGTTGCTGTCATTTGCTGCATGCGGAGTCTGGGACCATGGCCAAGTGCTTCCGGTCTGATGCGTTACATAGTCGCATCCTCACAACCTGTTCACAGGTATTATTAGACATCGTGACTGCCCCATGTCACAGAACAGGAAGTTGAGGCATCGGGAGGGGAATTGACCTGCGCAGAGTCTCAAGTTTGGTAGGCAGCAGAGACAGCTCCTGAACTGGACCAAATGAGCTTCTTCAGCCTGCGGACGCTCAGGACTGGGAAGTGGGCTGGTGGGACCTCAGGCCCTCTGATAAGCCCAGGGGGCTGGTTTCTTGTGGGAGAGCAGTAGGTTTGGTTCCCAGGTCACTTAACTGAATTTCCTCCTTCTGGGACACATCCAGTCTTGGCCTTTGACATGGAAGGGGCTTCTGGAAGCTGGGCATTATCTCTGAAGAGGGAGGCCGGGCTTCCTCTCTTACCCCTGGGGAAACACAGGTTGGCCACCCCTCCAGCAGGAAGCGGGAAGAGGCTGACAATTTTCCAGATTTTTCTGATGTTCTCACTAGCTACAGCAGGTCTACCTGGCTGCCTGCCACAGTGCCTGGATTTCTACCATCGCACCCACTTCTTCCCTTTCTTGTAACATTAGTTCTGTAGAGACAATTTCACTAGTGGGGGAGTAAAACCAGTGGCAGAGAAGAGAAATCCAGGTACTGGGATGGGGAGATGAGTCCCAGGGAGAGGTGGGGGAAGGAGCAGGAGCACGGGAAACTTTGCGAGTTCCTAAACTGGGAGCCACCACCACACCAAATACAGGCAATGCATAGGTTTTGTTTGTTTCACACCATTTTCTTAAATTATTTCTGCATAAAGGCAGAAGTTATGGGATTGACAGATCTATATTCTGTGTGGTATCTGTTGTCTGGGGTTGAGTGACGGGGACCCCCTTGGGACCTGATTTAAGCTCTAGTTGATCACAGCCCGTTTTTTGCGTAGACCTCATTTTTCCCTCCTTCTGGAGCTGGCCTGGATACAAATAAATGAAGCTAAGGACAGAAGTTCAAGTAGCTGCTTTCGGACCCCACAGCTCTGAACCGGCTGAAACCAGGGTGGAAAGAAGACTGTTTGGGGCCAGAGAGGAGTAGTCCCCAGGCCCTACAGAGTGAAAAAGCCAATGGCCCCTCCAGGTCCTCAGTGCTGCTTCCCGTGTCTTCCAGGTCATTCCTGCAGAGGACCGTCCACCATGGCCTCGGACCACCAGACCCAGGCGGGCAAGCCACAGTCCCTCAACCCCAAGGTGGGTACCTCTCGGAGGAGGGGCGTGCAATGCTCCTCTCCCAGGCTTAGTCACCCTTCTGTAAAAGGGGCCTGGCATCTTTCTTCATGGGTCCCTCCTCTCCACCCCTGCCCCCTCTCTGGGACTCAGTCTCTCCTACCCACACACTTGGGGCTGATTCTGAAGGTCCCTTCTCAGCCCATAGCCAGCATGCTGGGATTCCCAGCACCAGCTTCCAGCTTTGGAGACTTCAGTTTCTCTCCCTTACCTGCTTTCCCACACCCTTTTGACAATAGGGCTCTCTGAAATTGGAGCAGACCCTCATCCTCAGTCAGAGATGGGATTTGTAGACAGAAATGGGCTGTGAGTCCTCGCTCTGCACCTGCTGTGTGATCCTGGCCAATTATTTGATCTTTCTGAGCCTCAGTTACATCTCTGTAAAGTGGGGAGGGTCAGATTTATTGCATAGGCAAGTTGTAAGAGGCAAAGAAACCAGGCTCAGCTTAACACCCAGCCTGGGGTGTGCATTCACCTAACGCCAGCAAATAATGGCTTCTTTTATTTCTCATCCACCTGCCCTCCCAAGGGTGGCAGGATCTTATCCCAACATCAGAGGCTTGTCACACTCAGTCTGCCCTCAAACCTCTATCGAGGAGCGCCCACCTGGCTGCCCTCCTGTGCTTCGCCGTTTTGGTAGCCCTGGGCACTGGTTCCATCAGGAATGGCCCCTTTGTCTGATTTGGTGCCTCCTGGGCCAGTGAACCCTGAGTGGATGCAGCTCCTCTCCTGCTCACCCCAATCTGTCCCTTATGGGTCTTACTTTACAGAAGAACAGAAAATAAACAAATGAATATATGATTTCCAGTAGTGAGAAGTGCTACAAATAAATGTAAACCAGGGGAAGGAGTTCCTGAGAGTCGGAATGGTTGTGTTAGCTCAGGTGGTCCAGGAGGGCCTCTCTGAGGAGGTGACTTTGAGCAGACACCTGGGTCAAGGGAGGGAGCGGCTATGTAAAACTTGGGGGTGCCTTTGCAAGGCCAAGGTGGGAGGATCGCTTGAGCCCAACAGTTTGAGGCCAGTCTGGGCAACACAATGAGATGGCATCTCTACAGAAAAATAAAAAATGGGGGTGAGGGTTGATGAGAGCATCCAGACAAAAGGAACAGCAGTTGCAAAGACTCTGAGGTGGGAAAGAGCTGGGTGAGTTTGGAAAAAAAGCAAGAAGCACTCTTCACTAGACATATAGACATGAGTCACATAGGTAATGCAAAATATTCCAGTGGCCACATCATAAAAATAAAAAGAAATAGCTGAAATTATTTTCATATTATATTTTATGAAACCCAGTATATCCAAAAGCTGACCATGTTGATGTATAGTCAGTGTAAGAATTATCAGGGAGATGTTTTACATTATTTTTCCATTCTGAATTTTCAAAATGTGATAGCACAGTATAAGCGATAGTACCGACGAACGACCCGCGTTCAGCAGCCATCGTGACTAACGGCTGCTGTGTGGGACGGTGCGGGCTTAAAGGATCAGACAATGTGTAACGTTTTGCCCTCCACTCTGTTGATTAATAATAAAAATGCTATTGAGCTCCTGGGTTCTCTGAGCTCCTGGGATTTCAAATGCATGGAGAAACTGCCCTTCCTCACCTGCCTACCCCACTTCAGGTGGGCACCCCAGGTCTGCTCCCTCAGAAACTGCATTTGATCAAGATCCCAGGTGCCATATGCACAGTTTAAAGTCTGCAGAGTGCTCTTCAATTTCAGCTGCATCAGACAAGCTTGGGCTTCAATTTCAGCTCTTCCACTTGTCCCTTGGGGTCTGTAGTATGTCTTTTAATTAACATAATTATGTCTCCCACCAGCAGAGCAAATATTACGTGCTAACCATCCCCATGCCCCCATGTCCCAGGCCACAGCAGTCATAATAAACTGGCCCCAAACTTCCATATTCTTGATTTCCCATTTTACAGATGAGGTAGCTGAGGCCCAGAGTATTGAATTACTTTTTAGGTTTGTACAACTGGATCTAACACAGGGCACATCAGAGCCCTTGTCTCCTGACCCTATCTCTGGCTGAGTCAGTGGCTGGCTGGGTCACTGACTATAAAGGCTGGATTGAGCCCATGGAATTCACCTCTAAGCCCTTTTGGGCACCCCTTGCCCTTTCTTTGTGTGGCTAATCCCAGGCCTGGGAGAGAGGGCTGTGTTTATCCAGCCAGTGCTGACCGTGTCGATTCTGTCGCTGCCCGCACCGGGAGTGTGCTGACCTGAGCCCATCTTTTCATCCACGGGTAGTTTGCTGGGGAAATGTGGCTGGAAAACTCAGCCCCCAAAATTCTCACTGGAACCATGAAAGGGGGCAGGTAGCCTCATGGTTAATGCTTGCAACTGGGATGTTGGGTGGGTCCCTTCACTTTGCAGAGCTTCAGTTTCCCTGATGGGGATCCTGTGAGCCCCTCCCTTGGGCTGATGAGTGAAACCAGGTGAGGCAAGGGGAGTGAAGTCATCTTAAGAAGCATTTCAAGGGGGAGGTCATAGGGAGACCTGATAATTCTGTGGAGTCTTGGAGAAAGGGCCCAGGTGTGTGTCATTTTATGGGCGAACTAGAGGTAAGGGCTGTATCTGAAGGTCCTGGTGCAGCTCTAATGTGAGAAGGAGAAGCTCAGCGTGGTCCAGCATGTCGCTACTCCCATTTCGGTCCATGAGCCAGTGGCACCAGCATCACCTGGGAGATGATTGGAAATGCAGAATCCAGGGCTGCACCCCAGACCTGCTCCTTCAGAAACTGCACTTATCCAGATCCCAGGTGCTACATATGCATGTTAAGGTTTGCAAAGTGCTGCTTCCATTTCAGCTGCATCAGACAAGCCTGGGCTCCAGTTTCACCTCTGCCACTTACTGGGATCTAGAGCATATCTCTTAAGTAACCTAATGGTGTCTCCCACAAGCAGAGCAAATACTGAGTGCTAACCATTATGCTCCCCTGAATCCTTCTAGCAAACAACACCATAAGGCAGTTTCTGTCCTTGTTTCTTTTTGTTTTTTAAAAAAATTAGAAGTGGGGTCTTACCATCTTGCCCAGGCTGATCTGGAACTCCTGGGCTCAAGCAATCCTCCCACCTCAGCCTCCTAAAATGCTGGGATTACAGGTGAGAGCCACCACACCTGGCCTAGGTTCTGTCTTTATTTCCTATTTTAATAGGAAGACTCAGAGAGGAGAAATGCAGGCTCGAGGTCCCACGGCAGCTTACAGCCGGAGCCAGGGCTGTCTGATTTTCTATTTGGTTTGTCACTCTGGAGGGTGAATCCTTCAGCATCCTTTGGGTTCTCTGAGCTCCCTCCCCATGTCTACCCTGCTCTCGCTCCTCTTCATCATGCTGAGGGTCTGAGTCTCACTTCCTGTTGTAGATCATCATCTTTGAGCAGGAAAACTTTCAGGGCCACTCCCATGAGCTCAATGGCCCCTGCCCCAACCTGAAGGAGACTGGCGTGGAGAAGGCAGGCTCTGTCCTAGTGCAGGCTGGACCGTAAGTACCTTGGTGGCCTCCCCTGGTCAGGGACGGCGGGTGAAGTGATCAGGTTGGGGAGTCGGGGGAATCTACCCTTGCTGTGCTCCCGTCTGCAATCTGGGGACCAAGCTTTGGGGTCTGGCAGCCTAGGGAGAGAATTCACACTTTGCGGTCAGAGCACAGCTTTGTAACAGCTCCGCTGGCAGCTGTGTCATATTGATAGCTTGAAATCTTCCAGGCTGGGAGCAACTTACACCACGGAAATTGGCAAACACTGCAAACCAAGACTGTTAATTTTTGTTCTGGTTTTTGAGGGTTGGCTGTTCATTGACCAGCATACTATTGGCTCTAGTGCATGGCGTCTATATATTGGTATTTGTTGCTGGGCTGTCATGGAGACCACCTTCTTATTTCTTAACTGCATTCACGTGGTTGAAGGCAGCATAGCACCAAGTTCTGGATAACTGAGGGCATTGTGCACCTGGGTTTGCTGTGCTAAGGTTTGCGTGGGGCTGCTACATCTTGCTGGACCGGGCAAGGGTGAACCCTGGGGCCGGTGAGAGTAGCCAGGATCCTGCCGTAGGAAGTTTGGAGTGGAACTGACCTGCCCCCTTTCTGTCTGTCTCCATGGCAGCTGGGTGGGCTATGAACAGGCGAACTGCAAGGGCGAGCAGTTTGTGTTTGAGAAGGGCGAGTACCCCCGTTGGGACTCGTGGACCAGCAGCCGGAGGACAGACTCCCTCAGCTCCCTGAGGCCCATCAAAGTGGTGAGTCCCTGTCATTATCTCGCTTCCTCTCTCTGCCCATCATCCTACTTTCTCTCTCTGCCACCTTGAAGCCAGAGGGTCTGGGGACCAGGAAGGAGCCTGCCCCTCTAGCATTGTGCCCCTTCTGATTGGTGAGGGACCTCCTCACTGGGTGACCTTGCAAATGTCGTTTTACTTCCCGGAGACTCAGTTTCTTCATCTATAAAATGCGCATATTAGTATCTACTGTCCTGAGATTCCAATGTGCTTATTAGCTTGTGGGTTGACACACTGCACAACGCTAGGGGGCTCCAATCACAAGACTACAAAATGCTCCAGAGGGCACATTCACATTCTATTTTATGTGGTTGGTGCCCCCCTGGGGTTGGGCAACTCCTGTCCCAGAGTTGTTGCTCAATAACCAATGGCCATCATAAATACTAAAAGAAATCCTGATTTCAGGGCTGGAGGAGAAGGTGGTTTTAATCTTCTTCGAGACTCATGCCAGTGGGAGTTTTTATTGCTTCGGAGGTCCTGATTCTTGCTAGTGTGTGAATGTCGGAACTCTCGAGGAGGAGACAGGGTCCGTCACTGCTCAGTTGCACTCCCAAACCCTCTAAGCCCCGACTAGTTCCTCCCAGCACTAACTGGAAAGTTGGAGAATGCTGGGCCTAAGCCCCCCATAGACTTGGGTTCATATGGTGGCTGTGCTACTCCCAGCTGTGTGACCTTGAGCAAGTCATTAGACCTCTCTGTGCCTTACTTTTCTCATCTGCCAAAAGAATTTTATGTTTAAGGGATAAGGGTTTTAGTTTAAAGGATTAGATTAGATAATTAAGGAAAATGTCATAGGAACAGGAGGATGGGAAGAGAAGCAGAAATGAAGGAAAATCCAAATATCTGAGGTGCCAATTAGAGGCACAATTAGCCTGTGCCTGTGTGTGTGCGCCTGTGTGTGTGCGCCTGTGTGTGCGTGTGTGTGCATGTGTGCCTGTATGTGCGTGTGTGCCTGTGTGTATGTGCCTGTGTGTGCCTATGTGTGTGCATGTGTGTGTGCCTGTGTGCCTGTGTGTGCCTGTGTGCCTATGTGTGTGCCTGTGTGTGTGCCTGTGTGTGCGTGTATGTGCCTGTGTGTGTGCATGTGTGTGTGTGCATGTGTGCATGCATGTGCGTGTGTGCCTGTGTGTGCATACGTGTGTGTCTCTGTGTGTGCATATGTGAGTGTATGTGTGTGTGCCTATGTGCACATGTGTGCCTGTGTGTGTCTGTGTGTGTGTGCCTGTATGGGTGTGCACATGTGGGTGGGTGGGTCAATTGTTGCTGCCATTTATAAAAGAAACTTGAAGCATAGGAGGAAAAATGACATTTCGGAATCAAATATTCCCCGAAGTGTAGCATCTCAGAGTATGACCCAGTAGAAACTTCACAAATGGCTTCGATCCAACAGCAGTTATCATAGCCACGTGGTGGGTGCATTGGACAGGGAGTCATAGGTGGGACAGGCTGATTCCAACTCTGGGGCATGAGCATGGGGTGGGAAGGCCAACCTTGGGCCCCTCCCCCACACTCACTTCCCCCATCCTCTGCCAATAGGACAGCCAAGAGCACAAGATCATCCTCTATGAAAACCCCAACTTCACCGGGAAGAAGATGGAAATCATAGATGACGACGTGCCCAGCTTCCATGCCCATGGCTACCAGGAGAAGGTGTCCTCTGTGCGGGTGCAGAGTGGCACGTAAGTGCATTGCCAGCCCTGGGTCACCCTGCCCCAGGAACTGAGACTCTGGGTCCTGCTCTGCACTGTACACGCTGGCGATCTTGCATGCGTCAGTAAACTCTGCTGACCTCTGGCTTCCCACTGGAAAATGAATGGGAATTCCCTGCCCACAGGTGGCTTACAGCTGCCTTTGGGGAAATGGCTTGCCTCTGAAGTGGAGAAACCCTGGCCTTAACCTCAGCGCCAGTGAGCAGGACATGGATGTCAGAGGGAGGATTAGGCTGAGGCTGAAGGGAAGGAATGAGTTGAGGAGTCTTAAAGCTCTTAGCCACAGGACGTCCAGCCCAGACTGCCTTTGACTGCACGTGTCCCTAAGTTTGGGAACAGGAGGTTTCATTTTCCGCTGAATTAAACTTCTTGGGCATATTGATCCTGGCCATCAGCAATGAGGGATTTCTCACAGTAAAAAATTTGGATTCCATGGGCATCCATAGATGAGCTTTGGGCAGCCGTGTGCTGGAAATAGCTTATAGCAGCTTGTGAGAGCCGACTCTTACATTTTCAGAATTTGTGTGAACTGGTTGACTAATCACTGGTAGCCTGAAACCAGCCACGGTGCATGCATTTACAGCATAGAAATCAGCAAGTGCTAGAAAGTAAGCTCTTTTCCCCCAGCAGAAACAGTTTAGCCAAATATACTAGCTTCTTGGGGTTTGTTAGACTCCTAAAATAAAGTGCAAAGTTCTGTGCTCCTATTCCCTTCCATTCCCTCATTCATTCTCTTTTTCATTCATTCATTTAACTTGTCAGTACTGCCATGCCAGGCATTGATTCAGGTGCTCAGTGTGATGGAGACTAGAGATCTGGCTTCTGCCCTGTGTAGCCAACAGTCTAGAAGGAGCAACTGTTAATAATTTAAGAATCCAGGCGAGTCTAAGCTATTTCCTTGAAGAAAAGATAATTGAGCTGAGACTGCAAGGAACAGTATGGATTGCAGAGGTAGAGGCCAAGGAAGAGCATCCCAGGCCATGAGAACAGCATGTGCAAAGGCCCTGCAGTGTGTGTAGTGGGGCGCCTGGTAGCTCTGAGAAACTCTACGAAGGCCACAGTGGCTGGAATACAGAGATGTGGGAGCCTAAGAATGCAAAGTAGAGCTGGAGGTGTCCACAGAGACTGGCCAGGCAGGTCCTTGCAGGGCAGGCCCGTGTGACATTTTCTGGAGAGACCAGCACTTTCATTAAGTAGCCCCTGGAACCTCCCCCCAACTCTTCTTTGGCCTTGCAGCTGAGCTTGGGGATGGGGTAGGGGTGGACAAAGATGGTTCAAAGGCCTGGCTTATTCTAAGCTTCAGTGAGCTTAAGATTTCACCCCTGGCTGGATGTGGTGGCTCACGCCTGTAATCCCAGAACTTTGGGAGGCTGAGGCGGGTGAATCACAAGGTCAGAAGTTCGAGACCAGCCTGGTCAACATGGTGAAACCCCATCTCTACTAAAAATAGAAAAAATTAGCTGGGCATAGGGGAAGCACCTGTAATCCAGCTACTTGGGAGGCTGAGGCAGGAGAATCACTTGAACCCGGGAGGTGGAGGTAGCAGTGAGCCGAGATCATGCCACTGCACTCCAGCCCTGGTGACAGAGTGAGACTCTGTCTCAAAAAAAAAAAAAAAAAAAAAGGTTTCACCCCCCTTGCCCTGACCCCAGTACCAGGCCTTCAGTCAAAATTTGCTTTAGGAGGCAGTGAGCTCCCCATCAAGAGAAGAAAGAAAGCAGCGGCTCGGTGCTGAGAGGGTGGTGTGGAAAGGGCGTCCCACTTGTCCCTGGGAAGTGACTGGTTGGGAGGCTTCACCCTTCCTAGTGGCTTATGGATGCTCTGTCTCTCTCCCCTCACCTCTCTCTCTGCTTCTCTCCCTGTTCCCCCCCCCCCCCCCCCCCGTTCACCCTCCTCTCACCTCTGGTCCTGCAGGTGGGTTGGCTACCAGTACCCTGGCTACCGTGGGCTGCAGTACCTGCTGGAGAAGGGAGACTACAAGGACAGCAGCGACTTTGGGGCCCCTCACCCCCAGGTGCAGTCCGTGCGCCGCATCCGCGACATGCAGTGGCACCAACGTGGCGCCTTCCACCCCTCCAACTAGTGCCCTCCCCATCATGCCTCCTTCCCAGGAACCAGGGCTGCTGCCCAGGAACCCTGCAGACCTCCCAGAGAGTGAATAAAGTGTGTCTTGCAACTTGTCTGCTCTGGGTCTTTGATCATCCCCCTGGAAGCTGGTGTGTGTGTGTGTGTGTGTGTGTGTGTGTGTGTGTGTGTGTGACAGAGAGAGAGGAATGAGAATCAGCAAGTATCTGGGCTAGGAGTAGGGCAACAGAACCCTTATTGAGTCTTACAGTTCTGCAGCTGCTTAGCTGTGTGACCTTGGACACAGTGCCCAACCTCTCTGAAACTGTTTCTTCACTTGACTTGCAGGTCCCTTGCCTCTGAGTGGCTGGCTTGGTTGAGCTCTGAGCTCCCTGTAATATGCTGGTTGCTGAGCACATTAGAGGGCATGTGATGGGTGCCCAAGCTCTTAAAAACATACCCATTGCATCCACTGCCTGTCATTCTCACATTATCGTGTCATCCCCTTGAATCGGGGAGTCTTTGGATTTGTAAGAGAAGCCAAGAACCCTGACACCCCCCCACCCCATCCCAGCAAGAGATCAGAATGCCATGTTTGTGAGTGTGTTCACTCGTCTCCTCATTCATTATATGGCTGGGGGTGACTGTTAGAATTTAACAATCTACACACATCCAAGCTGCTTCAATGAGGAAGAGACTATTGAGCTGTGAGCATCTTGGCTGTAGTTGGGCTTGAGGCGATGCAAAGGTCTGGGAATGAAGGCTAGGTTGATACTGCTGTTCTGGGGCATTGGCTAGGGATAGAGGCTCAGGCAAGTCCTTTTGCTCCTTCACAGCCTTGATGATTCTATGCAGGAAGATGGGAGAGAAATGGCACCTTTCTAATAGGATTGCAAAGAGGCTGAAACGAGTTGCTGTAGGCCTTCTGTCTTTAGACTCAGCTTTTAGGGTTAATACATAGTGCAAATATCGGCTTCCTGGGCGCCGCCTCTTGTCACTTTATTTTTGGTATCTCTTGGTGCCATTTTAAATTTTAATGTAGTCAAACAGCAATATTTTCCTTTACGGTTTGTGCCTTTCATATCTCCTTGAAGAAATTCTTTCTTTCCTTCCTCCCTCCCTCCCTTCTTTTTTCCTCTTCTTTCCCTCCCTTCCTTCCTTTCTTTCTCTCCCTACCCCTCCCTCCCTCTCTTCCTTCCTCCTTCTTTCATTTTTTTCTCTCTCTACCCGTCCCTCCCTCTCTTTCTTCCTTCCTCTTTCTTTTTTCTCTTTCTTCTCTCTCTCTTTTCTCCAAGATAGAGTCTCGTGCTCTCTCTTTTTTTCTTCAAGACAGAGTCATGCTCTATTGCCCAGGCTGGAGTGCAGTATTGCAATCTTGGCTCACTGTAACCTCTGCCTCCTGGGTTCAAGCAGTTCTGCCTCAGCCTCCCAAGCAGCTGGGATTACAGAAGTATGCCACCACACCCGGCTAATGTTTGTGTTTTTAGTAGAGATGGGATTTTATCATGTTGGCCTGGCTGGTCTCGAACCCCTAAACTTGTGATCTGCCTGCCTTGGCCTCCCAAAGTGCTGGGATTATAGGTGTGAGCCACTGCGCCTCGCCAACCTTGAAGAAATTCTTTCTAATCCCCGGTCACAAAGAAATTCCCCAATATATATTTTTTTCCTAAACTTTTTAAACTTTTGCTCTTCACATTTGTGTTCTTAATTTTTCTGGAGCTGATTCTTGTATAGAGTGTATGGTAAAGATTCAGTTTCTTTTTCTTTTTTTCACTTTGGCCGTCCCATGTCCTAAAATACTTCACAAAGGATCCATTTCCTCCACCTTTCTGATCCAGCCCCTTCCCCACAGATGGGGTGATTCTGTGGGCTGTCTTTTCTGTTCCTCTAGTCCATTTGTGTATCTGTGCCCTCTTGCAACATTATGTTAATGACTATTGATTTATAGTCAGTGTTGAGGTCCCATAAAACAGGGGCCCTGAATCCCTGGGCCTCTCGGAGCCTGGAACAGGGCTGCACAGCAGGAGGTGAGCATTACAGCCTGAGCTCCCCTCCTGTAGGATCAGCAGCAGCACCAGGTTCTCACAGGACTGCAGACTCTGCTGTGAACTGCGCATGCGCGGGACCTGAGTTGCACGCCCCTTATGAGACTCAAACGTCCCCGCCCACAGCCCATGAAAAATTGTCTTCCACAAAATCGTTCCCTGGTGCCAAAAAGTTTGGGGACCACTTCCCTATAACGTTACTCTTCTTCAGGAATGTTTTAGATATTCTTGCCCGTTTATGATTCCATTTAGAAGCATCCCCTCACATTTGGAAAAGTGAAACCTTGTTGAATGAGCTAAAGTGGTTACAATGATTATCATAAAGGTAGAAACCAGTAAGTGCTCCATAGGCACCATGGAAGGGATGCTTCTAAATGGAATCATAAAAGGGCAAGAATAAAAGAGGATCCTGTTGCCTCAGCCTCTGGAGAAGCAGAGACCACAGGTGTGCAACCACACCTGCCTATTTTATTTAATTAATTAATTAATTTTTATTTATTTTTTATTTTTGAGACAGAGTTTTCGCTTGTTTACCCAGGCTGGAGTGCAATGGTGCGATCTCGGCTCACCGCAACCTCCGCCTCCTGGGTTCAGGCAATTCTCCTGCCTCAGCCTCCCGAGTAGCTGGGATTACAGGCACGCGCCACCATGCCCAGCTAATTTTTTGTATTTTTAGTAGAGACGGGGTTTCACCATATTGACCAGATGGTCTCGATCTCTTGACCTCGTGATCCACCCGCCTCGGCCTCCCAAAGTGCTGGGATTACAGGCTTGAGCCACCGCACCCGGCCTATTTTATTTTTTTTTATGTAGAGATTGGGGGGATGTCTCCGTGTGTTGCCCAGGCTGGTCTCAAACTCCTAGCCTCAAGCGATCCTCCCATCTTGGCCTCCCAAAGTGCTGTGACCGCAGGTGTGAGCACTTTGGGAATTACATTTGCCTGGCCAAATGTAATTCGTTATATTAAGTCCATATGTTCTCATTGTTCAACTCCTACTTACAAGTGAGCACAGGTGGTGTTTGGTTTTCTGTTCCTGTGTCAGTTTGCTGAGAACGATGGTTTCCAGCTTCATCTATGTCCCTGCAAAGGGCATACTGCAGTGGGGTGGCCCCTAGTCTAATATGACTGGTGTCCTAGTGAAAACGGGAAATTTGGAGACAGCCACGCAGGCAGAGAGAAAGTCATGTGAAGATGAAGCTCGGGGTGACGTTTCCGCTAGGCAAGGAGTGCTGCAGGCTGCCGGCCACTCACCAGAAGCTAGGAGAGAAACACGGAGCAGTGTCACTCGCAGCCACAGGGCTGACCCTGCCCACACCTTGACCTCGGACTTCCAGCCTTCCTGGGGACTTCCTAAAGAGTGGTCTGTCCGTCCTCCGTTTCCTCGCCCTCTTTCTCCCTTGGGTGGGGTGTGCTCTCTCCGTCCTCCCTCTCTCGTGGGGAGTGCTCTGCGCGTTCTCCCTTCTCCCCTCCCGTCCTGGCCCACAGTTCTCGCCTTTCCAGCCCGACCCTTTCTTCCCGTCCTCAAGGCGCCACTTCCCCCTGCAGCCACCAGGTGTCAGCAAAGCGTCATCCTCGGGGCTCCCGGCCGGGCGGCCCGAGCTGCGCAGGCCCTGATTGGAGGCGAGCGCCGTCAGTCACAGGCTCAGCCCAAGCTGGGCAGGGCCTCAGCACCTCGCCGCCCTCAGTGGGGAAACTGAGGCTTAGAGATCCCGGAGCCCAGACAGTCTTGCCCCGGGCCGCTGACATCGCCGGGGCAGGCCTCCAGAGTTCCGTGTCTTTCTGCAGCCTTGCTTTCCAAAACTTGTTGGGAGGGGGAGAAAAATAATTCAAATGCAGCAACCATACTTTGCATTAGGAGGGTGCTCTGAAGATTTCGAAGCACTTCCTCACCCATGATGTCCCCGGAAGCCACGGAGCAAAGCCCCAGTCCTGCCACTCAGGCATCAGACAGAGCAACCACTCCGTGCTTCAGTATCCTCTAACATGGGAGCAATAATAGTGCCGCTCCTGAGATTGCAGTGGAGAGTTCAGGAGATGATGCTTGTGAAGTTTAGGGCAGAGCCAGGCAGGCAGCAGGGGCCTCAGTAAATGAGTGCAGTGTGGGAAGTGCTCACAGGTGGCTGTAGGGGGCGGGGTGGGGGCTGGGAAGGCTCCCGGGAGGAGGAGGCTTGGGTTTTGTTGGAGGAGTAGGAGTTTGCCAGGTGGCCTATATGGAAGGAAACCCCTTCCGCATGTTCAGTCACAATTCACTCAACATTCATTCCTGTCAAAAGACAAAATTACAGTCTTAATTGACTTTTTTTTTCTTTTTTTGAGAGGGAGTTTTGCTCTTGTCTCCCAGCTGGAGTGAAGTGGTAGGATCTAAGCTCACTGCCACCTCCACCTCCTGGGTTCAAGCAATTCTCCTGTTTCAGCCTCCCGAGTAGCTGGGACCACAGGCGCAGGCCACCACACGCAACTATTTTTATTTTTGTATTTTTAGTAGAGAAGGGGTTTCACCATATTAGTCAGGCTGGTCTGGAACTCCTGACCTCAGGTGATCCGCCTGTCTTGGCCTCCCAAAGTGCTGGGATTACAGGCATGAGCCACTGCGCCCAGCCCTTGGTTGACCTCTATTTGCCATTCTAGAATTGGGCAACACCCCATTCTGTAAAATAGAATGTGTGCCCGGATGAGTTGAACAGAGATTTCTTTACAGACAGCAGCAGGCAGAAGGAAGAAGAAACAGAACAGAAAAGCAGAATGATCCTTTCAAAGTTACTTTCCTTGTAAAGGTTAAAGCCTAGGGAACTTCCTTCTCCTGCTGAATGAAACTGGAAGGCTGGGCTAACACCTTGGTTTAGGCACACCAGCACGAGGAACTCCACTATGGTTTGGTGTGTGCCACTGAGGGCAGGGGCTCAGTCCAAACCAGTGGCCTCCTATAAATTTCTTGTGCATCCCCATCTTCCTCCTGTGGTCCTTCCTTGGCTTCCCTCTTCTTACTGTCCCTTTCCCTGCTCTTCCTCCTGGTCCTCTGGTTTCTCCTGCTCTATGCCCCCCTTTTCTCCAACCTCCACCTTCTCACCTTCCTCTACCTCTCCTCACTGTCAAGTCCCCAGGGTGGGCTCAATCCCAGATGCAGCAACTCAGCCAGGCCCCAACCTCACCCCCTAGCCTGTGCGGTGGAAGGTTGGGCAGCTGGAGTCGGTGGGCTTATGAAGGTGGACAGACGACTGACTCTAAGCAGCCTGCTGACTGTCTGTAGGAGACTTGGGTTTCAGAGGGACTGGTTCTTGGTGTTGGAGAGCTGGATTCAGCAGCCAGACTAGTCCCTGGGAAGTGGGCTGGAGCCTGGCAGAAACTGGGAGGAAGCCGCAGGGGAGGCAGAGGAGCCGGGCCCCTGGAGTCAGGCAGGACTAGATTCAAGTCCTGGATCTCCTACTCACTGACCGTGTGATGGTGAGCAGATTACCTTACCTCTCTGAGACTCTGTTTCCTCATCTGACCAAGGGCCATACAGGGGTTTTTACCCCATTGGTAATTTTCAGACACCTGGTCACCAACTTGACACAAAGTAGTTGCTCGATAAATGACAGTCTAGCTGCCTTTTCACTTTCATTCATTCATTGAACAGTGATTGGGGAATTTTTCCCATGCTGCCCATTGCTCAGTATACCAGGATACAAAGCAAAGGAGCCTGCCTGTCAAACCTACCTTGTCACTTGTCAGGAAGTCCTGCTCCCTCCTAGAGCAGCCCCCAGGTAGTGGAGCTGAGAGAACTTAAGATACTGAGCCATGGGGTATGCACGAGAACCAGGAGGGACGCTTTATAAAAATCAGGGCCCAGGTGCAGCCCCAGGTCAGGCCAACTCAGGGTGGGGCAGGTGAAACCGGACGAAATTGGGATACAGCAGGAGGGAGGGGGGAAAAGGTGAAACCTCTCGCCTCCTCCTCAACGCCTAAAAAGATCTGAAGCTTGCTCAAAGCTTGAGGATTTAAAACCCAAACTAAATGTTTGCAAGGACTGGGGAACAAAAACTCTAAAGCGCTTCTGCAGTGATGTAAATTGGGGCCATCGTTTTGCAAAAATGATTTGACACATCTAGTAATGTTGAAGATGCTGCAGACACAGCTATTTCCTCACTGTGTTGACCCTGGCGAATCCCTCCCACATTTGTACCAGGAGATAGCTTCAGCGTGCTCAGAGCAGCAAAAAATCTGGAAACAACCTGCATGTCCATCAGAAGAATGGGTAAATGATCAGCAGGCAATGATATCATCATGCAATAGACAAAAGGGATACACGAGATCTCATGTAATCAACATGAGCACATCTCAGAAACATTGCCGGAGTTAAAGAAAACAGGCAAGTTACAGAGCAATATTTGATATATACAAGAATGTTTTAAAAACACACATCTGCATTGAGAGATCAGTTTTTGTGTTTTACCTTTTTTGATCCCTTATGGACTGAAAAGTTAGTCGAATACAATAAAAATGAATTACTGGAAATGCAAAATGAAAAATACAACAATCATCCCCAATTTTAAAATTTTATATGAATAAAAACAGACTGTTAGATTATTAAAAGTCTTTTTTTTTTTAAGAGACAGGGGGGTCTCACTATGTTGCCCAGGCTGGTCTTGAACCCCTGGCCTCAAGAGATCTTCCTGCCTCAGCCTCCCAAAATGCTGGAATTACAGGCATGAACCGCCACCTCAGCCAAAAGTTTCTAAAGTCTTATTCTCAATTTCTGTGTTTATCTCATCACAGATTGGTAACAAACATTTACCACCGACCAGACTTTGAGTAGGTGTTGGCAAACTTTTTCTGTAAAGAACTAGGTAGTAAATACCTCACATTTTGGGGGCCATATGGTCTCTGGAAACGACTCAACCCTGCCAGCATCACATAGAATCGGCCACAGGTAAATGAATGGGGTGTGGCTGTCCCTCTGTAAATCTTTATGAACACTGAAATTTGAATTTCATTTTCATGTATTACACAAATATTTTTATTAGCTTTTATATTTTGAAAATATCATATTTATTCATATTTTGGGGGTAGATGTGACATTTTGATACATGCATACAATGTGTAATGATCAACACATTCAGGGTAATCAGGATACCCATCACCTCAAACTTCATCTGTTATCTTTTCTTTGTGTTGGGGACATTACCCAACACAATTTTTCTCTTCTGGATATTTTGAAATATATAACACATTATTGTTAACGATAATTTCCCTGCTGTACTCCTGAATACAAGAACACTGGTTTTTTTTTTTGAGACAGGGTCTCATCTTGGCTCACTGCAACCTCAGGTTCCTGTGTAGCTGGGATTACAGGCATGCGCCACCATGCCTGGCTAATTTTTGTATTTTTTGTAGAGACAGGGTTTTGCCACGTTGCCCAGGCTGGTCTCAAACTCCTGAGCTCAAGCGATCCACCTGCCTCTGCCTCCCAAAGTGCTGGAATTACAAACATGAGCCACCGTGCCCGGCCTGAATATAAGAAATTATTTCTTCTCTCTAACAGTATTTTTTTTTTGAGACGGAGTTTCGCTCTTGTTACCCAGGCTGGAGTGCAATGGCGCGATCTCGGCTCACCGCAACCTCCGCCTCCTGGGTTCAGGCAATTCTCCTGCCTCAGCCTCCTGAGTAGCTGGGACTACAGGCACGCACCACCATGCCCAGCTAATTTTTTGTATTTTTAGTAGAGATGGGGTTTCACCATGTTGACCAGGATGGTCTCGATCTCTTGACCTCGTGATCCACCCGCCTCAGCCTCCCAAAGTGCTGGGATTACAAGCATGAGCCAGTGTGCCGGGCCTGAATATAAGAAATTATTTCTTCTATCTAATGGTATTTTTGTACCATTATCCAACTCATCTTTGGTGCTTCCCTCCCCACTTCCTTTCCCGGCCTCTGGTAATCACCAATCTACTCTCTACCTCTATGAGATCCACGTTTTAAGCTCCCACTTATGAGTGAGAACCTGTGAGTTTCTTCCTTCGATTTTTTTCCCCCAACCATTTAAAAATGTAAAAACCATTTTTAGCTTGTGGATTGTATAGAATGAAATGTTTTCCCAGATTTGTCCTATAAGCCATGGTTTGCTGACCTTCCCTTTAGCTTATCCGGCAGTAGACATAAAAAAACATTTTTTTCTTTTTTCAAAAAGATTTAACATAGCTGCTACCCAATTTTCTTTTTAAAACAAAAAGCTAATGATTTTGATGTATGAGTTACATAATTTTTTGAAAGTAGACACATAGAAAAGACTGGAAAACAGGCTAGATTATTAAGAATGGTTGAGTTTGTGGTATGGGTCATTTAGGCAATTGTTACCATTTGCTTCGTGCTTTTCTGTATTTTAAAAAATTTCCAGTAAGTTTCTTTTTTCATCATCATGAATCCTGGAAGGGTGCTGTGTTCTGTCTGTCTCACTCCTGACTGCCAGTGGATCTCAAAAATTCCCCACCCATGAGGAGGGGAAAGGTAGAAGTGAAGACGCAGTCACTGGTCTCAGGAGCAGCTGAAAACACAGTCATCAGCCCCTAGGATAGTTGGTTTCTGCACCTCCTTGGCCATCTCTGTCCTCTGGGGTGTTTCAGGTTTTTCTGCAAACAGGATCATTTTGTGGAGTGAGTCTCAGGATCTTGGGATGGGGGGAACAAAACTTTTTTGCCTTTTTGGTGCACCCTGAGCTGAAATAAGAAAACCACTAGGGGTGAGTCTTCAAAGCAGAGACAACCCAGGTGAGCAGAGCGGTGGGGAGGGTTTAAATTAAAAAAAGCTAGAGAGGAGCACTTTCTTTCAGATCTTATCCGATGTGGAGAACAATGCATACTCAGGATGGGATGCCTGCCTCAGAATCCCCTGGGATGTGGATTTCTACCCCACCCACCTTCTGTACAGCAACTGAATTGGTTTCTATCAAGGTGAGACTTAGGTGCCAAACAGGTGGATCATCACCTCCCAGGTGATGAAGCGGCTGGTTGGGGATGTGGACGAGGAGGAGCTCAGAGGCTGCCCCAAGCTCCTCCCAGCACCAAGCTGAAAACTAGACCCTTCTGACTCTAGGAGGCTATCAAGTGCTTACTAGTTCCTCTTGTGAGAAAAGAGACTTGGTGAAGCAGGCCTCATATTAGTGAATCACCAAAGATATTCTCAGTTACCCTGAAGCTGTGGTTCTCAGCGTGTGAACCACAAACCAGCATCATTGGCATCACCTGGTATCTTGTTAGAAATGCAAGTTCTGACTAGGAGCCATGGTTTAGGCCTATAATCTCAACACTATGGGAAACTGAGGCAGGAGGATTGCTTGAGGCCAGGAATTCGAGACCAGTCTGGACAACATGGTAAGATCCCATCTCTATAAAAAATAAAAGATTAGCTGGGCATGGTGCTACACACCTGTAGTCCTAGCTACTCAGGAGACTGAGGTGGGGAGATCGCTTGAACCCAGGAGTTAAGGCTGCAGTGAGCTATGATCACGTCATTGTACTCTAGCCTGGGCAAAAGAGTGAGAACTTATCTCAATACATAAATAAATAAAAAGAAATGCAAGTTCTCAGTCCTATGCTAGACCTACTGAATCCGAATTTGGGAGGGAGGGGTGTTCGGCGATCTTTGTTTAACAAGCCCCACCCCAACTATAAAACTGTGGCACATATACACCATGGAATACTAGGCAGCCACAAAAAACAATGAGTTCGTGTCCTTTGTAGGGACGTGGATGAACCTGGAGACCATCATTCTCAGCAAACTGACAAAAGAACAGAAAATGAAATACCACATGTTCTCGCTCATAGGTGGGTGTTGAACAATGAGAACACATGGACACAGGGAGGGGAGCGCTACACACTGGGGTCTGTTGGGGGGAATAAGGGAGGGACAGTGCGGGGTGGGGAGTTGGGGAGAGATAGCATGGGGAGAAATGCCAGATATAGGTGAAGGGGAGGAAGGCAGCAAATCACACTGCCAAGTATATACCTATGCAACTATCTTGCATGTTCTTCACATGTACCCCAAAACCTAAAATGCAATTAAAAAATAAATTAATTTAAAAAACAAACAAAAAAACCCACCAAGTTTGAGAACCACTGCTTTGCCAAGGTAGAGTCTTGCTATGTTGCCAGGCTGATCTTGAACTCCTGGGCTCAAGTGATCCTCCTGCCTCAGCCTCCCAAAGTGCTGGGATTATAGGTGTGAGCCATTGCACCTGGCTACCATTGCCTTTGCGTTTTGTATTTCTTTATATCATTCACATTTCTGCATCTTTCGTTCATTAAAATAGGTGGATGATATGTTCATTTTCCAAGACCGTTTTGTAGTGAATGTCATTTCTTCGTGAGGTTGTTATTCTTTTTCCACTAAAGAGGGCATACATTTTCTTTCTCTCCATGAATCCAGGCATTAGGAAACACCAGCCAGTGACTCAAGCTGCCATTTCCCGAGATAGCGGTTTCTGTCCAAAAGATTGGTCCACATATCGGTCAAATCCTCCTTTTCTTCCAGGCATACTTCATATTCGTCATTATTATACATTCAGGGGGCAGACTGTATTCTTCTTTTTAGAGACAGGGTCTCACTCTGTCGCCCGGGCTGGAGTGCAGTGGTGCCATCATAGCTCACTGCAGCCTTGGTCTCCTGAGGTCAAGTGACCCTCCTGGCTGAGCCTCCCATGTAGCTGGGACTACAGGTGTGCACCATCATGCCCGGCTAATTTTTTGTTTTTATTTGTTGTAGAGGTGGGCTCTCGCTATGTTGCCCAGGCTGGTCTCAAACTCCTAGGCTCAGCTTAAGCAATCTTCCCGTCTCGGTCTCCCACAGCTCTGGGATTACAGGTATGAGCCACTGCACCCAGCCTTCAATTTTTCTTCAATGTTGGTTTCCTCATTAGAATGGAAGCTCGGTGAAGTACATCCTGTTCACCACTGCGTCATCACCACTGCGTACCACGGCAGGCTCGCAGGAGGCATTTGTTAAGTGGTTGCTGGCTGTTTTCCTCACGCCCCGACCTATGACCACCTGTGGCTGATTCCCATTTTCGAGGGGAGCACCTGAGGATCACAAAGGGGGAATGACTTGCCCAGGGCCACGCTGGTAGAAAATGACAAAGCTGGGTTTGAAGCCAGGGCTCTCTCCAGCCCACGGTGGTCAGCCTCTCCCGCTTTCCTTGCACTCCAAAGCCTCCTCCAGCCATGCTGGAGGCCTCTCTCCTCCAGGGGTCACTGCACAGCCCTGTGCACAGAGCCTGTCTCTGGTGCTGGGCTGGTGGGAGGTGAAGCTTTTGAAGCTTCCAGTACAGGAAATGATGGTGGGCAGGGCACCCTGACCCTGGCTTTAAAAATAAGGAGCCTGAAATAGCTCTTTCTGGGCCTCCCCCTTGCTGGGCCTTTGATGCCGCCTGGGTGTGCTGGGCTGAGAGTCCTGGCATCCTGTGGCTGCCCTGGACAGGCTGTGAGGGGAATCCAGGCTGGAAGCCAGGCGCAGGTCAGAGCCACAGTCCGCCACAGTAGTGGCTTCCTAAAACCAAATCTTTGTTCCCCGTCTGGAGCTGGGGAGTTGATTGGTGATGGACTCGGGCATCTGGGGGCCTTGGCGGGGCAGCCCTGAAGGAGATCCCAAAACAAGGTGTGTGGTCTCTTCATGCAAATCTCCTGAACTTCCATCACCCATTTGAGCTAATGAGTTTGTTAAATTCACACACTTGTCACCAGTCCCCTGATGCTGACCTGCGTCCTTTCTTGTTCACACAGCCCTAGCAGCCTTCTCAGGTCTGTCTGCACTCCCTCTGCCCCCTACAAATCCCGCGCAGAAGTCAGAGGGATCTCAAAATGCAAATCTGATTGTGAGGCCCTCCTGCTTAAACCTGCTTTGGCTCCCCTTCACCCTCTGGATACAGAGCCTAATTACTGACTCACGAGACATGGGGACCAGCCCTTGCCTTGTCTCTTCAGCTTCCTGCCACGTAAGTACACTTTTTTTTTTTCTGTCCTGTGTACCCTTGATGAGTGCTTCAGCTGTAGGACTCTTGCACATGCTGTTTTTTCTTTCTGAAATATATCCCCTCCCCCAGTTTGCCTAATTATCATCATCATTATTATTAGAGACAGAGCCTTTCTCTGACATCCAGGCTGTAGTGCGGGACAGGATCTCAGCTCACTGCAACCTCCACCTCCCAGGTTCAAGTGATTCTCCTGCCTGAGCCACCCGAGTAGCTGGGATTACAGGTGCACATCACCATGCCCAGCTAATTTTTGTATTTTTTAATACAGGCAGAGTTTCACCATGTTGGCCAGGCTGGTCTCGAACTCCTGACCTCAAGTGATCTGCCTGCCTCAGTCCCCCAAAGTGCTGGGATTACAGGCATGAGCCACCACACCTGACCTAATTATCCCCCTTATGCAGGCTTCACATCTCAGCTTCAGCCAGGCCAATCCTCCCACATGCAATTTTCTGCTTTGCTCACCTCTCTTTGGAAGCCCTAGTCACCACACATGTTGTTCTTTATGTACTTGTTTAGTTCTTTGATTTTATTTCCATCTCTCTTCCTAGGCTCTATAAGGGCAAGGGCCAGGTCTGATTTTGCATTCTGTATATCCACAGAGCACGGTATATAGTTGAAGCTTGATAGGTATTTATTGAATGAATGAAAGGTCGAATGAATGAATGAGAGGTTAAACCCAGAGACTAGGACTTAACAACAGGAAAGCCTCCTTAGGATTGGTCATGTCCAAGCGTGAGGCCGTGGAGACACCTGACTGTCATGCTAATGAAAATTAGACGCTCGGATAAAAAGCTTGTCTTGTTCTCTCAACATGGGTTGACCCCTTCATCTGAAAACAACTCATTGTTCAGGCATGAAAGCTTCCCCCTCCTTGCGTTGGTGACCTCCCCCATTCCTCCCAGACTCCAGATCTGTTAGAATGACTCTTCAGAACTGCGTGTCTTCACCAACCTAGTCTCAATATCTAATCTGGAAGCAGGTTGCATGTGGCTTGCTTGGCTGGAGATGTGGTCTCAAGGTGACGAATCCACAGCACGGTGCCCAGCTGCTGCATAAAAAGTGTAATTTCTCAATTTTTTAACTTTTAATGCTTCCTCCTACCTTGGATGCCACCAGAACGCTCCAACCATCTCAGTCCAGAGAGTGTAAAGAAAAATACCCAATAAATGCTTCCATGCTAGGCAGGGCCACTCATTCTTAATTTCACCACTTTTTTTTTTTTTTGAGACAGGGTCTCACATCACCCAGGCTGGAGTGCAATGGTGCCATCAGGGTTCACTGCAGCCTCAACCTCCCTGGGCTCAGGTGATCCTCTTGTCTCAGCCTCCTGAGTCTCTGAGACCACAGATGCACCACCATGCCTGGCTAACTTTATTTTTTGTAGAGATGGTGTTTAGCCATGTTGCCCAGGCTCATCTTGAATTCCTGAGCTCAAGCTGTGTGCCCTCCTCAGCCTCCCAATCCACTTTACCCCTCTTGATGTGAGGTGGGGGCTGCCCTCTGCACTACAGTATATAAGCTGCATCCTCGACCTCTACCAGCCAGATGGCCAATAGCAACTCACAACACATGATGACCAAAAATGTATCCAAACACTGCCAAGTATCTCCTGGGAGCCAAATCACCTCATGTTGAAAACTGTAGGAAATTAGGGATATTTATACCAGGGATAAGTATATTTTCAAAGAGGACAGTGGATGGGGTCAGTAATGGGATTTACAGCAGGATTGCACACAGGGAGGTGAAAATTTAGGACAAATTATGCCAAGTAGGTGTTTGCCTCCACCTTCTACATGAGTCAGACTCAGATAAACTGCCAGGGATGAAGGGGATCAAGTCTCCCATCTTACAGGTAGGGAAGTAAGGTCCACAGGGAAGGATTTAGTTACTGGGTAAGCAGTGAGACCTGGGTGCCTAAAATCCCCCCGTACAAATGCATATGCATTTAATGTGTCCATATGCATTAGATAAATATTTGACATGTATTATATGTAGCAACTCTATTAGAAATGGAACTCTATTAGAAACGTAGAACTCTTGAGACCAAGACTTCGAGACTAGCCTGCAACATGGTGAAACCCTGGCCCTACAAAAAATACAAAAATTAGCTGGGCATGGTGGTATGCACCTGTAGTCCCAGCTACTCAGGAGGCTGAGGCAGGAAAATCTCTTGAACCCAGGAGGCGGAGGTTGCAGTGAGCCAAGATTGCATCACTGCTCTCCATCCTGGGTGACAGCACAAGACCCTGTCTCAAAGAAAAAAAAAGGGATATGGGGTCACAAATAAAAAAAGGATTTTTTTTTGAGACAGAGTCTCACTCTGTTGCCCAGGCTAGAGTGCAGTGGCGTGATCTCGGCTCACTGCAACCTCCACCTCCCAGTTTCAAGGGATTCTCCTGCCTCAGCTTCCTGAGCAGCTGGGATTACAGGCACATGCCACCACACCTGGCTAATTCTTTTATTTTTAGAAGAGGTGGGGTTTCACAGTGTTGGTCAGGCTGGTCTCAAACTCCTGACCTTGTGATCTTCCCGCCTTGGCCTCCCAAAGTGCTGGGATTACAAGTGTGAGCCATGGCACCCAACCCAATTTGTTTAGATTTTTTTTTCTGTGTACCCATGTGTGAGCACCCAGACGCTTACATACACACATGCACACACAGACACAGGTGTATCCTAACCATCTGGCTTCTGTTTGTTCAGGGAGGAGAAAGTGTGGGGGGAATTTGGGGTGCATGTACTACCTGCAGTCTTTTGGCTTTGGGAACTCAGGAGGAGGAGGAGGAGGCAGGACAGAAAGAACAGATGGAACAGGTACACTCTTGGTTAACCAGAGGGGACATTTGTGGACTAAGTAGGAAGAAAAAGTGTCATTTTGTCCTTTTGTCTTACCAAGCTATTTTGGTGGCATTAATTTGGTTTTGAATGAAAGAAGCTGAAATTTAGCAGTGTTTGGACATGAGATTTGTTAGTGAATGGCAAGAATCACAATAACTCTGGGAACTCTGGAGAAAGTACATGGGGCCACAGGAAACGGCCCATCCTCCCTCCATGCCAATCTCCTGGCATGGCCTGCCGGACTTCTCCTAGGATGCACTATGCATGGTGGTGAGGACTCTGGGCATCAGACCAACAAGACTGGTGGGGGTGAGGGCCTTTTCCAGAACAAGAGGTCACATGTGCAAAATTATCAAGGAGAGAAAAGCTACAGGATGAGAGGCAATGGAGATGTCTCTGCTTACATCAACCGTGGCTTCTGCAGGGTGTGGGAACAAGCATGGTGGCAGGTGAGGCTGGCAAGGCAGCAGGTCCAGGTCGTGGAGGTAGATGTTGACCCTGGAGAGGAGTTTGGGCTTGCTTCTGAGGGCACTGAGGGGCCATGGGAGAATTGTGAGGGAGGGAGTCAGCAGCACGATTGGTACTGGGAAACATTCCCTCTGGCTAGTGTGAGGAGTTGGGGAAAGAGGGAAAAGGCTGGAAGCTGTTCCCTTTGTTTGAGTGACAGAGGCCAACAACTTGCACTGTCCAGGCGAGGGCATGCCAAGGACGCGCAGGATTTCCCTGCTGCACCCATTCCTTGTAAGGGGGACTGGGATCACAGCAGTCTCAGTGTGCCATGTGGTCCAGTCTTTTGCACCTTTCCATTCTTTTGACACAGAGTCACGCTCTGTCACCCAGTCCGGAATACAGTGGTGCAATCTCAGCTTACTGTAGCCTCTACCTCCCGGACTGAAGTAATTCTCGTGCCTCAGCCTCCTGAGTAGCTGGGATTACAGGTGTGCACCACCCTGCCCAGCTAATTTTCTTGTATTTTTAGTAAAGAAGGGGGTTCGCCATGTTAGCAGTGGCGAACTCCTGGCCTCAAGCTGTCTGTCTGCCTTGGCCTCCCAAAGCACTGGGATCACAGGTGTAAGCCATAGGGCCCAACCTATACTTTTCAAAGTGCATTTGTCCATTTCTTATTTCAGACATTCTTTTGCTTAGAAACAACATGTTACATACAAAGTGGAAGCCTGCTGGGTGCTTACGTCCCTGACACCGGTCTCTTTTCTCCTCCTGCTTTAATTCTTGTATCTATATTTTAACTACATGTATGCCTAATCCCAAACAATATGCAGTATTGTTTCCACACTTTCCATAAGTGTTAAACTCTATGTATCATTTAGCAAATTGCAATTTTCCCTTCAACATTATGTTTCCAAGTTTGAGCAGTGTGACTGACGCCTATAATCCCAGCACTTTGGGAGGTGGAGATGGGTAGATCATTTGAGGTCAGGAGTTCGAGATCAGCCTGGACAACATGATGAAACCCTGTCTGTACTAAAAATATAAAAATTAGCCAGGCATGGTGGTGGGTACCTGTAATACCAGATACTCAGGAGGCTGAGGCAGGAGAATCCCTTGAGCCCAGGAGATGGATGTTGCAGTGAGCCGAGATTGTGCCACTGCACTCCAGCCTGGGCAACAGAGTGAGCCTCTGTCTCAGAAACAAAAACAATATGTTTCCAAGACGTATTTACAGTTGACCCTTGAACAATGAGGGAGGGAGGGGCACTGACTCCCTCATGCAGTCAAAAATCCATCCGTAACTTTTTACTCCCCCCAAAAATTAACTTCCATTGAACAGAATTGCCAATACCACAAACCGTGGAAGGACAGGTTTTGTATGTTGTAGTTATTCTACATCGTATCCTTGCAACAAAGTAAGCTAGAGAAAAGAAAACATGATTAAGAAAATCATAAGGAGGAGAATATATAATTACTATTCACGAAGAGGAAGTGGATCACCATCAGGGTCTTCCTTCTGGTCATCTTTATATTGAGTAGGCAGAGGAGGAGGAAGAGGAGGCTTTGGTCTTGCTGTCTCAGGAGTGGCAGAGATGGAAGGAAATCCAGGAATAAGTGGACCCCCACAGTTCCAACCCATGTTTGAGGTCAACTGTAGACTGAGATTCATCTTGGCTGGTGTGAGGTGTTTCACTGCATAGGTATAATGCAAGTTATTAATCCAGTCTTTTTTTTTTTGAGATGAAGTCTTACTCTGTCGCCCAGACAGGAGTACAGTGGTGTGATCTTGGCTCACTGCAACCTCTGTCCCCACAGGCTCAAGCAATTCTCCTGCCTCAGCCTCCTGAGTAGCTGGGATGACAGGCGTGTACCACCATGCCTGGCTAAATTTTGTATTTTTAGTAGAGACAGGGTTTCACCACCTTGGCCAGGCTGGTCTTGAATGCCTGACCTTGTGATCCACCCGCCTTCGAATCCCATTTTGATGGACACTTACGTTGCTTCCCTTGGCGTGCTGCCGTAAACCATGCGGCAGTGAATAGCCCATGCATCCAGAGCGTACATCACTTCACCGCTCCTTGAAGGAACTTGTGACTCTGCCGAACTCTGCACCTGGGCTGACTGGGTTCAGATCCCAAATCTGTAATTTATGGGTGGGGCAACTGAGCAAGTTACTTAAGGATGCTGTTTTTTCATTCAGAAAAATGGAGATAATAGCAGTACTTCCTTTAGAGGCTGTTGTGAAGATTCACCTGTTAGCATCTGTGAGGCACTCAGTACTATAAGGTGTTTAACATAATTATTATACTGCTAAAACTTGGGCATGGGGATGTTCTCACTTATTTGTGGGAGCTAAAAATTCAAACAATTGGATTTATGGAGATAGACAGTAGAAGGCTGGTTACCAGTGTGACTTGGAAGGGTAGGTGGGGGTGGAGTGGGCAAAAGGCAGAAAGAGGGGATGGTTGATGGGTATAAAAAAGTAGAATGGGCCGGGTGTAGTGGCTCACACCTGTAATCCCAGCACTTTGGGAGGCCGAGGTGGGTGGATTACGAGGTCAAGAGATCGAGACCATCCTGGTCAACATGTTGAAACCCCGTCTCTACTCAAAATACAAAAATTAGCTGGGCATGGTGGCGCGTGCCTGTAATCCCAGCTACTCAGGAGGCTGAGGCAGGAGAATTGCCTGAACCCAGGAGGCAGAGGTTGCGGTGAGCCGAGATCGTGCCATTGCACTCCAGCCTGGGTAACAAGAGCGAAACTCTGTCTCAAAAAAAAAAAAAAGTAGAATGAATAAGATCTAGTATTTGGTAGCAGAACAGGGTGGCTCTAGCCAATAATAATTTAATTGTACATTTAAAAATAAATAAAATAGCTGGGTGCAGTGGCTCATGCCTATAATCCTAGCACTTTGGGAGGCCAAGGTGGGCGGATCACAAGATCAGGAGTTCAAGACCAACCTGGCCAATGTGATGAAACCTCATCTTTGCTAAAAAATACAAAAATTAGCTGGGTATGGTGGTAGGCACCTATAGTCCCAGCTACTCAGGAGGCTGAGGCAGGAGAATCACTTAAATCTGGGAGGCGGAGGTTGTGGTGAGCTGAGATTGTGCTTCTGCACTCCAGCCTGGGCAACAAGAGCAAAACTTCATCTCAAAAACAACAACAAAAAAAAAACACAAAAAAACCCTAAAATAATATAATTGGATTGTTTGAAACACAAAGGATAAATGCTTGAGGCTATGGATACCCCATTTACCTAGATATGATTACTATGTATTGCATGCCTCTATCAAAATATCTCATATGCCCCATAAATGTATACGCCTACCATGTGCCCACAAAAAATTAAAAATTGAAAAACAGTGAGCACAGGAGAAGGTATGAATGAAGCTGTCCCAGCCTCCTCTCCCGGGCTGTGCGACTTGGAACAGGTCACTGCACTGTTCTGGGTATCACCTTCTTCATCCATAAAATGGCGGTGTCAGCTCACACCTGTAATCCCAGCCCTTTGGGAGGCCACGGTGGGCGGATCACCTGAGGTCGGGAGTTCGAGACCAGCCTGACCAACATGGAGAAACCCTGTCTGTATTAAAAATACAAAATTAGCTGGGTGTGGTGGTACATACTTGTAATCCCATCTACTTGGGAGGCTGAGGCAGGAGAATTGCTTGAACCCGGGAGGCAGAGGTTGCAGTGAGCTGAGATTGTGCCATTGCACTCCAGCCTGGGCAACAAGACTGAAACACTGTTTCAAAAAAAAAAAAAAAAAATGTGGTATCTTAAGGATAACATAAGATGCTTTGTAGCCTGTAACGGACACTTAACCAAGATTCATTTTTCTTTTCTCACTTCTTTTCCTCATCCTTGTGAGGTTGTTCAGGCATACATTATCACATTCTTCCGCAAACACTGTGGCTCAGAGAGATGGAGAGAGTTTCTGCAGGTCTCCTGCGTGTCAGAGGTGAATAGACTGCAGGCAATGCCCTGGGTTGGGTCCCAGTGGTTGCCGTTGCCACTCTCTGGAGCCAGTCCAGCTCCTCCCGCAGACCCCGTTACACAGCCCCTGCCCCCAACCTCCAATCCTACCCTCCTAGCTTGGCCTCCAAGCTTGGCCACACACTGTGTTCTTGTGATGAGGTGGAACTGATACAAACAGTCATCCACGTGGCCTCTTAGAAACAGCCACCAAATGCTCCTGTATCATGGCAACCACAGAATCAAAACAAGCTCTTAATGAAAGATCAAAAAAGACAGAGAGGTGGAAAACCCACTCC
This sequence comes from Callithrix jacchus, assembly GCF_049354715.1. NCBI lineage: Eukaryota > Metazoa > Chordata > Mammalia > Primates > Cebidae > Callithrix > Callithrix jacchus. Next base: position 196,194,037 of record NC_133502.1, read on the forward strand.
CCGAACCAGCCAGCCCTCTGAAGATTCCTACTGCTGGGTTTTCAGTTTAGGGAGCGTATTGCGTTTGCGTCTTCAGATTTAAAGGAGTCCCCTCCCCGCTCTGCATTGTTAACCTCTAGCAGACTGTGGCTGGGAGCCGAGAAGTGGGTTTTAAATACACAAAAGGAAACAGAGCATGGCAAGGTCTGGAGCCGAGAAGCCATCAGAGAGTGGGTGTTCTGGGGGGTGGCAGATCATAGAGACACTGCACCCTGCTTGGGGCCAGGGAATGATTTTGGCTTGGCCCTTGAAGTTTCTGGGGGCTGAACTTAAGCGCTGCAGCCCCTGGTACCTGCTGCTCAGACTTTGGTTGGCTCCTTGCAATCAAATCCCAAAAGGGAAAGGCAGGAAGGCCCTGGAAGACCATTTGATCCAGTGGTTTCCAAACTTTTTTTTTTTTTTTTTTTGAGGCGGAGTCTTACTCTGTTACCCAGGCTGGAGTGCAGTAACGCGATCTTAACTCACTGCAACCTCCGCCTCCCAGGTTCAAGCAATTCTCCTGCCTCAGCCTCCTGAGTACCTGGGACTATAGGTGCACACCACCATGCCAAGATAATTTTTGTATTTGTAGTAGAGACAGGGTTTCACCATGTTGGGCAGGATGGTCTTGAACTCCTGACCTTGTGATCCACCGGCCTTGGCCTCCCAAAGTGCTGGGATTACAGGTGTGAGCCAGGGCACCTGGCCCAAACTTTTATTTAAGTGCATAAACTGTTTCCTGGATAACCTCACATAAAACATCCCAGTATGTAAAGCAGATAATGGTGTTGGAAGTGAGGAACTTGGAATTCTGACCCTCGGGGGTTCTTTCCCTCATCCTCCCACATACAGAAACCCTCCAGCTTATGCTTCCAATGTCAGTGGCAAAAGACCCTTCAGACAAACCCAGCCCCTTCATTCACAGATGGAGGCATTATCGTTAGTAGCAGTAAATATTAGCTAACTACTAGTATTTACACTTTAAACATGCCTGGCAGAAGAATGATTTTATCTGTCTGATAGCATCAAATCCCCACAGCTACTTGATAAGATAAGTATTATAATGACCTCCATTTTGCAGGAGAGTAAACAGAAGTCTGGAGAGGTACAATCACTTCCCAAAGTCATGCAGCTGGTGAGTGGCGAAGGCAGAATTCAGAGCCCAATGTGGCCGACTGTATAGCCTGTGCCATTCACCACAGGGTTGCCCAAGGAGGTTAGAGACTGTCCCACAGTCTCACAGGAGCTGAGCCGGGACAGTAAGGTGGCCTGGTAGAGCGGGAAGCTCGTGGGTGTGTGGGGCTGGAGCTCTGAGCACAGATGTCATCAGGCACTTGTTCTGGCTGTTTGGTAAGAGAGTGAGGGTGAGTTGTCACTGAGCATGAGAGAAGGAGGAAAGCCTTTGGAGACCACACTGGGGAACCTGGAACTAGGGAGCTAAGCACATGTCTGGGCTAGAGAACTCAATCCTACCCTTGGCTGCACGTCAGTATTGGGACAATAGGCCCAGATGTTTCATTCCTGATAGTCACCATGGTGCAGGATGCTGCTCAAAGCACTTTACAGGCGTGGTCTTAATCATCAAAAAACCTCTATGAGAGAGGTGATGGCATTATACCCATTTCACAGATGAGGTCGCTAGGGGCTCAGGGAAGTGAAGTGGTTTGTCCAGGGTCACATGGCTGGTGAGTGGGGAAGCTGACACTTGAAGCCATGACTGGCTGACTTTCAACCCTACATGCCTCTGTCAGTTAAGTGAGGCGATGGCAATGCTGCGTAACAAACAAGCCCCCAAATCTCAGTGCTGTAGGACAGTAAGTGTTGATTTAGCTCACATGTCTAATATGAGTTGGCTGAGCCAGGCTGGGCTCATTCATGTGTCTCTCATCCCCTCCTAGGATCAGTGGGCTAGCCTTGACATATTCCCCTTCTGCTCATGGCAGGAGTGCAAGAGGGTGAGCAGAAACACACCAAGTATCTCGAGGCCTAGACTCAGGACCACACAGAGTCATTCCTGCCTCATTCGATTGACCCCAGCAAGTCACAGGGCCAAACCCAATGTCAATAGGTGGGAAATGGTACTCTGTTCCTTTAATGGGAGGAACTGCAAGGTTGCTTGGTAAGGGTGAGAATACAAGGAAGGGTAAAGAATTAGAGGCAAGTTGCATTATACCATATTGTCTGTACTGGTTTAAAATATGTCCACACTGTCTTTGATAATCTCTTCAAAAGACAGCCTAATTCTACATCTCTTGAGTGTGGGCTAGCCTTACTGACTCCCTTTAATGAACAGAACAAGGTAGAAGTAATGATGTGCAACTTCCAAGGGGAGGTCATAAAAGACATTGTGGCTCCCTCCTTGCTCTCTTGAGGATCATCCACTCTAGGGAAGCCAGCTGCCATTTTGTGAGGATACTCAAGCAGCCCAGTGGAGAGACCCATGTGGTGAGAGCCTGTGGTCTCTAGCCAGCAGCTATGTGAGTGGTCCATCTTGGAAGCAGCTCGTCCAGCCCCAGTTCAGCCTTCAGATGAAACTGCAGCTTTAGCTGACATCCTGACTGCAAACTGATGAGAGATCCAGAGTCAGAACTGCTGAGATTAAAGTTGCCCCTGAATTCCTGACCCGCAGGAACTGTGAGACAACAACTGTTTGTTATTTTTAGTTGCCAAGTTCTGGGGTAAATTTGCTTGCAGCAATAGATAGGAAGGCTGTGTCTAAATATTCTGCCAACTCACTGCTGCCATAGCAAGGCCCATCATAACAAGCGAGGCTTGGAGGGAAGCAGCTTTGTCTTCTCCCCAGAGAACCAGCAACATCCCAACAATTTACCAAGATTAGAGAACCAAAAATACTCATAGTAAACTATAGTTGTTAAGAAACATCTGTTCTTGAGCTGCCCAAATTGGGTAGTTCTCAAAGGGAATAAAAATGTATCAGAGGATGGAGACAGCTGGGTGGGGACTGATGCCAACTGCCTGGCAGGCTCAGCTGGTCACTCGGGTTCATCCTCAGAGTTGAGGCAGGGAGAAAGATCCAAACGAAGATCTGATGGGGTAGATTAGACAGAGCTGCCTGTAGCAAGGCACCAAGGGCTGTGTCCAGCTGCAGGGGGCTGTACTCACGCTTACTGCACCCCTACTATGTGTCAGGTGTAGGGTGGGCACTTAAAACCCTGCATGTGAGGACCAGGGGTTGGGGTGTGGGAAGACTTTGGCTTTAGGCCAGGACTGAATGGTGAGTGGCAGTATGGAGAAGGAATTAAGAGCCTGTGGAAAGGGCCTGGGCTTGAATCTTGACATTGATGCTTACCAGCTCTGAGGATTGTACGTGGCCACTCACTCAAATACTCTGGGCCAGTTTCCTCCACTGTAAAATAAGCATAGTAACTCTGCCTACTTGACCCATCCTTATGGTTCTCTCAAGCTTGCTTTTTGGGACTCCTCCTGGACTCCACAGGTCTTATCAATCCTGATGCACTTCCACGGTAGCACATCCCCAGCTCACAGTGATGGGTTCAGGAATAGACACATGACCCACGAGAGGCCAAGCAGGTAAATATAGGGAGATCTTCTTTCTTTCTTAAGGTGGCTACATTTAGGACATGAGGCAGGGTTGCCAGTGTCACCCATCACATGTGCCATATGAAGGACTCTTGTCTAAGACCTAGCAAGAGATGATGGAGCCTGACATTGTTAAAGATCCTGGATCCAGCCATACCTGAAGCTTATCCAGAATTCATGCTGAGTATCTGTACTAGTCAAAGTTCTCCAAATAATATATACAGGTATACCTCAGAGATATTGCAGGTTTGGTTGCAGGCCACATCAATAAAACAAATATTGCAATAAAGTGAGTCATAGGAATTTTTGATTTCCCAGTGCATATAAAAGTGATATTATATTGTAGTCTGTTAGGTGTACAATACCATTATGTCTAAAACCACTGCACGTACCTTAATTAAAAATACTTTATTGCTAGCAATCATCTGAGCATTCTGCAAATTGTAATCTTTTTGCTGATGGAAGGTCACACCTCGATGTTGATGGCTACTGACTGATCAGGGTGGTGGTTGCTGAAAGTTGAGGTGGCTGTGGCAGTTTCTTAAAATACGACAACAATAAAGCTTGCCACATTGATGGACTCTTTCATAAATGTTTTCTCTGAAGCATATGATACTGTTTGATGGCATTTTACCCACAGTAGAACTTTTTTCAAAATTGGAGTTAATCCTTTCCAACTCTGCTGCTGCTTTAGCTACTAAGTGTATGAAATATTCTAAATGTGGCTGGGTGCAGTGGCTCACGCCTATAATCCCAGCACTTTGGGAGGCTGAGGTGGATGGATCACCTGAGGTCAGGAGTTCAAGACCAGCCTGATCTACATGGTAAAACCCTGTCTCTACTAAAAATACAAAAATTAGCCAGGTGTGGTGGTGGGCACCTGTAGTCCCAGCTACTTGGGAGGCTGAGGCAGGATAATCACTTGAATCTGGGAAGCAGAGGTTGTAGTGAGCAGAGATCATGCCACTGTATCTGGGGCAACAGAGTGAGACTCTATCTCAAAAAAGAAAAATTCTAAATTTTTGTTGTCATGTCAACAGTGTTTATAGCATCTCCCCAGGAGTAGATTCCATCTCAAAAACTACTTTTGTGGTTCATCTATAAGAGTCAATTCCCCATTTATTAAAGTTGATTTTTCCAAAGAGTTAGAATCTCACTCTGTCACCCAGGCTGGAGTGTAGTGATGGGATCACAACTCACTGCAGCCTCAAATTCCTGGGCTCAAGTGATCCTCCTGCCTGAGCCTCCCAAGTACCTGAGACTACAGCAGTGCACCATCACACCCAGCTTAAAGTTGTACTATGAGATTGCAGTAGTCCGAGAACCAGCAGAGTAGATACTCAAAAAGAGCTCATGTTTTTATTTGATTTGGAAGACAGGAGAAGACCAGTATCCCAGCTCATAGCCAATAGTCAGGAGAATTTCCCTCTAACTTGCAGGAGTATGAGCCTTTTGTTCTATCCAGGCCTTGAACAAATTGGGTGAAGGCCACCCATATCAGGAAAGACAATTTACTCAGTCTACCAATTCATATGTTGATCTCATCCAAAATCACCCTCACAAACACACCCAGAATGTTTGACCGAATATCTGGGCATCCTGTGGCTCAGTCAAGTTGACACATAAAATTAACCATTACAGTGTCCAAGTTATGTGATCTAATACCTTCCCCTATTTGCTTTAAACACATTTTGGTTGATAGAACTTGCTCATAACCAATGGTTTTGAATGATAGAAATGTTTATTTCATAGGGATAGTGAAACAACAAATGATCTCTCTGATAGCACAGTGCCTGAGGGAGACAGTAAATGCTCAAAACTAATAATCATTGATGCATGTTATAGAGAAATATCATAGGAGCAGGATTTCCCCATTTTGCTCCCACTTCTCACAATGCTGACACATAAAATTAACCATCCAAGTGTCCAAATTATGTGGTCTAATATCTTCCCCCATTTGTTTTAAACATATTTAAAAACATGTTTAAACAAAAATAATAATCACTGATGCATGTTATAGAGAAATATCATGGGAGAAGTCAGAAAACAGTCAGACATTTCTTCTACTTCCACTACCACTACATTGTGTCCTCTCTATCAGGTGTACTCAATGGTTTTAGGCAGATGGAACAGACCCTCTAATCCACAGACAAACTCTATCTTCTAAGATTCTTGGCACAATTATTCATAAGCTCAAAGATGAGGAACCTGTAGAATTCTTCCTTAAGGCTATCATCTGATACATAATCTAATTTTGAATGTCTAAAGCTTTACATCACCTCTGTCTTTCTCTTTGCATTTTCTGTAATAAATTCTAATCTCACCTAAACTAATGGATGCCTAGGGCAATAGAGATAAAAATCTGTACTCAGGAAAGCAAAATGAAAAACACATTAAAAACTTTTAAACTAGTTATGCCTGCAACGTATCTTCTGAAGCATGGTGGATGTATTGATTCTGACCACTAGCATCCCTTCCTTGATGAAAAGCATGCCTCCCTCACTCCCCAGAGGCTGTTAATCACTGTTGTCTGCCTTTGTCACCACAGTGGAGAGCTTATGACCAGGCTGAGCCAATCCTAGCACCCATGTCAATGTCCTCTTGGGCTCAGGGAATGATCCTAAGGTGAACATGTGACCCAAGCAAAGCCAATCCAAATCCTCCACTGCATTTCTGTATGGGTGCTGAGAGAGAGAGAGAGATCCATAGCTAGATAGATTAGATAGATAGATAACTAGATGTCAGGGACTAGCCTGCAGACCCTGACCCAGCAACAGATGAACAAATTCACTCACACAAATATCCAGTGAAAAAGTGGACTAGGGATGTCTGTGGCCACTCATGGACACTCCTGAGAGAGATGGCAGCCATGGCCTTGTCCAGTTGGCACTCTAAGCATTTATTCAGTATAGATTTTATTACAGAGGCTCTGTAATTAATTACAGAGTCAACACACTTATGGATAATGATTAAAGGCCAGATTCTGAGGCCAAAAGCAAACACGATTTGCTGGTGATAAATCTGGTCACCCTCCCCCTGAGAGAGCCATCTGACCTGTGAAAGATTAAAGGTTAGTTTTAGGACTGCATGAGTAAACAAGTTATTCAGATAAACTCCCCCACATTCCATAGTTATTTGCTTTCCTTTATCAACTAAAGGTAAAGGGGATTAGGTTGCCTTCGGCCAAAACTTCTACAGAAACTGTGCAAACTTCTTGGCCTTTCAAGGTTTGTGACTATATTCTATAATTTTACAATCTTTCCAACCATCCTGACTGAACCCCCACAGATAGACAGACAGATGGATAGACAGAGAGACTATATAACTATATATAGACAAGCCATAAGGATGAAGCTTGAGACTGCCAGTGACCATTCTTTCTACCTAATAGAGTAACACAAAGAAAGAAGAAAGGTGGAGAGAGACTTAAATGCCAGCCACCTGGGTAAATAGCATGTGAGCACCTGATCTCATTACATTTTCCCTATCTTGCTTAAATTCATTTGAGCTAAAACAATGATCTCTGGCTGTTTCACACATGTCAAATTCACTTAAAAATGATGAAGAAAGCTACAGTCCTGTTTGTGCAAAAGAGTTCCAGCTTGGACCATGCTAGGCTGAGCTTCTCCATGCCAGATGGCCAAGACTCCCACTACCCTTTTGTGTTCTGGAAGTCTTTCCTGGTGCCCCAACCTGCAGATCTTGGATGGAGATGACTGGGATACAATCCCCAAATCCCGACTCTCTGAGCCTCAATTTTCTTCTCTATCATCTGTAGATAACAGTCCTTACCTCAAAGGACAGTAAGAAAATTAAATAAGATTAATTTTATCAGTTAATAAATTAATGGGCTGGCACAGAGGAAGTGCCCCATCAGCAGGAGCTGTCTAGCCCCAATACTCAAAGTTCCCAGCCTGCTGCTCCCTCTCCTGCCTGACCCAGTTTTTCATCTAAATTTGGCCATTGGCCCAGGCCCTGGCCTATTTTAGGTACACCTCTTTTTGTTGCAGGAAAAAGAGACCCAAACAAGTTACCTTAAAACAAGGGTTTTATTGTAAGAATGAATGGGGACAGGAACGTGGAGGGGGTGGAGGCAGGGAAACCCTCAGGACTGAAGCTGTTTTGATGTAAGAATCCATTTTTTTCTTTTTCTCTTTTAGAAGGAGTCATTCCTCTTGTCACATATCCTTGCAAAACGGGCCTTTTGCCAGGCCTGGATGTAAACAAACCTCAGAGAGGTGTTGTCAAAGGCTAAGTCTCTCCTGCATTGGTAGAGAGAGAATGGATTTGTTGTTGCTGTTGTTACTAATAATTTGGGTTCAAATTTTAACAGCTCTCAGGTCCATGGGTTCTGCTATGAGAAAGGAAGTGAGCAGGAATGTCAAAATGGAGGGATGTGTGAAGTGACTGTAATGTATTATCCAAAGCAGGACACTTTGAGAATGAAAGAGGCACCATGAAGAATTACACAGGGACAACAGACATGAAAACAGTACAGGGAAACCAGGACATAGGGTTGCCTTAAGAGCACAGGGGTCTGGGAAGGAAGGGATGGGGAAAGTGGGTTCTCAGACTGGAAAGAGGTTCAAGAGTGTGGCTACTCCCTAGGAAGTGCCAGGTTTATAAGCTGAGGGCTGGACAGCTGGGAAGGAAGCACCTGGGTACTTGGATGCCCAGAGATCATGTTATATTACCTGCCCAGTAAGTGGACAACCTTCAGGTATGGCTTGATCCAGGGGCTCAAAAACAGGATCCTGTTTCTCTCTCTCTCTGTACTCATGGAACTTTGATCCATCTGCAACAAAGGCCAGTGGCAGCCCACAGCCTGCACAGAGGGAGGCCCAGGCCTTTCCACTCATCTTCTCAGGCTTTCACTCTCCAATGTTTGATACCATAGGAGACCTCTGTATACTGGCAGGTAATGGAGAGAAACTCCCCAGATACTTAGAGTGGGAAAGTGGGACTGAAGATGAGCATCCCCATCCCAACCTGGATCAGTGTGGGCACCCTCCCTGTGACACGCAAAGCTCTTCATATCACATCTGTACACTCAGAACTCGATATGTGCTGTGAGTCTTCCCTGCCCTCCCCCACTTCCTCCAGGCCTTTGCTTTCTAGTGACTGCACCTCCCCTTGACTCTTCCCTTTGTCTTCCTGACCGACTCCTACCCCTGACCCTTATCTCAAAGCTTAGCAATCCTGAGACAACCTTTTCCACTCCCCAGATAGGCCCAGAACGCTGTCACCTCCAGGGGATCACAGGTCCCTCCCTATGGTAGACATGTGTGGCTCTTCTCATCTAGCTTATTATGTCTCCCTTTTATGTGGCACCAATGCCCCAGTATTGCCAGAGGGAGGATCCCCCCTTCACTAACATTCATTCTCTATGCTTTCAAGGAAGCCATCTCCACCCCTGGATATGAGTGGTGGGACACAGGACCTAAGTTAAGCCAGTCAGCACATTCTGTCTCTCTGGCCACTAACTGGGTCAGTCAGAGTCTGTGCATGGCCTAAAGTCCCAAGAAGAGCCTGGAGATTCTTTTCTGAGGCTCTTGGAGGAATGAAAATGGAATGCAGAGCTGTCAATGCCATTTTTTGATGAGGGATCTACACATGTTGTCCATTCCAAGGAAGTCATGTTGAGAAGTGGAGAAATAGGATCTTGGTGAGAGCCGCTAAGACCCTGGATCAAGCCATACCTGAAGGTCTGCCTTTGGGCTGTTCAAACACAGGAGCCTATAAATTCCCTTTTCTCAGGCCAGGTTCTCTGCTACTTGCAATTAAGAGAGCTCTAACTGAAGATTAGGACCCGTGGCCAAGGGGATGCTCAAACCAAAGGGATAAACAAATTACACGGCTGTTCACACAAATCTCTGAGCCCTGCCCCGCACAGGGTAAATTTCCAGGATCTACTTAAAGCTATTGACCCATATCCTCCTATCCACTAACCCACACTATCTTACACGACCCAGTCCTGGCAACATTACGAAGTAGGTTAAGTCTGTTTCTGAAGCTCCAATGTCCCACTTGACCACCCTCTGTGCAGCCCTCAGCCCAACAAGTGGGTCTACACAGACTATTTGATGCATATCTGGGCCCTCTGGAGCTCAATGGCTTCCCACATCCCTCTGCTCAAGGTCCCACATCCCACTGCTGTCTCCAAGACCCTGCAAAACCCAGCCCCTGACCACTCTGTGCTTGTCCTGCACGGTGCACCCCTCACTCCAAGTGCCAGCCACCTGGGTGACTTCTCAGGTCCTTGACTCAGCAAGCTCCTTCCCACACCGGGGCCTTTGCAGATGCTGGTTCCTTGGCCGAGAATCCCTTTTCCATATCTGCACCTAGTTATCTTCTAATCCTCCTTTAAGTCTCAGGCGAAATGTTACTTCCCCAGCAAGTCCTTTGCAGCCTTTAGTCTAGACCAAGCCAACCCATTTTACATTCTCATAGCACCCTGTGGCTTGTCTCTCGTAACTGTAACTCCTCAGGGCCAGCCACAAAACCTGGCACATAGTAGGTTCTCAGAAACATCTGGATAACTGACTGCAGCAGGCACAAATCCCACCAGCAGGCAGCACAGAAAGGGAACAAAGATCAAAAGGGAGGTGGTGACTTGCCCAGGGTCACACAGCAAATCTATGTACACCTGAGTCCAGACTCTTTGGTGCTCTTATGAGCCCTAGAGGTGGCTGCCTATCCCTTTGCCTGTAGGTGCCTGTTTCTCTTTACATCCTGAAGGTCTTTTCTGAAACTCTGCAGCTGCCCTGCTGATGGAAGGCCTGAGCAAGTGGTAGAGATGTGAGCCCAGCAGAAGGCATGGCTGTCTTGGGGCCCAGCAAAGATGAGCTGGGTTAATGTTTATCCCATTTCCCAAATACCTGAGTTATCAGACCAAGAGCAGGTGCAAGAAGCGTGACTGCATGGATGAGACCCCTGAGATTGCTACAAGGCCCAGAACAAAAGAGGCAGAAGGCCCTGAATGCAGTAATTTCTCCTCCTGATGCTCCACCATGACCAGTGGCTACACCTGGGTTTCAGTCCCAGCTCTGATACTTGCCAGCTGTATCAGAGGTGACTTTAGGCAAGTCGCCTCACTACTCTGAGTCCTCTTGCCCCTTTGTGAAATAGAAATATTAATAGTAACAACCTCATTAGGTAGTAGTGAGAATTAAATTAGAAGATAACATGTGCCTGTAATTGGCTTATCTGGAAAACGTACCCAAATTGCATACCCTGGGCAGTGGCTTAATGTGCCTACCCAAAAAGCAACTGTAATATTTATTGCTTTGTTTACTTATTGTCTGAACTCCCTCCAGACTGTAAACTCAACAGGGGCAGATTTCTAATGGGTCATGTTCACCAGTGAATTCCTAGAATGGTGCCAGGCACATAGAAGACACTCAATAAATGGTGAATGGATGGATGGATGGATGGGCAGATGGGTGGGTGGGTTAATGGGAGAGTGGATGGATAGATGAAGAAATGTATGGATGAATAGTTGGGTGGATGGGTGGGTGGATGGATGGGTGGATGGGTGGGTGGTGGATGGATGGAAAGGTAGGTGGAAGGGTGGGTGGATGAATGGATGGATGATGGAAAGGTGGGTGGAAGGGTGGGTGGATGGATGGATGAATGGAAAACTGGGTGGAAGGGTGGGTAGATGGATGGATGGGCAAGTGGACGGGTGGATAGATGGATGGATGATGGAAAGGTGGGTGGAAGGGTAGGTGGATGGGCAGATAGATGCATGAGTGGATACAAGGATGGGTGGATGATGGATGGGTGGATGATAGATGCATGAATGGAGGCATGGATGAATGGATGGATGGGCGAATAGGTGGAGATGTGGAAGGGTGGATGGGATGGGATGGGATTGGTGGATAGATTTATAGAAAAAATTGTGAGCTTTGGTTTCTGAAAACCTAGGTCTCCAGCGTTGGTCTTAGACTCATGTCTCCAGTTATCTTCCCTCTCTCATCTGTGTGTGCATAGCCCAGGTAGCTGTGAGTGCAAAAAACAATAGGATAAACATTCAGCACTCCCCTCTGGATATTATTTTTAGTTTCCATGCTGCAGAGGTCAGAGTGTCAAACAACAAAGAGATACCTTTTCTCTCTCAAGGAAAGAATCAGTCACATCTGCGTGGGCAGTGGTGGAGGTGGGTGTTTGTTTGGTTTAACAGCCATTTGACTCAGACCTTCTGCCAGCAGGAGTGGGTGACCTTTCCTTGGAGCTCTGGGCACCAAGCCAAGCCTCGGAGGGCAGTTTCCTTTGCTCATGAGCCCTGTTAATGTAGCTGTGTCCTGCTGACATTCAAGTCCCACTGACTTCCCTGTGGCCGCCAAATGTGTGGATATGAGAACTCTGCACAAATAAGAGTCACAGGGGCCTGGAACGAGAGCAGGAGGAGGAGGCAAAGACATTTAAATGCTAGTCATACACACCCTGTTACATTAACGCCTTGTCGTAGAGGAAGATAATCATAACCCCACAAAGAGTCTGTCTCTTTGAGTCCGCACTCCTTTCTGACGCAATTGTCACTTTTCCCCTCTTGAATTTACGACTCGCTTTGGCCCACAGGATGTGGGATGAATGATGCTGGTTAGTTTCCTAGGCTAGGTCTTAAGGGCTGCTGCAGTTTCTCTTGCTGTTTTGGACCTCTGGTTCTGTCAGTCTGTATAGAAGGCCAGTTTCACCTGTGTGGATGAGAAGCCACGTGAAGAAAACTGGAGATGGCCCAGTAGACAGCCAGCACCAAATGCCAGACCCTGGCAGTTAGCCCCTCCAGCTCAGCCAATCCTCCAACTAAATGCAGCCTTGTAAAGAAACTCAGGCAAAACTGGTGGAGGAACTGCAAAAGCAACCCAAAGAATCAGGAGCCACGAGGCAATGTTGTCTTAAGGCACGTGCTGGGGTGGTTTGCGAGCCAGCAAAGGCTAGTGAAATGCTACTGTAACAAACATCCCCAACACTCACGGCTCGAACGATACTAGTTTTCTTCTTGCTCCCATCCCAGTCTGGTGTGGATGAAGATTTCTGCTTCTTGTACTCATTGTGGAGCCCATATTTTTTCTACACTCCTCTAGCTTTTATTATAAGGTTCCTCTACTAAATCCTTAGGCAAAGAGGAAAGAAAGGCATGAATGATGTTCCAGGAGGCTTAGGGGTCAGGCCTAGAAGTGACCCATGTCACTCCACCTCTGTTCCACTAGTGGAACTCAGTCTTATGGCTAGGTGCACAGAAAGAAGTGGGAAATGGTATAGGAAACAACTAGCCAGTTCCAGCCTCTCTTGCCAGACTCTGGGCTCAGTGCTTCATCCTCAGCATCTCATTAAAGTCTCATAGCCACCCTTTGGGACAGGGACTATTCAACAGTCACCCACGGATTTGCACAGCTGTCCAACTTGAGCCAGTGATAAATAAAGACAGATTCGGTTGCTATTCTCTCATGGAGCTTATATCCTAGGGGAAGAGATGAATCCATAATCAAGGAAACTAATACATAAGTAATTTCAGAGAGTGACACATTCTATGAAACATGTATCAGAGTGGAGGTTTAGAGTGAGGGGTGCTATTTTGGAAAGGGTGGGCAGGGGAGCTTTCTGTAAGGAGGTGACTGAATTAAGATCTTGTTGTGAAGATGTTTAGTTGCCTGGGACCTTCCACTTCTCCCTGAGTAAAACAGCTATGCTCTACGGCCGAGTTCAGCAGTATCCCTGGCTATATAAGCATGTTTCCTAGCTTCCTTGCAGGAGGGTTGGATAGGAGTAAAATAAGTTGTTAGATGGACATTTCTTTTAAGTTTCTTAAAGGAAAGCTCAATTCAGAGGTGAGAATAATTTTGCCGTTCCTTCCTTTGTCCTGCCTTTAATGCAGATGTGATGCCTGGTGCTGCAGCAGCCATCAGACACTATGAGGTGAGATGCTAAGAATGGTAGAGCAGAAAGACACAAGGAGCCTGGGTCTTGTGTGGAAACACTATACTGCCCTGGATGTCATACTTCTATACTGCTTTTGTGTGAGGGAAACAACCCGGGTATATCTTCTTTATACCATTATTATTTGAAATTGCTGTTGCTGAATGCGATTCCTAAGTGATACAGGCTGTATAATGCGATATTACGATGAGCAAAGTGAGACTTAGAACAGTTAACACTCCTTGCAAAGTAACACAGTGGAGTTAAGGAGTTAGGATGTGAACTCAGGTCTGTGGGGTCCTAAGTTCAGAGTTTTGGAGGTAGCCCACCCTCCCTTGGTTGGGGGTGGGGGTGGGAAGAAGGAGTTAGCATCAACTATGGAAAGGAGTGTACTGACTGGTCCAAGGGAGGGCTGCAAAGAGTCCCCAGATTCACTTTGAAGAGGTAAATTTTTCCTTCTCGGCTTTACGATCCAGATGTAGGTAGTGGGATCCTAACTGCCTCAGCCTCATCTCCTTCCAGTGGATCTTGCGGATCCAGTGGAACAGGATCTAACTGCTTCTTGCTGTCTCAGCACACTCTTGCAAGACCCTCACTGCAGCAGCACTCGGTGAACTGCCCTCTCTGGACCCTCACAGAGCATCTAAGCAAGCATCAGCCCAGCCCTTTGCTCCTAGTGCCAGGTTCATCCCAGGAAAGCCGAGTTAAAAAACAACTGCAAGGACATTTTGAGGGGAAAAAAATCTCACGGATGGCCAAGGTAACATAGAAGCGGAGAGAAGATGTCTGCTGCCAGGCAACCAGGCTGAGTTTTATGGGAGGTGGGGGTTAGTGATATGCGTGCATGTCAGTCATTCAAATCCCTCTACCTCCAAAGCATGCTGCCTCCTGGAATCACTCCATTCGACTTTCCCACCCACAATTCCTCAGGCTTCCTGCAAATTGTGGGGCCTGCAGAAAGCACCCAAATTTTTGCTCAATCCAAGAAATTTTCCTCTGAGCTGACAATAAACCCTTAGATTAAATTGACTCAGATTGCACACTCAGGAAGAGATTAGACACAGCTTGGCAGAAAGTTGGATTTGTGCAGCTTGAAAAAGATGTTCAGGCCGGGTGTGGTGGCCCTTGTCTGTAATCTCAGCACTTTGGGAGGCCGAGGCGGGCAGATCACATGGTGAGGCGGTTTGCAACCAGCAAAGGCTAATGAAATGCTTCTGTAACAAACATCCCCAATACTCATGATACAAGCTTTCTTCTTGCTTCCATCCCAGTCTGGTGTGGATGAAGACTTCTGTTCCTTGTTGCCATTGAGGAACCCATATTTTTTTACACTATATTATAAGCTTCCTCTACTGAATCCTTAGGCAACAAGGAAAGAAAGGGCATGGGTGATGTCCCAGGAGGCTTAGGAGTCAGGCCTAGAAGTGACCCATGTCACTCCCACCTCTGTGCCACTTGTGGAACTCAGTCTTATATCTAGGTAGATAGCAAGAAGATAGCTTGAACTCCTGACCTGCCTGGCCAATGTGGTGAAACCCCATCTCTACTAAAAACACAAAAATTAGCCGGGTGTGGTAGCAGTTGCCTGTAATCCCAGCTACTCTGGAGGCTGAGGCAGGAGAATCGCTTCAACCCAGGATGCAGACGTTGCAGTGAGCTGATATTGTGCCACTGCACTGTAGCCTGGGAGTGAGAAGAAAGAAAGAAAAGAAAGAAAGAAAGAAAGAAAGAAAGAAAGAAAGAAAGAAAGAAAGAAAGGAAGGAGGGAAGGAGGGAAGGAGGGAAGGAGGGAAGGAGGGAAGGAGGGAAGGAGGGAAGGAGGGAAGGAGGGATGGAGGGAAGGGAGGGAAGGGAGGGAAGGGAGGGAAGGGAGGGAAGGGAGGGAAGGGAGGGAAGGGAGGGAAGGAGAGAAAGAATGCTCTTCTAATTTCTGTAAAGCCTGTGAGACATCTAAAGGGCCCTAGACCCATACCCTAGCCCATCTCCAGACCTTTGCCTGTGCTGTTCCCTCAGCCAAGAAGAACTTTGCCCTTACTTTTTATATGACTGGCTCTTTCTAACCCTTGAGATCTCAGGTTAAATGTCTTCCCCCCAAGAAATACAAACATGTCCACACAAAACCCTATACAGAAGTATTCATAGCAGCATTATTCATAATAGCCCCAAAGTAGAAACAACCTATACATCAGCTGATTGATGATTCAACAAAACGTGCTATACACATGCTACATCCATAAAACACGGTATTATCTGGCCATCAAAAAGGATTGATGTTGCCTTCCTTTCCCTCCCTCCCTCCTCCCCCCCTTTCTCTTTCTTTCTCTCTCTCTCTCCTTCTCTCTCTCTTTCTCTTTCTTTTCTTCTTGAGACAGGGTCTTGCTCTGTTGCCCAGGCTGAAGTGCAGTGACTCACTGCAGCTTCAACTTCCCAGGCTCAAGCAATCCTCCTGCCTCAGCCTCCCGAGTAGCTGGGACCACAGGTGTGTGCTACCACACCCTGCTACTTTTTAAAAATTTTCCAGAAATAAGGTCTCTCTCTGCTGTCCAGGCTGGTCTCTAACTCCTGGGCTCAAACTCCCAACTCAGCCTCCCAAAGTACTGGGATGATAAGTGTGGGCCATCGTGCCTGGCAGGAATGATATTCTGCCACATGCTGCAATAAAGCCCTTGCTTTATTCAGTCCTCATCCTGTTGGCCACCAGCTGTGACAATTTGGTACATTTATGTGTATGTTGCCTGTGTGTGCCTACGCATGTGTCTGTGCTTATGCATGTGTGTGGTACCCATTTCTAGGAGTAAGCTACATGAGACCGGGGGGCTACGTCTGCCTCACCAGAGCTGTTTCTCCAGCACTTACTACCGGGGTGGTTGTTGACTGAATATGTGTTGGTTGATTGAAGGAGTCCTAGTGAGCTGTAGCTGGAAGGGAACTGAGTGCTCATCCAGTCCTTCCTGTTGCAGATGTGGAGGCCAACTGCTCAGAGGGGGAGGGGCTCCCTCAAGGACTCAGCTTTCAATGGCTGTGTTCTTTAATTTTATCCTCCCTCGGTTGTTTTCCAAAGATTTAGGAGTCCAATAAACTACTGCCCAAGTAGAACAGACAGACTGTTCTGAACTTAGCTGTTAAGTGACAAAGATAAATGAGGTTGGGGGGGTCCCCGCTGAGTTAATAGATGCATACTCCCTTCTATGGCAATAGACGGTGTGTGGCCTTAATGTCTATGAATGCCACTCATGTAACCATGAGGACCCAGCCTTTGCTGAGATAGTGGCAGATGCTGCCGCAGGGAATGGGGGTCTCAGCCAACCTGGGTCCTGCTGTGGGACCCAGCTGACAGGGCACAGTAGCCCGGCCATGCCCCATCATGGCAAATTGCTCCTCAGTGAGCCAGCTGGCTCCTGGCCTGTAGAGCTGTGGGGTCTTTTGTGCCTTGAAGTAATTAATTATGCCATATGGCAAGGAAACACAACAAGATTTATAGCAGAGTCAGCGACAGATGGCCCCAAGAGAAAAACCCAGATCTGCAGAGAGGTACGGAGACGCCGGGCGTCCCAAGCCATGGGAGATGATGTGTGTGTCGGGGGAGTGGGGAGGGAAAGAACACTTGGCTGGGATCCGGGGCGCTGCCACTTCTGTGAGACTGTCCATCAGAAAGCAGATCCTTTCTTCCCCTTTGGAATTTTTTAATTTACTCCCCTCCCTGTGTAGGGGAAGAATTGGGCTCTGACTTCCAGGGTGTCTGTGTGGGATGAGAGAGAAATGCCAATTGAGAGATACAGAAAAGAGTGAGAAAATCCTGGAGAGGACTGAGTTAGTGTTCCAAGAGCCCACGGGCCCCCTGAGCTCTGAGAAGCTTCCAGCTTCAGTGTTCCAAGCCGCCTTCTGCATTTTGATCTGAGGAGTGATCCACCTCCGCTGCCATCATCTCAATGCCCTGTCAACACCTCAAACGCAGCCTATCCCAAGCAGAAGGCATCCCTTCTCCCTACTCCTCACCGAGCTTCTACTCTGGTTTCTCCTCCACTCCCCAGGCAAAGTCCTCCTTCTAGAATGCAAGTCTGGCCATGTTACCCCTTGTCCCCCCACCACACTCCATACCCACTCCCCAGCCTCCTCCCAGGGTCTTCTACATCCTTACCCTCTAGGTACATCTCCCAGCATCCCTCCCTGGCTCCCCCTTATGCCACATCTGCAGTTTTCTTTTTTTTTCTGAGACGGAGTTTTGCTCTTGTTGCCTAGGCTGGAGTGCAATGGCGCAACCTTGGCTCACTGCAACCTCTGCCTCCTGGGTTCAAGCGATTCTCTTGCCTCAGCCTCCCAAGTAGCTGGGATTACAGGCACGCGCCATCATGCCCAGCTAATTTTTTGTATCTTTAGTAGAGATGGGGTTTCACCATGTTGACCAGGATGGTCTCGATCTCTTGACCTCGTGATCCACCCGCCTCGGCCTCCCAAAGTGCTGGGATCACACACATCTGCAGTTTTCTAAACTCAATATCCTATTTCACACTCTATGCCTTTGTAAATGCTGTTCCCTCTACCTGGACTGCCTTTCCTCAGCTGGCTTGCCCAGAAAATCTTGTCATCCCAGCCCACAGATCTCTCCCTTTGTGTCCTTTCTCTGACATGTTTGAACACATGCTCCTTTATGCTGCCACCAAAATTTGAATATTGCTCACTCCTGACGCTCAGCACTTGGTTTTTACAGGTCTGATATCCTCTAGTGGGAAATAACTCCTCTATTACTTCCTTTTTTCTGAGTATAATATGATGCATGGTGCACAGTAGGCGCCCTTGGGCTTCCCCTCCACCATCCGGTGCTGGGTCCTGCATAATAAATGCATGTATGCTAGAAAGATGAAAGAATAGCTAGGATTTCAACTCTGAGGCCAGGATGGGAGTCCAAGGAAGAACATAATGGAATTTCTTCATTGATGTTTGCTGTAGATTGATTACATGGTTGATCCCAATTTATGGCCTCTCTGTATCCACATTTTTTCCAATGAGACTTTGAAGTACCTCCCATCAAGAAATGGAGTCTGTTTCCTCACTCTGAATCTAAGATGCTCTCATGACTTTGACCAATAGAATGTGATGGAAGTGATGACATGCAAGTCCCAGTCCTTACAACCTTTCTCTCCACTGTCTTGGAACTCTGCTCAGCGGCTGTGTGAGCGAGCCCAAGCCACTCTGTTGGAGGATGAGAGATGTGTGGCTCGGACACGTGCTGTCTTAGCTGAATACATTCCAGACCAGCCCCGTCTAGCCAATCTGCAACCCAAGTTTAGCCAGTCACATCCCAGGTAAACAGAAGCATCAAGCAGACCCAAGAACTTGTGAGCTGAGTAAATCCCTGTGGTTCCAAGCCATTGATTTTTTTTTTGGGGGGGGGTGTGGTTTGTTACACAGGTGTAATAAATACATGATCCAACATGAGCAGAAACCCATTACGCTGTTACTTGATAATTAACTGTGACCCTTGATTGGAAAGAAGTTCCGAATGGCACAGTCATTCTAGGGCCTTTAAGTTTCCTTCTGGTAAAATAAGGAGAGAAGGAGAACAAGAAAACAGCACAAAGCTCTTATGGCTCTTTCTCTTCCCACCAAGTTATGGGTCTTATGGTTGAGCTAGGACTCTTCACACCAAGTTGTCCAGTTTTTCTGAAATTGTGTCCCACGGGGCATTCATTCATTCTAAGGGATGTTGGCAGATGCTGCCAGGAGGAAAAAGGAAGATCTTTTGGCTCAAGACATTTGGAAAACACTGGCTTCATGAAAGCAACTCAAAGTCTTTGACGGAGTGAATTGTCAGTGCCTTTAAAATACTCATGATGTATCTAAGTTTGAGAAGGAGGACACAATGTTCAGTGCATCTCAAACGTATTTTCACTGCAGTTCTATGGGACACGCTTTGGCAAAAAGCTTAATTGGCATAAGCATCTTTCTGGTACACCGAACCAAGCTATGGCATTCTTGAAAAGCAGTCAGCCAGCCAAGACCCAGGGCTGAGAAATGTTTAGTTAGACAACTGACTGGATTTTCATTCTTCTATTAACAGGTAGACCCCTAAATTTACATCTTCTGGTCCCACAGAACTTACACAAGTGTCAGCCCTCCAAAGATCGTATCTTCCTCCTCTCCAGTCTCCAACCTACTCTAAGCAAAACATTTCAAGTTTCTTCAATTACATCTCACAAGGCTGGTCACAAGCTCCTTTCATCTACCTATCATATTTTATTTCCTTTTTTGTAATTTGAGGAAAACCATAACAAAATTTAAAGTACTCCAAGTATGGTATCATCATCTCCCTCATTTAGATCCTAGACCTCTGTTAATATGACCTAAAAAGGCTTTAGTTTTGTGTCTCTGTCAATGCACTCTTGATTTACATTGAGTTTTCTTTGAACAAAAAACCCATGTATTTTACTCATTGGAGCATCTGCAAAATTCATCTTGTACTTGTGCCATTTTTAAGACCTAAGTATAAAGTTTTATATTTATCCCTTATAAATGTCATCTTCTAAGATTTGCCTCCTAACTTCTGTTTAGATCTTGATTCTGAAATCCCTCATATTTTCAGTCTCTTACAGAACTCTGACTGCATCATGCAGTTTAGCATAGGACCTTTGTAGTGGTTATGTGATATGCTCCCCACCCAGAAACTCTTCCAGTAACAGCACCATTACTTTCCTCTAGTAGATTTCCTTCCTTGCTCCCCACAGAACTTCAGGTGGAGTTGAATCCACTTCCCTTCCGGGATGAGCATGTGACCAACTTCTGACCAATCAGAGTGTGGTACACCCCCATCTCTGATTGGTTGACAGATAGTCACAGGATAAACAGCACTGCTAGTGAAACATGCCGTTTAGTGTGGAGAGATTGGGAAAGTGGCCAGAAATGCCTCATTTTCCTCCAGGTTTGGTGCAGTAAGGATGAAAACCTGGAGCCGCTGACAGCTGTCTGGCTGGTGGTGACACACAGGGGCCTATCTGAGGGCGGTGGCGGCACAGAGGGAAGCTTGGAAGAGAGAGAAGAAAGTAGGGAGGGAGTCAGGGCCTTGTGGCACTCTTTGTTTTTTTTTTTTTTTTGAGACAGAGTTTCACTCTTGTTACACAGGCTGGAGTGCAATGGCGCAATCTCAGCTCACCACAACCTCCGCCTCCTGGGTTCAGGCAATTCTCCTGCCTCAGCCTCCTGAGTAGCTGGGATTACAGACACACGCCACCATGCCCAGCTAATTTTTTTGTATTTTTAGTAGAGACGGGGTTTCACCATGTTGACCAGGATGGTCTTGATCTCTTGACCTCGTGATCCACCCGCCTCGGCCTCCCAAAGTGCTGGGATTACAGGCGTGAGCCACCGCACCCGGCCCCTATGACACTCTTTAACCAGTGAATGCTGGCTGAAGGCAGTACAGCCCTCTAGGCGGAGTTTGGAAAGTTGTCAAGGTTTTCAGTTGTCTGGAGGACGTGGCTGACTGGAACTCTTTGGAACACAGTTGGCGTTTTCTGTTAAAGCCAAACACATACACCTACCCAATGTCCAGCAATTCCATTTTTAGGTATATACCCAACCGAAATGCTATGAATAAAATGTTCACAAAAGACTTGCAAAAGAATGTTCACAGCAGCTTTTTTTCTCTAATAGCAAAGAAAAAAATAACGAAAAAAATAAGAAAGAAAGAAATCATAGTCCTTTAGTGGTAGAATGAGTCATAAAATTGCGTTTTCATACAATTGAATACTATAAACAAAGGTGAACGAACAACTGCTTTTCATTACAACATAGATGAATTTCACAAACATAATGTTGAATGAAAGAAGCCAGTCACAAAAGAATATAGCTGAGAGATTCCGTGTATATAAAGATCAAAAACAAACAAGAATAACATATGGTAATAAAAACCAGAGTGGAGATTACCTTCAGTCAGGGAGGGTAATGACTGCGGAGGACCCGGGAGGCTTCTGACAGGCGGGGATGAAGAATGTTGCTCCGTGCCTTGTTCCACGGTCTGGTTACAGAGATGTGTTTGCTTTGTAAAAAAATCTTGGAGGTAGGCCGGGCGCGGTGGCTCACACCTGTAATCCCAGCACTTTGGGTGGCCGAGGCGGGTGGATCACGAGGTCAAGAGATCAAGACCATCCTGGTCAACATGATGAAACCCCGTCTCTACTAAAGATACAAAAAATTAGCTGGGTGTGGTGGCGTGTGCCTGTAATCCCAGCCACCCAGGAGGCTGAGGCAGGAGAATTGCCTGAACCCAGGAGGCGGAGGTTGCAGTGAGCCGAGATCGCGCCATTGCACTCCAGCCTGGGTAGCAAGAGCGAAACTCCGTCTCCAAAAAAAAACAAAACCTTGGAGGTATATGGTTATGATTTGTGCACTTTTCTGTATATATAGTACACTGTAATAAACCTTTACTTATAAAGGTGATTGGGGGCAGTCAGAAATTTCTGAGCAGGGGCAGGGAAGCCAGGCAATACTACAAAATGAAGAATTGCCCCCCAGCTCAGGCTGCATTCAAATGCCCCAGCTGGCATTGAGCTTGATGAAAACCCAGTTTGTAATTATTTCAACCAGGAGCTGAACTCCTTTTTTTTCCCCTTACTCCAAATCCACACGGAATTTTCTAGAAGGGAAACCCTGCGTAAATATAATAGAAGGAGAATTGTGTTTGTTTTATCTGGAACAAGCATTGTTTGGAAAACCTTATCACTCATAGCCATATCACTGGTGGACATAGCCTGGAGCTGACATATTTACGGAGGATGTAGGCATCTCCTGTTTACTGCTAGTAATCCATTCTTTTTTAAAAAGGCATAACTTGTATACAGTAAGGTGCACAAATCCTAGGTATACAGCTTGACGGTTTTTATAGATGTAGACTATTGCACCATTGCCTAGATCAAGACACAGAAAATGACCATATCCCCAGCAGCAAATTCCGTCATGCCCCTTCCCAGTCAATATACCATCAAAAAGCAATCACCATTCCGAATTCTATCATCATAGATTAGTTTTGCTTGTTCTAGAATTTCAAATAAATGGAATCCTACAGTATGTACTGTTTTGTCTCTGGCTTCTTTCTTTCAACATTAAATTGATGACATTTCTCTCTGTTTTTGTGTGTAGTAGTAGTTATTCCTTTGCATTGTGGCATATAGTTTTCTGGTGCATGAATATATCACAACTCAGTAATCATTCTTAAAAATCAGATGTTCTGGGGGTCCAAAGTGGGTCCCGCTGGAGGTCATGGCGCTCGCGAAGGCGAGGTCATCAGTTCAAGGCTAACCTGAGCAACCTCATAAGCGCAAACTGATTGGAAAAAAAAAAAAAAAAAAAAATCAGATGTTCTATGTAAAAATACTATGATTGAAATATAGAAACTTTACCTTCCTTTATGTTCCTTTGTCCTCCTCTTTTTTTTTTAAATTTTTTGAGACGAAGTTTTGCTCTTGTTACCCAGGCTGGAGTGCAATGGCGCGATCTCGGCTCACCACAACCTCCTCCTCCTGGGTTCAGGCAATTCTCCTGCCTCAGCCTCCTGAGTAGCTGGGATTACAGGCACGTGCCACCATGCCCAGCTAATTTTTTGTATTTTTCATAGAGACGGGGTTTCACCTTGTTGACCAGGATGGGCTCGATCTCTTGACCTCGTGATCCACCCGCCTCGGCCTCCCAAAGTGCTGGGATTACAGGCTTGAGCCACCGCGCCCGGCCTGCCCTCCTCTTATGTGTTATTTCTTTGCTGAGGATTTCTATTTTTTTCATTTATTTCATGCGTGTTTGTACTTGCTTGTTGAAGCATATTTATCAAGATAGCTCTACAGTCATTGTCAGAGAATTCTCACCTTTCTGTCGTTTTAGTGTTGACATATATTGTCTTTTTTTTTTCCACTCAGTTTGAGATCTTCCTGGTTCTTGGTATAAAAAGTGATTGTTGATGGAAACCTGGACATTTTAATATTATGTTATGAGACTCTGAATCTTTTTAAATTTTCTGTCTTAGCTGACTTTTTCTGACACTGCTCTGAAAGAATACGTGGAAGGATGCCACGTAGTCACTACCAGAAAGAGGTAGAAGTCGCTTTTCTCATCACTGACACTCAAAAGGGGGTTGTTTCTTGTTGTTATTGGGTGGGTTTGGAGTTACAACTACCCCTGTGGTACCACAGACACCGAGGTGGCCGTGGCCTCGCTACCACTGGACAGTGGTGAAAGTTTTGACTGTTCACTAGGCCTCCTCAGACACCATCCCAGCAGATGTGTTGAACACCTCATTACAGCCTCAAGAGGATGGAAGTCCAGGCTCCTCACTTGGCCTTTGCTGGTGTGGGTGTATTCAGGCTACTGGCTTTCCTATGTTTGGATGCAACAGAACAGTTATTGTCTACAAGTCTTCTATCTCACTGGGTAATCTCTTTCTTGGTGCTTTGCCTGGAAAAAGCAGGGTTTTGTTAGAATCTTTTTTTTTTTGGTCTGCACCCATTGGTGTTTGTGGGTTGCCAGCTTTTTCAGCTTCAACTCTGGGATATATGAAGCCAAAAACAGTTTTCCAGAACTCACCACTATACTGTTCTTCAAATCCTGAGGTCTCTAGCCAGTCCTGTCTCCAGTTCTCAATGTCTCCTTACATTTGTTTACATACAATGTCAAGGGTTTTAGTTGTACTTAGTGGGAATAAGAGAGAAAAATATATCTCCTTCATTATCCCAGAATCAGAAGTCTTCATTTTTGTTATTTTAAAATAGGAAAATTATAATGCGTTTGTTAACCCAAATCCCCAACCAATTTCTTAAAACATAATTAAAGCACAGTAAAATTACTATATATAAGTGATAACTTCTTATTTAGGATGTAAAATATCTAAAGCATCACCACAATATCAATACCATTGTTAGTAAACAGTCGTTTGGGTTCAGGGACTGTCTGAGACTGGGAGTGGAAGGTGGAATGAATTGCAAAGGGACACAAGGATATTTGGGGGGTGATGGGTATGTTCTTGTGGCAATGGTTTCCCAGGCATATACATCTATCCAAACTCATTGAATTGCATACTTTATATATTTTTATTTTTTTGAGACAGGGTCTTGCTCTGCCACCCAGGCTGTTGTGCAATGGTGCAATCTTGGCTCACCACAACCTCTGCCTCCCAGGCTCAAGCCATCCTCCCATCTCAGCCTCCAGAGTAGCTGGGACCACTGGTGGTCTCACAGCCATACCACTGGTGGTAGGCCATGGACATAGCCTGGAGCTGACATATTCATGGAGGATGTAGGCATCTCCTGTTTACTGCAAGTAATCCATTCTTTTTAAAAAAGGCATAACTCGTATACAGTAAGGTGCACAAATCTTAAGTGTACAGCCTGCACCACCATGCAAGGCTAATTTTTGTATTTTCTTTTTGTAGAGATAGCACCTCACCATGTTGCCCAGATTGGTGTCATACTCTTGAGCTCGAGCAGTCTGCCCACCTCAGCTTCTCAAAGTCCTGGGATACAGGCATGGGCCTGAATTGCATACTTTAAATGAATGCAGGTTATTGCATGTAAATTACATTTCAGTAAAGGTGATAGAAAAGAAAATGAACTGTAGTTTTGTTGATATTGACATGGCTTTTCTTTGGTGCAGTAACGCAGAAGATTCATGTACCTTTTGTTGGCATTGGGTGGACCTTTCAAACTGGGATCCTGATGTTCCACCAATTGTATTTAGAGTGTAGCATCCAACTTATTCTGTGCAGCATTTTGTTTACAATGTTGCATTGAATGTTGGAGATGCAAACATAATCTTCTCCTATGTTAACATCAACATGCATTGAGAGACACACATGTTTCATGATGTTTGAGTATGAAAATCCAAGAGGCATTCTACCAGGAGTGCCAACTAGGAGGACTTTCTGAGAGATGAGATATGTATATATGTATGAAGATACCTATGTTGCCATTATTCTAATTTGTTAGATACGATGTGAAACTGTTGACAATATTCAGATAAATATTGCCTCACGTCTGTTAAAAGTACAAGCTTTTGATGACTTCATTACATCTTCTAGTGGAATTGTGTGTGAACATTTATATATTGAAAAATATATTTTTATTATAAATCTATTTTCTTCTCCTTTGTAACACAGAGAGGGCACTATATCAGTTTTCGATTAAACTATAGGGTAGGTAGATATATTATCTGTGAATTTCATTTCAGAATTCATGACATGATAAATTATTTGTTATAGAAAGACATTAGGCCTGGCAGTGTTGACACCCCCTGATCAAACCAGACCTGATGATGTATCTATCCCAAGCTCTAAACCACTACCTTGGCCTAAGCCTCTTAGACTAACGGTTTAAAATTAAAACTAAATAAACTCTTTCATTTTATAGGTCAATAGGTACATTTTAAAAAGCTAATTAGAGTTGGTATTTCTTTTCCAACTAGGCACATCCTGACTCATACAATTATAGGTTATTGTATTATTAGAGATTATTACATTACAATTATACAGTTACCATTTGCTTTCTGTTTCCATGGGCTTGCTTTCACTGGCAAGGCTGTGAGCTCTTTTAAAGCAAAAATTGCATCTTGTCCAGGTCACGGCTTTCTCCATATTATAACCAGAAGAGTGTGTGTTTTGAGGATTTAAATTTATTATCTCTTATGTGTTCAAGGTCTGGGTCACATTCATTTTTAATATCTGTTGTGCACCCACCTGTGCCGGGGACACTGCTAGGCACTTTGCAGATACGATCCCCCTGAGCACTCCAAGCAACTCTTTGCCATGTAGGTATTATTATCTGGTATTGCAGACACAGGAGAGAAGTTCTGAGAAAACACTTGTCCAGGGTTGTACCAGGCAAGGAGCAAAGTCAAGATCAACCCCAGCTGGGCCAGGAGGATCGCCGGAGCCCAGGAGTTCAAGAGTATAGTAAGCTATGATCACACCGCTGTACTGCAGCCTGACCCGCTGTACTGCAGTCTGTCTGACTGCACAGCCCATGTTAGGTACCTGTTGTTCTCCCCGTTTGCAAACAATGCTGAGTACATCATAGTCATGAGAAAGATAAGCAAATAATTTCACCTTATTGTGCCTCAGTTTCTCCATAGGTCTGCAGATGGGGCAATTAGTAGCTTTGCCCTGGAGTGGTTGCGAGAATTCAGTGGAAACAGTGCCAATTACTTAGCATACTGCTTGTATTTAATAGGCCATAAACAAATGTTCATTTCCTCCCTCTTCCTTCCCAGTGAGAAATTTTACTCAACTGTGGTTCAGTAAACAGCCTTGGAGATGTCACTTGTCACTGAGACCCAGACTTAGATAATTGTCCTAAAATCAAAATCATAGTTTAAAAATAAAAGACCACTTAGCTAGATACGGTGGCTCATGCCTGTAATCCCAGCACTTTGGGAGGCCGAGGCAGGCAGATCACGAGGTCAGGAGTTCGAGACCACCCTGGCTAACATGGTGAAACCCATGTCTACTAAAAATAAAAAAAACTAGCTGGGCGTGGTGGCACGCACCTGTAGTCCCAGCTACTCGGGAGGCCGAGGCAAGAGAATCACTTGAACCCAGGAGGCGGAGGTTGTAGTGAGTGGAGATTGCACCACTGCACTCCAGCCGGAGCAACAGAGCGACAGTCTGTCTCAAAAAACAAACAAGCAAACAAAAACATTCCAAATGCACACGCCTTCTTCCCAAGCATGTGTGATGAAAACCAATCCTGGGCATTGCAGTGGGGATGAAATTCTGATCTCTAAGTGGGTGTTGTTTCCTGATATTTTGTTTGCAAATTTCCTCAGGTTGCTACAATCAGACACTATGATTATCAGACACTGTGATTACAATCAGACACTATGATTCATAAGTGCAGTTATGAATTAGTCCATGAGAGACACTGGGGGAGAAAAGCCTCTAGACTCTAGGGAAGAAAGGAAATGACTCTGGTAGTCTAAGGACATGGAGGCCACAATGTATCTTTAGCTACCCCTTATCCTACGCCAC
The DNA here is from genome assembly GCF_049354715.1 of Callithrix jacchus. NCBI lineage: Eukaryota > Metazoa > Chordata > Mammalia > Primates > Cebidae > Callithrix > Callithrix jacchus. Next base: position 196,221,533 of record NC_133502.1, read on the forward strand.
CACGTGTGGTAAAAGAGGCTGGATACATTCAGCAATTTCATATGCAAATAGATGTAGCATGATTATATCATTGTTCAGAGTGGCCTCACTAGTGTCTTTTTATAGACGGTCTTGGAGTGAGGTTGGTTTTTTTTTTAGAGACAGGGTCTCTCTCTGTTGCCCAGGCTAGAGTATAATGGCATGATCATAGCTCGCTGCCACCTTGAACTCCTGGACTCAAGCAATGTTCCTGACTCAGCCTCCCAAGTAGCTAGGACTACAGGTGCATGCCACCATGCCCAGCTGATTTTTAAATTTTTGGTAGAGACAGAGTCTCACTATGTTGCCCAGGCTGGTATTGAACTCCTGGACTCAAATAATCCTCCCACCTCTGCCTCTCAAAGTGCTGCAATTACATTACAGGCATCAGCCACCGCATCTGGCCCTAGATTTTTTTTTTTTTTTGACAGAGTCCTGCTCTCTCTCCCAGGCTGGAGGGCATTGGCACAATCTCAGCTGACGGCAACCTCTACCTCCAGGGTTCAATCAATTCTTTCTCCCAAGTAGATGGGATTACAGGCATCTGCCACAACACCCAGCTAATTTTTTGTATTGTTAGTTGAAACAGGCTTTCATCAAGTTGGCCAGCTTGGTCTTGAACTCCTGACCTCTAGTGATTCACCTGCCTCGGCCTCCCAAAGTGCTGGAATTACAGGTGTGAGCCGACGTGCCTGGCCTAATATATTTTTTTTTAATTAAAGCAGAATGTTTGTCACCAGAAAGAATCCTGAAGCCCTATCATTCATCCATAGCCAAAGGCCATGTAACTGGCTATTTTGCGACCTACCTTCATTCCATGATTCGAGAACCCAAAGGCAGGAATGAGTAACATTAGACACCGTTCCCCCAGCTTCTCTAAAATGGGAATTCAGCAACTAGAGGAAAAGTAGATATTATGTGTTTCAAATGCAGAGGTCTCAGCCCTGGCTGCACACTAGGATCACCTGAGGAGCTCTGAACAATCCCAATGTCAGCTCTGCACCCAGCTCATGAGGTCAGATCCTCTGGCTGGGGCTGGGTACCAGTGAGGTCAGCCTCTTTGGGAATTTCATACGTGCAATAAAATCAAAGAACCACTGCCTTCAAACAAGTGGGTGGCTGGGATGCTCAAAAAGTATCTTCTTAGGTTTGTGGGACAGGACGGACATTTTTTGGAAAAGCCATTTGAAGAAAAACATCAAAACCCACATAGACTCTCAATTCTCTTCTCCGCATTCTAACCCACATTGATTTGTCTGAATATTTATTCAAATATTTGCAACTATATACACTAAATGTCTATTGGATTGCAGGCACTGTTCTAAGCACCAGGGATACGGCAGGAGGGCTGGCAGTCAGGACCCCTGAGCTCATGGATCTGGCTTTGTGGCAAGGGGTCATATGGAAAGCAATTGATGTCAAAATGTGTTGTTTACTCCTGAGATGAAGGCAGTTACAAAGGTGTAAAAGAGGATAAGAGGTCAGGGGCTGGCTTGGGTAGGAGGAGTGGTCATCAGGGAAGACTTCTCTAAAAAGGAGACTCTGAACTGCGCTCAAAAGGTGAAGGCCAATGGGTGGGGTGAGACATCTGGGAAGAGAAAAAGCGGATTTTCTGTGGCTCTGTCCTCTCCTGCCATCATCTCACTGCTTGAAACTGGCAACCATACCATCTGCCTAACACATGCTGATTTCATTTCATAGCCCATATATGTAAACTCACCACCCATCATCAAGGTTATATGCTAAAGCCTCACCTATGGTGCTGGGAATCACCTCAGCTCATTGGAGTCTGAATTGCTGCCTGTGGATATTGTAAACCATTCTTTGTTTTTTTTTTTTTTTTTTTCGGTCTTGGTTTCCTGCATTTCTGGCCATTGTCCCCAAACCCTGATATATCGCTACATCTGGATTTTCATTCTGATTCCCTGATATTATCCACCCACCCACCCATCCATCCATCCGTCCATCTGTCCATCCGTCCATCTGTCCATTCATCCATCCATCCATCCATCCAACTATCCATCCATCCATCCATCCATCCATCCATCCATCCATCCATCCATTCACCCACCCATCCATCCATTCATCCATCCATCCATCCATTCATTGATCCAGCCAGCCATCCAGCCATCCATTCACCCACCCATCTATATACATACATACATACATTCTCTCAGCTACCAATCTATCCATCATCCATCCTCCATTCTTTTTTCCATCCATCTATCCATCATCCATCCATTCACCCATCCATATGCATATTTATTTACATGGATACACACATACATACACTATCTCATCATTCATCCATCCATCCATCTCCCCTTCCATTCATCCACTCATCTATCCAACTACCCATCCACCAACCCATCCTTTCCTTCATTCAGAGATATTTATTGAATACTCACAATGTGCTAAACCCCAAGCCAGAATAAAAACAGAATCTTGCAATGCTCTCCTCAAAGCTGGACGAGGTGGTCTCCTCACTATCCATATCTGCATGTCTCCGTTCACTTCACTCAGTACCTGGGTCATCCTACCTACCCTCTCTGCTTATCTCCTGGTCCCACCCTCTAGAGAGGTCCAGCCAAAGGCTGTTGAGCTAAACCCACCTGAACATGTTCTCACTGGCTTGCTGCGGGTGAGCCTGTAGGTGGATGAACAGATCTAGCCCGCATGAGTTTAGCACAAGGTGGTGGGTGTAACAAGAGCCAAATGTTGCAGGAAGAGAAGAGAGTCCAGAGTCAGTCTCCATTATCTTCACTTGAATGGGTGGGAGGAGTGTTTGCAGAGGGGAAGAACATGAGGGATGGGGCATGGAGGGCCAGCTGACACTCCCCAAACAGACAGGATGGGGGCAGTCACTCTAGGCCAAAGGAACACCATGTGTGAAGGCACATAAGCGTGAAGCACTGTCTTCTGGGTCACTGTACACGTCCAGAACCAGAGTTTTAAAGGGACAGCTCAGAGACCATTCAGTCCAACTTTCCATTTTATAGATGTGGAAACTAAGATTCAGAGGAGAGTAGTCATTTGCCCAAGGATGCACAGCAAATTTTCTCAGAGAGAAACCCCCTCCCTTCCCTCCTGCAGAATCACCCTAAATGTTGATTAAACCTTTAAAGTCCTCCAGTTAGGCCCAGAGGCCTGACTGTAGTAACTCAGCAAGACAAGCATCCAGGGTAAAAACTACAGTTATGTTCATTCTACATAAGAGAAACTGAAGCAGAGAGTTTAAGGAATTTGCACTAGGCTACACTGGAAGTGAGCGGTGGAGCTGGGATTCAAATCCAGCCAGAGGCTCCAGAGCCCAGCTTTTCTTTTTTTTCTTAGCCAACTACTAAAGACATCTAAAGAGCCCACTTTTCTTTTGTTTTTTGTTTGTTTTTTTCTGAGCTGGAGTTTCGCTCTTGTTACCCAGACTGGAGTGCAATGGCGCGATCTCAGCTCACTGCAACCGCCACCTCCCTGGTTCAAGCACTTCTCCTGCCTCAGCCTCCTGCGGAGCTGGGATTACAGGCATGCACCACCACGCCTGGCTAATTTTGTATTTTTAGTAGAGGTGGGGTTTCTCCATGTTGGTCAGGCTGGTCTCAAACTCCCGACCTCAGGTGACCTGCCTGCCTCGGCCTCCCAAAGTGCTGGGAAGAAACCATGTTCTTAACCACTGCAGATGCACTACCCACCTCACCAGTTAATCAATCAATCAATTAATTAATTAATTTTTATTTATTTATTTTTGGGACGGAGTCTCTCTCTGTGGCTCAGGCTGGAGTGCAGTGGCATGATCTTGGCTTATTGCAGCCTCTGCCTCTGAGGTTCTAGCAATTCTTTTGCCTCAGCCTCCTGAGTAGTTGGGATTACAGGCATACACCACTGTACCGGGCTATTTTTTTTTTTTTTTGTATTTTTAGTAGAGACAGGGTTTTGCCATGTTGGCCAGGATGGTCTTAAACTCCTGACCTCAGGTGATCTGTCTGGCCTCCCAAAGTGCTGGGATTACAGGCCTGAGCCACCACACCTGACCAATTTATTTTTCTTTTTTTTTTTAGAGGCAGGTTCTTGCTCTGTCACCCAGGCAGGAGTACAGTGGTGCCATCATAGCTAACTGCAGCCACCAAATCCTGGGCTTAAGTGATTCTCACGCCTCAGCCTCATGAGTAGCTGCGACTACAGGCATGCACCCCAACACTCAGCTACTTTTTGTAATTTTTTTTTGTACAGATGAAATCTGGCTATGTTGCCCAGGTTGGTCATGAACACGTGGCCTCAAGTGATCCTCTTGCCTCAGCCTCCCAAAGTGCTGGATTACAGGTGTGAGCTACCAGGACCAGCTGGTTCATTTTACTTTCAATGCATATTGTCCTCACTTTGCTGGATGTTACAGAAGCTCAGAGAGGTTAAGTATGTTGTCCAGTGCTGCACAGAAACTAAGCAGTGGAGCTGGGATCCAAACCCAGGCTATCTGACTGTACTGACGAACAAAAGACGCATCAAAACCCAAAAGGGCGAGGTATTATGGCCATTACTGGGGGGAGTGAGAACTTAAGGTTTCCTAATACCTCCCACACTACCCAAGAAATCCTCCCTCTAGTTTCAGTGTAGCCCTGGGTTACAGAGTGCAATTTCATGTACCCTTTCTCACTTTCCTCCCTAACACTTCATTAATCACTGTTTGAATTCTGCTCTCCTTGAAAGCAGCAGGTCATCTTGGCAATCAAAAATCCTGCCAGCTGGACACAATTCAAGTTCAATTGCATCTCCCTGACCGGGCAGAACACATCCGTGTTGAAATACTTGGCTGATAACAGCCAAGGGGATGAAGCCAACACAGGGAAATGGATTGCTCACAGATTGGTTTGCTCTGCCTCCAGCTCAGGATAATACATGGGCAGTGACGTAAAACAAATGGAGCCTTGGCTGGGTTACTTCAAGGCCTCACTGCTGCTACCCTGGGGCCTCAGAGCTGTTACTTCACAACCTGCAGGTCAAAACCTGTAAACTGTGTATTCACAAATTCCTAAAAATATTCCCCAATGGTCTTGAAAAAATTAATGTCCTGTGACATGTTAGCATAATTTTCATGATTGAGGTGTTGAATATAGATTCTGTATATATTTATTTATATAGAAACCAACGCAGACTGGGGCATAATATTTTTAATTTTTCATGTTTCTGGCAAAACATTGACTGAGTTGCTTTTATTTATTTCACAGAGTTAGAAATTTCTGTTCACTGGAGAGATAAATGGGTAAGTTATAAGAGACAAGAGGAGGACAATCTTATTAATATTCTCTGTACTTTAAGAATTCCTGCTTTCATTTCTTTTTGTATCTGGTGATAATTTTAAGAGTCCATGTGTTTGAGAATAGGTCCTAAGACCGTCACTCAGGCCCCCTTTTCAGAACTCCTGTAGCATATTCAGTCTGGGCCCCTTAGAGTTTAAGACTTAAATAAACAGTTACATCCTAAGAGGCAGGGAGGGACAGTGAAAACTCATTCCACTCAAGTCCTGGGACCTGAGGTTCCACTGAGAGGGAAGAGGATTTTAAAGTAGCTCTTTAGCTGTTAATACTTTTTGGGGTTCCCAGTCACTTGAGAATTTGTTAGATGGTATATGTACACCCTCTCCCGAAAAGTGGACATACAATGTAAAAGTGGACCCACAATATAGGGTATATAATTTTATGTGTATCAGTCAGCTATTGCTGTGATTATGCCACATAACAAATCATCCCTGAACTCAATGGCTGACAACAACAAGCATTTATTTTTCTTGCTTATGCATGTATCAATTGCTCAGGTGTTTCTGTTTCAGACTGTGAACTGGCCATGCTTGGCTCTAGGCTTTGGGACAGTTAAACTCTGCTCTGCATGTCTGATTCTGGATTCCATGCTGAAGGGGCAGCTCCTATATAAGGCAGGTTCTTTTTGTGATGAGGGCAGAAGTTTGAGAGACAAGTCATGCTATGCAAACATGCTTCAAGATTCTATCATAAAACATCTGCTCCCATTCAATTAGCTGAAGTCAGTCGAATGGTCTAGCTCAAGGTCAGTGGGGCAGAAAAGAATACACTGTCCCAAAACGAAGGAAAAAGTGAGGGAACATGCATTGAACAGTACTCCAGTTTATTACCAGTAGGTCATGGAATCTTTGAAGTCTGAGTCTCGTATGGTGATCCTCAAACCTCAGCTGACATAGATATCATCTGAGGAATCTGGCTCAAAATGCAGACCTGAGACTATTCTCCTCCTATTCTGTTACTGATGGCCCAGGGTCCATACTTTGAGAATCACTGGCTTAATGGTTCTGAGCATGTGCTCAGGGTTCAGAGAGGTGAGTTCAAATCCCAGCTCCACCTTGGCTTTGACTTTTATAAGTAGCTTTGCTTTCAGAGCCTCAGTTTTCTCCTCTTAAAAAAAAAACTGAGTTAACAGTAATACCTCGCTTAGGATTTCTATCAGTCAGGGTTCTCAAGAGGGATAGAAAGACACACCCAGGAAGAATACTTTGCATCCTTCAATCTGATCAAGTTTTGATACTCAATAATAACCATCACAGGGTTGTAGAGAGGATTCAGGAATGTTGATAATAAAGGTGCTAGCAAAGCAAGTAGGGTAGTGCTTGGGACAGATGAAACCAATAAAGGGTCGTTTGCTGAAGCTGCCACCTCAGCATCACACAACAGCATCGTCATCATCTCCTGTAGTCATCATCGCCATTGCCATTGTCTTCATGTGACATTCTCAATCATCATCACTATTAGCATCATCGTCGGGTTTCTTCCAGCTCTAGTAGTCTACGATTCCACACCACTTCACACTGTTCTTTGACCATAAATCTTATTTCCTCAGACTATTAGGCTTCTTGAATTCTTTTCTTGAATCCCCATGGTGGGAAATGTTCTGCTTATGACATGGTCCCATGTCCAAATTTAATTTCACCCACCTCACTGGGTCATGGTGTTCTGGATGCCACATGTCAAGTCAGAGATGAATTTCCCCCATTCAGAACCAAGTAGACCAGTTTCTGAAAGCTTAAAGATTCAGAGTAGTGGCCAGGCACAGTGGCTCACACCTGTAATCCCAGTGCTTTGAGAAGCCAAGGCAGGTGGATCACAAGGTCAGGAGATGGAGACCATCCTGGCTAACATAGTGAAACCCCGTCTCTACTAAAAATACAAAAATTAGCCAGGCGTGGTGGCACGCACCTGTGGTCCCAGCTCCTTGGGAGGCTGAGGCAGGAGAATAGCTTGAACCAGGGAGGCAGAGGTTGTAGGGAGCCAAGATAGTGCCACTGCACTCCAGCCTGGGTGACAGAGTGAGACTCCATCTCAAAAAAGAAAGAAAGAAAAAAAAAGATTCAGAGTGGTTTAAGAGCAGTGAACCATGGCTGATCATCATTGCATAAGGAGGCAATGAAAACAAGGTAAATATATACCCTGAAGCTCACAGCTCACACTTTAGTATTTCCTTGTATCCTTTTCATTTTCTGACTTTCTCTCTTACCCTTTTCCTTATTTCCGTATTTGTGTATGTTTCCCTTGCTGCTTTTTTTCCCCTTCCCTCTACTTGTTTCTCCCTCTCTGTTTCTCATTTCCTTTTCTTCCTTCTCTTTATCTTTCTTGTTTTTCTGTATGCCCTGCTCTCCTTAATACTCTCTGCACCCACCCCCTTCCTCATTCAGTGGAATATCTGATGCCTGATGCCTAGTGGATGTTTGAGAAATGTATCAGTGAAGGAACGAGTGAGTGAATGAAGAAAAGCCTTCCTGCATCTGAAATCCAGTTTGCTTTCCTTGCACTCCAGTATGTCTCACTGCTGGACTCCGTCTCCTGGTGAATGCAGGATCGAATAGCTGAATGAACAGCAGCAACATTCCCCTTCAAAATCAGCCCAGGATGTGATCCAATCTCTTGCCTTTTAGAAGTACCATATACTGCCCAGCATAACTGCCCTACAGCTTGCTTTCCTCCACATCTGAAGTTTTCTTCCCTGAGCCAAGTGTTTGTCCAGATTTTGTCCAGCTTTTCCTTTCATCTCCAGCCCTGTTGAAGATGCCATTGCTGACCTCCCTGGGCCCTGCCAAAACCTCCATGTTCCTTATCTCTTTATCATCTCTGTTGCTTTCCATTGGTTCTTCCTTGATGGCTGGTTTCCTTTACCTTTCTAGCCCAGGTGTCGGCAAACTTTCTCTGTAAAAGGCCAGAGAGAAAATAGTTGAGGCTTTGCAGGCCCATTCTGTCTCTCTTGTAACTACTCAATTCTGGCTGTGTGAAGGCAGCCATAGACAATATATACGTGAATGAATGAGTGAGTGTGGCTGTATTCCAACAGAACCTTCGTTTTACAAAAGCAGGTGATCTCAATTTGGCCCTCAGGTCCTGGGTTGCCAGTCTCTGCTCTGGTGGATAGCATGTTTTAGATTTGGCACTAAACTCCAGGTCCACCATGCCTAGCTATGTGACCTTGACCCAGTGAATCACATATAGAGCCTCAGATTCACCACCTGCAAAATGGGTTTGAGCTGATCAGTGGATGAATACCTCTAGGTCCTTACCATGGAGTTTGGCATAGAACTGCTTGGTAACTGCTGCTCATTACCAAATATTTGACTCTTCTTTATTTGCCTAATCTTTTCAGAGCACCTACTGTGTGCAGACTGCATTCTATAGAGATTCAGACTGCTAGAGCTGGAAGGATTTTGGAGATCGCCTAGTGTAAAGGTTGAAAACTGGCAATGTATTCCTAATCTTATCCAGAGAGGAATTCTTTCTCATTTATCAGCTGTGTGACTCTGGGACCAGTTTCTGAACACCTCTGTGACTCAGTTTCCTCATTTGTAAAATGGGAATAGGGCCTACCTCAGAGGGCGTTATGAGATACACGTGAGCTAATACATGTGAAGGGTTTAGGATAGTGCCTGGAATATCAGAGCTCAATGGTGTTCGCTGTTATTACTATTATTTGTATTATCTTTGTCGATATTGTTAACAGTTTTCTCTTAGGCAGGGCATGCACTTTCTGGTTTCCCTGAATTCTTAATCCTGCTCTCTGAAATCACTTCCTTTACCTAGTGTGCCTCTGAAGTCACTTAATTTTTCCACTCCTGGTTAAGCCCAACCCTCATACTTTTTTTTTTTGAGATGGAGTCTCACTGGAGTGCAATGACATGGTCTCAGCTCACTGCAACTTCCGCCTTGTGGGTTCAAGTTATTCTCCTGCCACAGCCTCCTGAGTAGCTGGAACTACAGGTGGGCGCCACCACATCCAGCTGATTTTTCTATTTTTAGCAGAGACAGGGTTTCATCGTGTTGGCCAGGATGGTCTCGATCTCCTGACCCTGTGATCCACCCACCTTGGCCTCCCAAAGTGCTGGGATTCCAGGTATGAGCCACTGCGTCCACCCCCAACCCCCATACTTTATAGACAGGAAATTTGAGACCCGGATCAGAATGAGTGACTTGACTGAACTCCCTCAGCAAGTCAAGAACAAACCCATTTAGAGTCCTGGCATTTATTCTCTAACTGTAGGGTGCACACAGCTCTTTATAGCCACAAGCCACACACCTTTCAAGCCGAAATCTTCCTCCTCAAATATTTCCACACTTATGACCAAGGAGTTGGAGACTGCTTCATTTTAAAGGGCTGTATCCCAGTGGCGACATGCTGCAGAGGGGCCACCAGCCACACTGGCTGGGAGACAATCTATGTGATAGGCATTTCCAACCACATGTACTCACGTGGGCTCACTGAGCTAATGATGTATAATTTAAGGGGTGGGGAGCCAAGCTACAAGGAAAATTTAGATTGCTCAATGGCATTCCCAGAAAGGGACCAAAGAGACATTTCCGGGAAGAGCCTGACTTATGACTGAACCATTTCTGCTACATTCAGACTTCGTGCATTCAATGCTCAAAGTCATTGAATGTCTGCCATGGATTAAAAGTCAGTCATGCATGGAGTGAGAAGGTCATCCTTATGGTCACAGGAAAACCAGTAAGCTCACCTTGATTCAATCTTGAGTAAGTGGCAGATGCATGAGCTGCCTTAAAATTACAGGGACCTTGCAAAAAAAAAAATTACTGTTCTGGTCACTCAGTTTATCTCAATCAGAGCACGTGGCTTTTTTTCAAAACTTCTTTGGTAATGAACCCCATCATTCGTTTCTGCTGGGTTGCTATCAAAAAGACTCCGTTGATAGCTATTTCTTCTTGGTAAAGGAGAAAGAAGGATGGTCTTTGGGGGAGTAAAGCATTAATAAACAAAGGTGGTGGTGTGCTTGCATGGAATTGTGTATTTCCCCCCTGAATTAGCTTACATAAAACCTCTCATCGATAGCAGTGTGGATGATGGGAACTGCAGGGTTTAGCTATGACCAAGCATGCACGGAAATGCCCTCTGATCGACTCTTGCACGATACATACATCAAACAGGTTTGCACAGTGGTGAATTTATGGTTGTTGACCTTCAATACCCAAAGTAAGCCCCTTCAATTGATATTTGCCAAAGGCTCCAAATAAGTTGACTCTAACTTCATGTAATACAAAAGCCACTGGGCGAGTGGAATGGAAAAAGTGGATTCTGGGTCAATTCTGCATTGACAGTATGAACTGGAAGATCTTAAGGGCAATTGAGACTATCAGAGAATTTTTGCTCGATAGAGAAACAAGAACTGGCACTTCTATTAGGGACAACCCTCCAGCCTAAGGGTACCTTTCAGGGGTGTGATCCAGCAATATTTGTGGCTTCTTATCATATTTAGCTTCCCAAATTCAGGGAGGCAAGTATGGAGATGGGAAGATATCATGGGTTTGGGATTAAGCCTTGTGTTTGATATCAGCCTCGTCTCCCAGTTACTGGGTGAAAATGGGCACATGAGTGAATCGCTTTGAGCCTCACAGAATTTGTCATGCGGTTTTGAGGGTTAGAAGAGACCATATACATCATTAGATAACTGACATTTACTAGGTGCTCAATAAATTTTGTCCCCTTCCAGTGGTGTGCTAGCAAATGTTGAATAACTGGCTTTCAGAAAAAAAAAGCTCTGAGTTAGCATTGGCTAATATTTGTGGTGTAAATACTACCATGGTGGCCAGTTTCAAGCTATTCATGTGATGTCGCAGCATTTGAGTTGAGATGATAAGTAGATGGGTGAAACTGAGTCCCTGGGTTCAGAGTCACACAGCCTTTTAGTGGCGGAGCTGGGACTCTGCTGTATGCCTCCTCACTCCCCGTCCAGATCACTTTTCACATTCTGATGCTATTGGAACTTGCTATGGGGCTGTCCTCCCTGGCAAAATGGCCACATAGAGAGATTTTTGGGCGATTGCAGAAATTAAGTCCTTCTAGCCAGGCTCTGCTAGGTCAGCCTTCTTTTGATTATACAGTTGATCTTTGACCACTGCAAGGGTTGAAAATCTAAGTTGAATCTATTCAGTTGCAAATCTAGGTAGACATTTTTAATCCTTAAAATCTTTTTTTAAAAAGTATTTATTTTATCTGTTTTTTTTTTTTAGAGACAGAGTCTTGGTCTATTGCCCAGGCTGGAGTGCAATGGCATGATCATAGCTCACTGCAGCCTCAATATCCTGTGCTCAAGTGATCCTCCTGCCTCAGCCTCCTGATCAGCAGGGACTACAGGCCCATGCCTCTGTGCTTGGGTAATTTTTGTATCTTTTGTAGAGACGGGGTCTTGATTTGTTATCCAGGCTGATTGAACTCCTGGGCTCAAGCAATGCTCCTGCCTCAGCCTCCCAAAGTGCTAGGATTACAGACGTGAGCCACTACACCTGACTCCCCAAAATCTTAAAGACTAATAGCCTCCTGTTGACCAGAAGCCTTTCCAATAACATTGTCAATTAGCATATATTTTGGATGTTATTCATATTATATATTGTGTTCTTATGATATTGTAAGCTAGAGAAAAAATGTTATTAAGGAAATCATAAGGAAAATAAAATATATTTACTATTTATTAAGTGAAAATGGATCATCATAAAAGTCTTTTCCTCATTGTCTTCATGTTAAATAGGCTGAGGGAGAGGAAGATGAGGCGGCATTGGTCTTGCTGTCTCAGGGTGGCAGAGACAGAAGAAAATCCACTCGTAGGTGAACCTGCACATTTCAAACCTGTGTTGCTCAGAGGTCAACAGTATATAGAAAGGGATCACTTTGAAGAACTCCTATATGTGTGTGCAATGTTGACAATGAGATTGTCTCATTTTCTAGCCTTGTGCCTGCCCCTTCCCCCACCTGGATTACTTGTCATCATGGAATGAAGCTTCTACGTTTTAATGTCCTTCAAGCTCTAGACCCCGAAGTTGGATAAGCTTCCCTTGTTCTGTGATACAAACTGTCCTGGGAAAGATGAATAAGCCACGTCTAGTGTTGTGGGCAAACAAACTATGGGGACCTTGCCTTGATGTTGGTCCTACATGACTTTTCTGGTCTAGGGGCATTGAGATGATGTTATTGAAGATGCTTTGAGAATCAGATGCGAGGTTTTAGGAGAAACACCATCCATGAAGAATCTTTTGCTTTCACACCTAATGTATCAGTTTATTCTAATTCAGTGAGAATATGTAGAATACTTACCGTGTGCTCAGTTCTGTGGTAAATTTCTAAGCCTCAGGAAGATTATAAGATACTGTTCTTGACCTGGTCTAACTTTCACAAAGAATATCTTAATACCTTTCTTTCTTTTCTTTTCCTTCCTTCCTTCCTTCCTTCCTTCCTTCTTTCCTTCCTTCCTTCTTTCCCTCCTTCCTTCCTTCCCTCCTTCCTTCCTTCTTTTCCTTCCTTCCTTCCTTCCTTCCTTCCTTCCTTCTTTCCCTCCTTCCTTCCTTCCTTCCCTCCTTCCTTCTTTTCCTTCCTTCCTTCCTTCCTTCCTTCCTTCCTTCCTTCCTTCCTTCTTTCCTTCCTTCCTTCTTTCCCTCCTTCCTTCCTTCCTTCCTTCCCTCCCTCCTTCCTTCCTTCCTTCCTTCCCTCCTCTCTCTTACTTTTTCCTCTCTCTCTTTCCATCTAATTTACTTGTTGTCTATCTGTGAATTGCCTATCTATCCATCTATCTCTATCTTTATCTCACTTTCGTGCTAGCTATCATTCTTTTGTATTTATTTAATCAATCAAAGCATTCATTTGGCATGTTCTATGTGCTGGGAGGAACTGTGTTCACAGATTGTGGATTCAAAGATAGATGGTCTATTTTTGATTCTACAACTTGTGGATTCGAAGAAAGAGAGTCTTTAGAAAACATGTTTACATTGGATATAAAAGTGCGCTTTATAGTCAGAGAGACCCAGATTCAAATCCCAGCTCTGCTACCTACTTGCTGAATGATTTTGTACAAATTGCCTTGTGGGTTTGCCACAACTTGCAGCTGAGAGCATCTTTTAACTCAGTAAAGACAGAGTGGAAGATTCAGGTCCTTACGGCTGTAAAATGCCTTGGGTACTCATTCAATAAATTACAACTCTTTCCTCGAAGTCAAGGGGGACTCCTTGAAGCAAAGGATGGGGTGAGTGATCAGGGTCTTACATTTTAAATGTCTTGCTGGATCCAGCATGGAAGCTGGATTGAAGTAGGGCAATAGTGAACAGGAGGGGCAATATGGGACTCAAGGGAAGTTTAACAAGTGCCCAAACAATGAGTGTAGTATGGTGTTCTGGATGAAACCATGAACCAGAAAAAGAACATTAGGCAAAAACTAAAGAAATCTGAATAAAGTACAGACTGTAGTTAATAATCGTCTCAGTCCATTTTGTGTTGCTGTAACACAATACCACAGACTGGGTAATTTACAAAGAAAAGAAATTTATTTGGCTTATGGTTTTGCAGGCTGGGAAGTCCGAGCGCATGGCACCAGTATCTGGCAAGGAGCTTTGTGCAGTGTCATCCCATGGCAAAAGGTGGAAGGGTAAATAAGCATGTGAGAAAAAGGAAATCAGGTAGAACCAACCCATCCTTTTATCAGGAGCCCACTCCTGCAACGGCTGAGCTACCTCCCCCATGACAGCATTAATCCATTCATGAAGACAGAGCCCTCATGTTCGAATCACCTCATAATGGTCCCACCTCTTTTTTTTTGAGACGGAGTTTCGCTCTTGTTACCCAGGCTGGAGTGCAATGGCGCGATCTCGGCTCACCACAACCTCTGCCACCTGGGTTCAGGCAATTCTCCTGCCTCAGCCTCCTGAGTAGCTGGGATTACAGGCATGCGCCATCATGCCCAGCTAATTTTTTGTATCTTTAGTAGAGAAGGGGTTTCACCATGTTGACCAGGATGGTCTCAATCTCTTGACCTCGTGATCCACCTGCCTTGGCCTCCCAAAGTGCTGGGATTACAGGCGTGAGCCACCACGCCCGGCCCATTTTTTATATTTTTAGTAGAGACGCGGTTTCACCTTGTTGACCAGGATGGTCTTGATCTCTTGACCTCATGATCCACCCACCTTGGCCTCCCAAAGTGCTGGGATTACGGGTGTGAGCCACTGTGCCTGGCCCTGGTCCCACCTCTTAATACCATCACAATGGCAACTACTTTTAAACACCAGCTTTGGAGGGACATACAAACCACAGCAGTAATGGCTGTATCAGTCTTAGTTCATTAATTGTGAATGGTGTATCATGTGAATGTCAGATGTTAACAATAGGGGGAAATGGGTGTGTGGTTTGTTGGAGCACTCTGCACTACCTTTGCAATTTTTTGGTAAATCTAAGACTATTCTAAAACAAAAGGTTATTTTAAATTACCTTTAAAAGGCAGGTAAAAATGTTTTAGTTTCAGTGTCTTTATGCTTTCATGTCTATTCCTTTACTGACCTGTAGGTATTTATTGAGCACCTACTGTATGCCAGGCTCTGGGCTGAGTCTGGGGAGTGAGCTGTTGTCTGGCTTAGGCTCAAGAAAACATTAATGGTTTTATCTTCTGTCTTGTTCACAAGACCACGAGGTCCACAAGTCATGGCCCAGAACTCTGGCTGGAATCTTGGGTTCCTGTCCTCGCCTTACCAGTAACTGTTAACTATGACTTCACCTCTCTGGGCCTCTATTTCCCCCTCTGTCATTTACAAAGATGTGTGCCTGCTTTGCCTACGTGGGGCTCAAATGGGTGCTAGGACATAAAATCAGGCCATGGCTTGAATGGACGTTAGTGTCTATCCAGACCAACGACTATTTGATACACAGAGAAACTGAGGCCCAGAGAGGGAAAGTGAATGGCACGAAGTCACATAGCTAAGTCCAGAAATCAGACCTTCTTATGCTTTCCACTATCCAAGGCTGGAAGGGTTCTGGAAAGTTTAAAAGCTTATGTAGGTAAATGCAAGAACAAATTTCTGTTTATACAAGTTCCACAACTGCTAAATTCAGACTTTGGGTTTGTATCTTTGGCAAATTCAGGTAGGTTTTGGCCATCAACTGAAATTTGTATCTAAAAGGCAATAAAGCAGAATAGGGGTTCTCAATCTGCCTACTTCTCCTTCCACATATCTTTTTATTCATTCATTCATTTATATTTAACTTCATTTCATATTTTTGAGCCTAGTTTCACCCTACTCTGTATGATTTGGCCAAGTTAGTAATTTCTTCTTGTTCCATATTTAAGCAGGAGGAGGGAAAGAGCAGTGCCGCCAGTAGCATCTCTCCCTCCCCGCCTCACCATGCTTCCTTTCTGGGAATCCTAATACTGTTCACTAGTAAGGCTGGGGGAAGAGGGGTGACAACAGATAGCCAAAGGACTGGCACTGCCTGGCTCAGGGACCTCCACGGCTGGCCTGTGACCAGTTGGCAGCACAGGGTAGTGATTATGGCCGGAGAGCTTAGATGCAAACTCTATGATATAAATTCTAGCATTTCCTAGCAACAAAACGTCAGATGAGTTATTCATTGACCCTGGGCTTCTGTTTCCTCATCTGTAAAATATGGACCATCCTGACCTCACGGGAACATCAAGAGAATTAAATGAGATAATACATGAAACGTGCTTAGCACAGGTTGTGGTGTATCGTAAAAGTTTAAAATTACTGGTTCAGGTCCCTAAACTGATCCAATCCACATGTTTTCCTCTCATGAAAACTGAGGCCCAGAGAGGTGGCAAGACCTCGTGGGAGGTAGTCACCTGGTGCCACTGGAGTCCTTAAATATTCACAGATAGTGAGGCGCTCTAAGAAGTTCCTTGTGGTGGTTTCACTGGGGTGGAAGGATCTTGCTCTCCAATCCTCACCTTCCAGTCCCATTTCCATTAGTCTTCACTTCTGGTCCCTTAACATTTCATCCATCCCTACCAGATCTGCATCCCCAGTGCCCTCCTGACATTTCCCTAGTGTTTTTCCCAACACATAAGAGAATAATTAAAGGCCCTTTGCTAGGAGTGATGGAGCTTGGGGGAGGAGGAGGGTGGAGAATCAGAGGCACAAGACTCTTTGACCATTAGGTGGTGAGTGGTATAAAAAAGAAAGTGGAATCAATTTCTGCATATAAACCCAGAAGAATTGAAAGCAGAGTCTCAAAGAGATATTTGTACACCCCTGTTGACAGCAGCATTATTCACAATAGCTAAATGGGGAAACAACCCACGTGTCCATCCAGCAATGCATGGATAAACAAAATGTCATCTATCCTTACGGCGGAATATTCTTCAGCCTTAAAACGGAAGGAAATTATGACACAGGCTACAACATGGATGGACCTTGAAGATGTTATCCTAAATGAAATCGGCCCCTCACAAAAAGACAAACACTGTGTGATTCTATTTCAATGAAGTGCCCAGAATAGGCAAATTCATAAAAACAGGAAGTAGAATGGTGATTGTCAAGGGCTAAGGGGAAAGGGGAGATGGGAGTTATTGTTTACTTGGTATGGAGATTGTTTTGCAAGATGAAGACTTCTGGAGGTGGATGGTGGTTGTGCTTATGCAATAACATGAGTGAATGCATGCCACTGAATTGTACACTTAAAAATGGTTGGGATGGTAAATGTTACATTATGTGTTTTTCTACAATTAAAAAGGGAAAAAGAAGGTGGGAGAGCTCTAGAATGAGAAGGTAACAGTTTCATTTGTAACTCTTTGTAACTGAACGTAACCAGTTTGATTAACTGATTAGTGACATGAATGTATCACTTCCCTTTTGAACGTGGCTCAGATCTCCTATGTTCCTATCCCAGCTCTATCACCTTCTTGCTGAGTGACCTCGAGCAAGTTGCTTGACCTCTCTGAGACTCTTTCCTCACCTGCAAAGTACAGATAATAATAGTACATATGTCACAGGGTTGTTGTGAAAATGAAATGACATTGTCCACAAAGAGTGCTTAGCACAGAGCCTGGCATATTTACTTTTCATTTAGCAAATATTTATTACGCTCCTACTATGTGCCAGTAAGTGCTGAAGATGCAGCAGTGAACAAAACAGACAAAAGTCTCTGCCTTGTGGAGTTTATATGTCCATGTGCATTAGCCTGCATTTTCCAGAAAGCAGAACTAAAGCAAAAGCTTATCTGTTGCTCTTTTACAAGATGGGGGCCAGTCCCAGGGAAATATGAGTGAAAGAAAAGAGAAATGAGACAGGGAAGAATGGAGAGAAAGCACAAACATGCAATCCTGTCTGGACATCTCTTGATATCAAGAGCTACTGGTTGCCCCTCTCATAGGACCATCTTTGGTGGGGCTACATGAATTTCTGTGTTTAAAGATCATTCAACTGGGAGCAGGAAGGGGAAGGAGCAGATGCATCAACTCCTAATCTAGATTTGTCAAAGATTTGCTGCAAAGGGCAATTATGAAAAATCCAATTTGCTTATGAATGGTTGCTGAGTCAGCTCTGCTGCTCTTAAGTCTCAGCATTAACATGAAGGTGAGCAAGGGCTGCAGAGCTTTCCCTGTTTATAGGTGGTCAGAGCCCATGCACAGTCAATCATCCCCATGGCAACTGGAATAGAACCAGTGGCCAAGGGTCCCCAAAATAGCAGAGACCAGAAGTCCACAGTGGTGCCCAAAAGGTGTCAGATACAATGTATGTAATGCATGTGCACGTACCTACCCACGTCTAGGCACATATTATAATTAAAGCTCATGTCTCCAGTATCTACAGCTAAGAATACTTTCAGGCAAATAGAGTTCTGCTGATCATCCCTGGAAGGACAATCATGTTATATGACTGATGGATTTGTATGCCTACGATACAGTAACAGACCAATTACACTGAGACAGCAAGGTATGCAACAGAGAAAGAGATTCATGATCATAGGGCACTGAGTGAGGAGATGGGAGGGGACCCAAGGAGTCCAAATTCATCTCCCCAAGGAGTACTGGGCTGGGGTTTCTAAGAGGATCATGGAGAGTGAGGAACTAGAGAATTGGGGCTGTTGATTGATCAGGGAAAGGGGGATGAAATCATCAGGATGTGAAAACTGCTTTCTTTGGCAGTCAGATTCTCATGGGGTCCTTCAACAGGCTGGTGTTATGGTCTCATCAGTCTGTAGCACCTGAAAGACTATCTCAAAAGGAAAACTTAATGTTTTATAATGTTCAGGTTGTTATCTATAGAGCAATTAAGGGGAGCTATAATCTTCTAACAGGGTCTATGTGATTGTAGGACAGTAGGTACAAAGCAAATATAAGGAAGCCAGTCAGAGAGCAGGCTGGCTTAATGATTAATGCTGAATGTGCTGCAAGTTTGGTTTATTTTCATTTCTCCTCCTCCTTTTTTCCTGATTAATTTTAAAAGGTTCATAGCGGTGGTTTCAAACACATGAGAAATTAAAACCTTTATTATCAGAGTTAGAGCCTGAATATGTTGACTGAATGAAGCTTTCCTTTATAAAATGCAAAGTATGTAAACAATTCCAACACAGTCACATATTCATGAGTTTTGGAGAAGAGAAAATATTTTACTTAAAACTGGCACATAATGATCTCTGACAATATTATGCAGCCTGAACCTGGAGTTTTGGTTGATGGGTTGTCTCAGCCTGTGGCAGATTCTAGCTGGCTTTGGTTCATTTTGAATCACACCCCCACACTCACATGTTCACACACTGTCTTAGTCAGCTCAGGCTGCCATCACAAAATACCATAGGCTGGGTGGCTCAAATAACAGAAATTTATTTCTCACAGATATGGAGGCTGGGAAGTCCAAGGTGCCGGCAGATTCAGTTCCCCAGTGAAGGCTCTCTTTCTGTCTTACAGGTGTCCACCTTCTTACTATGTCCTATGGCAGAGAGATAGAGAGAGAGAGATAGAAACGAGAGCGGGGGAGAGAGAGAGAAACAGAGAGAGGGGGCGAGAGCACACTAGCCCTGGTCCTTCATCTTCTTAGAAGAACACTGATCCCATCATGGAACCTGGCCCCCGTGACTTTATCTAAACCTAATTACTTCCCAAAGGTTCCTATTTCCAAAAACATCACACCGGGGGTTACAGCTTTAACATGAATTTTAGGGAGACAGCAACATTTAGTCATACCCTGTGGTATACCCCCATAAAATAAATACGTGGGGTGGCTGCTGGGTATGTCTTCAGGTGGAAGGGTCTGATTCTCTGAGCTTCCAGATAGGGTTATTGAATGATCCACACCACACCTGCTCCAGTGTTGTCCAAGAAGCTGGTGCAAAAGTACAGACCCTCAGGCCCCACCCTGGACATTTCAAGTTAGGGTCTCTGGGGCTGGGGCCAGGAATCTGCATTTTGAACCAGTCCTTCTTTCCTCCACTTCCTGCCCAGAAGATTCTAGCAGCTCCCAAAGCTTGAGAACCACTGCTCTGTCTCTCTGCATCCTCTGGAGATTTTCCAAAACTGCTGTATCTTCTTAAACCAGTTGTTTTTAGAATGACTGTGCCACATAATGCTATGTGATACAGCAAAGGCTGAGCTGGGTGCAGAAAAGGCCTTTTGACTACAGTAGGCTTTGGAACATGGATTTAATGAGCTACTACTTTGGTGAGTAGAGAAAGGGGGAATAAATTCTCAGTGGGTCAGGATTTTTAAAATTGAATTTCTGCTTGAAAGAACAGAGAAGGGCATTGCTTCGCCCAAAACTAAAGCCCTTTCTTTATCATATAAATGACTCTAGTGTCCTGGTACTTGGTGACTGCTTTCTGTACCCTGTTATGGAAGATGCTGCCTGTTTGTGACACAGGACTGATAGAACTCTTCTGGAAGGAACTCTTTCATATCTAAATATCAAAACTGTTAATTATTGTTATTAGTAATGCATTATTAATATTTTAATAGTTCAAGTACTACAATTACTTACTGAGGTGTTTTCTAAATTTCCTTTTTTAAGTTTCCCTTAGTTCCTCAGTTTTCCTTTTTTAAAATTTGTTTTTCCAGTAGCAGTGTTATTTGAATGCCAACTTCAGATTTTAGTATCCCTTCCACTTAGGTGATTGTGAATCTATAAATTCTTACCAAGGAGCAAATGTGTAGAATCTGTAACATGTAGATTTTGTTATTGGAGCTATAGAAAATGTTACATTTGGCCGGGCGCGGTGGCTCATGCCTGTAATCCCAGCACTTTGGGAGGCCGAGGCGGGTGGATCACGAGGTCAAGAGATTGAGACCATCCTGGTCAACAAGGTGAAACCCCGTCTCTACTAAAAATACAAAAAATTAGCTGGGCATGGTGGCGCGTGCCTGTAATCCCAGCTACTCAGGAGGCTGAGACAGGAGAATTGCCTGAACCCAGGAGGCGGAGGTTGCGGTGAGCCGAGATCGCGCCATTGCACTCCAGCCTGGGTAACAAGAGCAAAACTCTGTCTCAAAAAAAAAAAAAAATGTTACATAGCAAGAGCTAAGGCCAATTACTTGTCACCATCACCATCACCATCATCATCATCATCACATTTCTGGAGCATTTAGTATTTACCAGGCACTGAGCCAACCTTTATTTGGTTCTCATAGCAACTCTATGAGGTTTGTGTTCACATTATCCCCATTTTGTAGATAAAAAAGCCAAGCCCTGGCCGGGCGCTGTGGTTCATGCCTGTAATCCCAGCACTTTGGGAGGCTGAGGCAGGCAAATCTCCTGAGGTCAGGAGTTTGGGACCAGCCTGACCAATATGGAGAAACCCCGTCTCTACTGAGCGATACTCTATCTCAAAAAAGAAGAAAAAAAGCGAGACTCCATCTAAAACAAAGAAACAAAAAACCAAGAGCAAGACTCCATTTAAAAAAATAAATAACTAAATAAGCCAAGCACCAGAAAGGTTAAGTAAATTATTCAAGGTCCACAGCCAGAACCAGTTTACAAAATCAGGCAGTCCAATTCCAGACTCCCAGTTCCTAACCATTGTGCTATTCAGCCTAATGAAAGAAGCAAAAGATTCAAGATAGACAACTATATATTGTCAAGGGCATGTTCAACACCAGGGTTGTTTGTTTCTAAGTGATATTTGAAGCCACGAACAGCTTTTCACTAATGTTTGAAGCAACTGATAAAATATATCCAGCAAAGAAAAAGTGTGGACACATCAATGCACACCGGAGAAGTAGCCCAGTGGTTTAATTTTGTGATGGAGAATCACAGGCCAGAATGAAAGGCACTTTTTACATGCCAAAGGCTTGTGCATTTCTAGGAAGATGAGTTTGCTTGCTGTATTGTGAGTGGTTGGAGGGGAGGAACTGATGGCAGGGAAACTAGGCTGTTGCTACCGTCCATCATGAAAGATGCTGGTGGAGAGATGAGGCCAAGTAGAAAGGAGAGGGAGGGTGGATGTCTGAGGGCCTGAGTGCTGGAATCAGTAGGACATAGAGGCAGCTAGCAGTAATGGAAAACAGAGGGAGAGCACGAAACGATGAGGTTGAGGCT
Organism: Callithrix jacchus; assembly: GCF_049354715.1. Classification (NCBI taxonomy): domain Eukaryota; kingdom Metazoa; phylum Chordata; class Mammalia; order Primates; family Cebidae; genus Callithrix; species Callithrix jacchus. The sequence continues at coordinate 196,243,357 of NC_133502.1, forward strand.
TCTAGCTGGGGCTGTGCCCATCCTTCAAGGCAGTGAGCAAGTTCAGCCTGTGATGCTTCAGTACATCCTCTTCGTGTATCTATGGAAGAAAGTTAACAGACATGGCTGCGTTTGTGTTGTCACATTAATCATAAAAGCTTTCAGGGGAAAAGAATCCAAAGGGAATAAAGATTTTCTGAAAGGCATTCTTGTCTGAAAGAAGCTGCATGCAAATGGAAACCTTGACATTTAATTGATTTCAGTAATCATAATGACATCGTGTTTTCATTCAGGTTGTGCAGTGGGGCTTTGAAACTGTGGGAAATTGACAGACAGGCCCTTGTTAGGGGAAACAAAATGGCTTCCAGTTTCAAGGTTGAATATGCTTCTTTTCATAGGAAAAAAATACCCCATCATTTCCAACAGAATGACAGTCTTATTTCTCTTCATTAGTAGATAAAACCAAACATTTTCTGGACAATAAAAAGCAGTCTGAGAGAGATGGATGACACATTTAAAAATACTAACATCTGGAAATATATCATTTTGTAGGTTTGACTCAGGAACCACGTAAATTTCTTTTACAATGATAAAAAATCAAAAAGAAAATAAAAGTTAATTCTTTAAAACTGAAAGGAAAATGAAATGAACCTACCCATGTTGACTTAGTGACCACATACATGTGACTTCAAACACAGCGATCTGACTGTACAAAATAACAATAAAAACAAAAAAGGAAGAAACGATTCTCATTAATCATACTATTAGCAAAAATACAGGTATTGTTATTTCAATACACAGTGGGTAAAATAAACAGATTGGTAGATTAGCATTGTTAGCAACCAAGATTTTCAGCATAAGAGAAAACATATAAAAATACAAGATCGCCTAAATGAATGGAGCCTGGTAATTCTAAATTTGAACTGGAAATAGTATGAACTTATGATGCATTCCTCTCTCTCTCTCTTTTTGAGATGGAGTCTCGCACTGTCGCCTGGGCTTGAGTGCAGTGGTGCAATCTCAGCTCAATGCAACCTCTGCCTCTCAGGTTCAAAGGATTCTCCTGCCTCAGCCTCTCCTGGGATTACAGGTGCCCACCACCATGCTCGGCTGATTTTCTGTATTTTCAGTAGAGACAGTGTTTCACTATGTTGGCCAGGCTGGTCTCGAACGCCTGACCTCATGATCCACCTGCTTCGGCCTCCCAAAGTGCTGGGATTGCAGGTGTGAGCCACTGCGCCTGGCCTGATGCATTTCTTTCTTAAAATTTTTACTTCCTAGCTTTGGTTATTGTGACTATTAGGTTGGAGCAAAAGTAATCACGGTTTTTGCCACTAAAAGTAATGGCAAAACCCACAAATTCTTTTGCACCAACCTACTGCCTAGAAACAATGACCAAGCCAGCAATAACACAGATTATGGTCTCTCAGAACGCTTTCAAAGGAAAAGAAATGACAGTTCCTGGGAGAAATGGCTGAATCAGGAGTGGGGCAGGCAATGCACAAGATGATCCCAGGACATCTTGTTAATTAGAAGAAAGCAGGCGATCAAAGACTACTACAGTGGTGTCAAAAGGACTCAGGAACCAACCCACGTGGCTCTCACTGGCTGAAGGTGAAATTCTATGAGCATCTGAAAGAAGAATAACGACAACTCAGTGAAACACGTTATTCTAAAGTCCATGAATTAACAATGGTTCTAAGAACAAAACAAATCAAAACAAAACTCATTAGCCTCCTTTGGAAGCTATTAAAGAACTAACTATTATTCTGAAAATTGGCAAAGAAAAGAATCGAGCATTTATCTCGCCTTTCCTGGTGTTATTGCATCTTAGTCAATGAAGAAAAGCTTTCTCCATTGAGGTAGTCCAACTAATAAATGAAAAAGGAGTGATAGACTTAAAATAGAACCATTTTGCAAGTGCCCAAGGAAATAATGGCTCTAGGCAATGGTGATCATCAGCTGCTAAAATCCCCCAGAGACGGCCAGAGGTCATGAGCCTGCTGATTGAATAATACAACTAACTATGAAATATTCTTGCTGGAAACTCAAACCTGAATAAGATCAAATCTTTAAATCTAATGACCAACTTATGGGACATACAAGGGATGCAACATGTTACAAGATGCCGCAAGGATACAACCAACAGAACCCAGATTGTGAGGAACTCGACAGCGTAAATGATCCAGTTTTTAAAAATATGTCAATTGCAGGGGAAATCGTAAACTTTAGGAGGAGAGAGAAGCCAAAGATAAAGGAGACTAAAGAGATATATCAGCCTAAGGCAAATGTGTGGAGGAATAAATCCTTCCCTAGTAGTACTCCATCTTTTTTTTTTTTTGAGACAAAGGCTCACTCTGTTGCCCAGGCTGCAGTGCATGATCTCAGCTCACTGCAACGTATGCCTCCCAGGTTCAAGTAATTCTCCTGCCTCAGCCTCCCAAGTATCTGGGATTACAGGTGTGTACCAGCATGCCCAGCTAATTTTTGTATTTTTAGTAGAGACGAGGTTTCACTAGGTTGGCCAGTCTGGTCTCGAACTTCTGACCTTAGGTGATCCACCTGCCTCAGCCTCCCAAAGATTTATTTTTCCTACGAAGAAATAAATGACAATGATGTTATTATTTGGTCCTGTCTGTAATCTCTGGAGCGTTTGTGATATGTCATACTGCTTACATATGTGACCTCCTTTACATCTCTCCACCAATCTAGGAGGAAGTCACCTTGATGATCATATTTTATAGATAAGGAAGATAAAATGCTGGGAAGTTAAATGACTTCCCCTGGACCACACAATCAATCAATGTAAGGCAAACTTCGAATTCAAATCTAGCTGTCCTTGACTTCAAAGTCTATGCTGAAATTTCCTCTTTCATCATCAAGGATGGCCCTGGTTCTCACATTTCTTAACAGTACACTTTTTGTTTGAGAATTGATTTTGATTTCGGACAAGTTATGAGGATTGTGCAGAGCATCCTAACAGACCACCCAGTTTCCTCTCTTATTAAGACTAATTATATCTTACATCAATATGGTAAATGTGCCGGAAGCGCACCTGTACTGATCATTAACTAAAGTTGTTACTTTATTTAGATTCCCTTAATTTTTACTTAATGTCCTTTATTAAATTTTTTCTTTCTTTTTGTTTTGTGGAGACTGGGTCTTGCTATGTTGCCCAGGCTGGTCTCAAGTGATCCTTCCACCTTGGCCTCCCAGGGTGTTGGGATTACAGGTGTGAGCCACCCCTCCTGGCCAATCGCCTTCTTCCGTTCCAGGATCCCTCCCAGGATAACATATTCCGCTTCCTCTTTGGGCTTCCCCAGGCTCCTCTTGGCTGTGACAAGTAATCACACCTTGTTTTTGATGATCTTGACAGTTTTGAGGAGTACTGGTTAGGATTTCTTTACAGAACGCTCCTCAAGTGGGATTGGTCTGGTGTTTTTCTCATGGTTAAACAGGCGAGGTGGGTTTTAGGAGGGAGACCCCAAAGACAGAGTGCCATAACTCATCGTATCATATTAAGGTCACCTACGACACCATGACTTAACCTTGGTCACCTGGCTGAGGTAGAGTTTGTCAGTCTTCTCCATGGTAAAGTTACTCTTCCCTTCCTTCACCCACCCCCATCTTGTACCCCCTTTAGAGGGAGGTCACTATACCCAGCCCACACTCAGGGAGTGGGATGGTACGGTCCCCGTCCTTGAGGGCAGAATGTATATGTATATTTTCTGCAATTTTTCTGCACAGGAGATTTGCCTGTTTTATTCTGTATTGATTTCATGTACCTATCAGTATGAACTCATGAATTATTTTAATACTTTGGTTTGTAATACAATGCAACTTTATTTACTTGCTCGAATTGTTCCAGCTTTGGTCATTGGGAGCTCTTTCAGTGCACCTTGTGTTTCTTCGACACGCCCTCATCATTGTGTGTGTGTGTGTGTGTGTGTGTGTGGTTTTGTTTGAACAGTTGCTAGCACTATAAGATACTCCAGGCTCATCTTGTCGATTTCCTACCCCAGTAGGAATCAACAATTTCTCCAAAGTTTTTTTTTTTTAAATTAGAGAACGGCATTTAAAACAAAGATCTGGGTGTTAGGTGCTGGGTCTACTACTTTGGGTTGTGGAAGGTTCCCCCTTTTACACCTGGAAGCCAGGCCTTTCCTCCAATTATTTTTGACCTTTCAGAATGGGGAACTTTGGTCTGTAGTTCCTCTCTGCTCTTGGTGTCTGAGCCTCTTCCAGCTCCATTCACACCCATATTGACTCTTTTGTAAGCAAAACAACCCCATGACTTGTAGGCGTAAATGCTTCATGGTTATGGTGGTGGGGGCGAAGGTGGAGGTGGTGCGTGGTGGGTGGTGGTTTCTGCCTTGATTCCAGCACCTTCTTGCGGCTGCACAGTGCTTTGTTGACTCCCTTGTCCTCGGAAGCCCTGGGTTCACGTCATGAGGGGCGAAGTTAACCATGGCTCTGGAATTCCATCTCTAGGTCATGGGTCATCTCAGAGCATATTATCTTCAGCAGAGTCTGGAATATTTCCTTCCACATGCACCTGACACTTCTGTAATATTTTCCTACCCCTTTTTTTTATTGTTTCCAGTAAAAAGGTAATCTGGGAAAACACAGTATCCTTTGCAAGCTTGGGCAACTCTACAGTATTGGCTCATTGCTGCACGATAACACATTTCAGTGACTGCATCACTAACTCATAACCGTGGTTTGTGGGTGGGATGTGGCTGATCTAGGTGGGCTTGGCTGGCTGGCTCTGTTGATCTCAGCTGGGTTTGCTCACACATCTGAGGGTTAGCAATGAGGGCTGGGCAAACTAGGGAGAACTGGCTGGAGGGGCTCTGCCCGGTGTATCTCTCATCCTTCTCCTGGTTCCAGCACACTAGCCCAGGATGTTATTCCGGTGGCAACAGCAGAGGCACCAAAGGGCAAGTGACAACTGAAAGGCCACTTGAGACGTAGGTCCAAAACTAGCAATAGTGGCTTCTGCCTCATTCTCTTGGCCTAAGTGAGTCACACTGCCTAACTCAGCATCAAGAAGTGGAGAAATAGACTGTGTCCTTTTAGCGGAGAGGGGACAGGCAGTCGCTATTTCTCAACAACAGTCTACCACATCCCACTCTGCACTTCCCTTTGTGGGTTACTTCTCAAAGTTAAAAATGCTGTTTCTGGGATCTCTGAATTTTCTACAATGAGCACAGGAAAGAGTGGCAGAGTCCAGAAGGTGTGACTGATGACACACTGTTAGGAAGGTGCTGGTGTTTGCCAATATCCATGTTCCCACCTCCACCTGGGCACCCACTGTTCTATACTTCCCAGCTCTGCTGTATGTAGGTGGCACCATGTGACTAGTTCTAGCCGACGGGAAGAGACCAAAAGTATTGTGTGTTACCTTTCGGTCAAGACAATTAAGGGTGGCTGTGCCTTTTCTGTGTGCTTTCTTTCCTCGTCTGTCTGCTCATTGGATGTAACAAATCTTGTGAAGATCCCCAAGGCCCTCAGGTACAGGAGAGCTATTTGATGGAAAGAGTCTGGGTCCCTGAATGACTGTGTGGAGCACAGTGGTCTCTACACCACGCTACCTTGGACTTATTTGACAGAGTGGTGTTGTGTCAAGTCACTGAGATTTGGGGATAGTTTGTTATAGCAGTTTGCATATCATGACTAATCTAACCCACCTTCCTGGTGGCCACTAGTGACACCTGTTGACTCCTTTGAGTTAGCTCTGAAAACTACGACTTTTATAAGAGTTATGTATCTGAGTGTTCATTTTTGACAAGTGACCTGAAGATCTAATTCAGATATCCACCCACCATTCCCAACTTTGACAATATAACTGATTTTGCTTTAGGGAAATCATCCTCTCTCTAATCTTAGCTGATGTAATTCTAAAGAAGGTGACCCCACTTTCTGGGATCTAGGAGTAGAGTATGTAACCCAAGCTGAGCCATGAGGTCCCTGTGTTCCTCCAGCCACAGTGATTGGTTCAGGAGTGCAAGGATGGGCAGGTGACCTAAGTTGGTCCAAACTAATCTTTTTTTTTTTTTTTTGAGACGGAGTTTCACTGTTGTTACCCAGACTGGCGTGCAATGGCACGATCTTGGCTCACCGCAACCTCCATCTTCTGGGTTCAAGCAATTCTGCCTCAGCCTCCCAAGTAGCTGGGACTACAGGCACATGCCACCATGCCCAGCTAATTTTTGTATTTTTCGTTGAGACGGGGTTTCACCTTGTTGACCAGGATGGTCTAAATCTCTTGTCCTCGTGATCCACCTGCCTCAGCCTCCCAAAGTGCTGGGATTATAGGTGCCCAGCCTTCAAACTAATCTTAAGAAGTTGGCTGGGAAAACTGAAACACTGAGTGCCTTTACTAGACATTACTAGGGAAAATGATAGATAGTTATGGTAGGTGCAGACAGCGCCCTGTAATTACAAAAACAGCCTGCCTAAGGAGGAAGCTTATACTAAGGATGGCAGGAGCTTACACTAGGAATGGCAGAAAAGATGAATGGAAAGAGCAAGTCCTTGGCATCGTACCGGGTAGCTGGATCAGGCCTTGCCTGAAGCTGACACTACTGAATTCTCGTTCAAACAAAGGTCAGTAAGGAGACTGTGTAGGTTAAATCAATTAGTTGAGTCTTCATTACTCATATGCAAACTATTCTCAGTGGATTCAGCCTTTATCACGTTTCTAATCAAATAAAACAACATTGTTTAGAGAATGCAAAACAATATCAAAATAAATGATCTTCAGGGAGCATTTCTAGTTCTAAAATTTAGCGTTTATAAGACCTAGTATGAATTCCTAGCACTTAGAGTGTTCACAGTTGTCTATACGTTGGACTGTCTGTTTGTCCTTATAGCCAAAGAGAATCTAATTGTTTGGAGATTTTGGGCAAAGATGATGAATATTCCATAAAAGAAATACAGGCCTTCCCACACACAGGCAACCCTGCCATGGTTCCCCTTGCTCTTAAACAGGTTTTATACCTGACCGCTATTCACCTATCTGACCTTACCAGTTACACTCCCACCCAACCCCCCACTCACTGGACATTAACTCCTCTGAGCTCTTTTCTGCCCCAGGACCTTTGCACCTGCTGTTTGCCTAGAATGCATTTGTGCTGACTTATCCTGAAATCTACCCTAGGTTCTCCTCAGAGAGAACTTCCCTGAATACTCTGCTAAATAAAATCTTCCTTCTTTGACACTCTTTACAAATTACTGTTTAGTTCCTTCATAGCACTTTTACAGACTCACAGTATCTGCTTCATTTATCCCCTGTTAGAATGAGAGTGCTTCACGGGCAGACCATTGCCCATGCTGGTGTCCCTGGTGCCTCCAGCACCTGACACATGGCTGGCACAGAGCAGAAAACAATCAGAGACTTAGGAGTGAAACAGAGGCAGTAGTGGATTTTTTTTTTTAAGAGAGGAGTAAGGAATAGAAGGTACTTGTGGTGTCATGGTGAGGGAGACGGGGAATTTCTGGGAGTATGAGCAATGTGACAGGGAGCAGGGAGCAGGGAGCAGGCTGCCACTAGGGATTGTTATCCAGGTTTATTCATAGAGTACTTCCTTCCTTCATTCCTTTCCTCCTCCTCCTCCTCCTCCTCCTCCTCCTCCTCCTTCCTCTTCCTCCTCCTCTCCTCCTCCTCCTCCTCCTCTCCTCCTCCTCCTCCTCCTCTCCTCTTCCTCCTCCTCCTTCCTCCTCCTCCTCCTCCTCCTCTCCTCCTCCTCCTCCTCCTCCTCCTCTTCCTTCTCCTCCTCTTCCTCCTCCTCCTTCTTTTTTTGACAGAAGGAGAAAGCTCTGTCACCCAGGCTGGAGGGCAATGGTGCAATCATAGCTTACTGCAGCCTCAAACTCCTGGACTCAAGTGATGCTCCCGCCTCAGCCTTCTGAGTAGCTGAAGCCACACCCAACTATTTTTTTTCTTTTTCTCCTTCCTTCCTTCCTTCCTTCCTTCCTTCCTTCCTTCCTCCTTCATTCCTTCTCTCCTTCCTTCTTTTTTCTCTGAGATCGAGTTTCAGTCTTGTTGCCCAGGCTGGAGTGCAATGGCATGATCTCAGCTCACTGCAACCTCCACCTCCCAGGTTCAAGCAATTCTCCTGCCTCAGCCTCCCAAGTAGCTGGGATTACAGTCATGCACCACCATGTCCAGCTAATTTTGTATTTTTAGTAGACGTAGGGTTTCACCATGTTGGCTAGGCTGGTCTTGAACTCCCGACCTGAGGTGATCCACCCGCCTTGGCCTCCCAAAGTGCTGGGATTACAGGCATGGGCCTTTATTTCTTTTTACATTAAAAAAATTTTTTTTTAGAGATGAGGTCTCACTGTGTTGTCCAGGCTGATCTTGAACTCCTGGACTCAAATGATTCTCCTGCCCCAGCCTCCCAAAGTGCCGGGATTACAAGCATAAATCATGGCGCCTGGCCTCAGAGAGTATTTTTAAAAGGAATAAATAGTGTGTGTGTGTGTGTGTGTGTGTGTGTGTGTGAGAGAGAGAGAGAGAGAGAGAGAGAGAGAGAGAGAGAGAGAGAGAGAGAAGCCAATAGAAAGACAGAGGAAGAGAAGATTCCTCATCCAAAGAAATAATAATAATAGAATGAACACTGGAAACTTCATCAGATGCTTCACTTGATTTCGGCCTAACCCCTGATATTTTAGGGTCTGTGCCCTCCCAGAGCCTTTCTTTATTAGTCATGTGAGCTTCTCCTCAAAGTTGCAGTCTGAGAGCATCCACTTGGGGGAACAAAAGGACACTGTGGGCCATTGTAGTTCAGTTTATCATAACATTTCACTTCCTTTTTATGAGATGGGAATAAAGATAGTTCCCTTAATTTCAGAAGATATGAAAATAATTTTTCTTTGGGCCATTGGGTAAATGCTGTTAATGCAGATCCATATGCCCCTTCAGGTTTTGGGGGGAATTTTCTTAAACAAATGTTGTTACTGAATGCAAACCTCAAAGCAGAAATTCAAAAGAATGAAGCTCGAGGCAGCTGTATCTTGTTTTTGTTTTTGCTTTCACTGAGAGTTAGAATATGCGATCAAAACCTATCTTTCCCTTCCTTATCCCTCATTTGTCTTTTTCCAGCAGATAAGAAAAAAAAAATAGCGGTGCTTCTCTTAGGACTTAATTTTCAGAAAGATAATATCATACAGAGTTGCAGCCTCAGAAAACTGCTCTGGAAATTGATGTACACACAGCCTGTTCTTGATGAGCTGAACGAAGCATGAATGTTGACATGGAGCTGAAAAGGCAGGGGCAGGATGGCAAGGGAGACTGTATATTTTTTTCTTCCATTTTTCCTTTTGAACAAACCTCTACAAACCTGGCGCCACCCCGCTGCAGTTGGTATTGTTTAAGGCGTCTCCTTTGCCTGTTCTCTCAGTTTTACATGTTCATATTTTTTGGCTCATTTGGTTGATTTGATCCGTGTTGTCATGATTTGAGGAGTTGTTTTTCTTTTTTTTCTTTGGGGGGGTGTTTGCTCTGTCCTACAGGCTGGGCACAGTGGTCCAAGCTCAGCTCATTGCAACCTCTGCCTCCTGGGCTCAGGCTATCCTCACAGCTCAGCCTTCTAAGTAGCCGAGACTACAGGTGTGCACACCACATCTGGATTTTTAAATTTTTTTATTTTTTGTAGAGATAGGGTTTCATCACGTTGCCCAGGCTGGTCTTGAACTCCTGGGCTCAAGTGATCTCCCTGCCTTGGCCTCCTCAACGTGCTGGGATTACAGGCATGAGCCGCCACACCCAGCAGAGAAGTACTTAAATTCTGGTTTTTGTGCTGGCTACTGGATGGGGAAAGAGGAGACAGCCACATTTTATTGAGGAGCCATGGCCCAGAAACAGTAAATATTTACTTGACAAGTGATTTATTCCCTTTCATGCCATGATTAAAGTTTAACTTTCATTGAACAATTGCTCCATTTATGTAGACGAAAATAAATAATTGGTAACATATGTGACAGCGCTTTCACTGGTCTCCCCACAGTCTCTCTGCCTGCCCCCCTCTGACACCAGTAACCCATTATGTTCACAGCAGTTTTTTCAAAAACAACAAAAAAAATCATGCCCCAGTGCCTGCCTAACACGTTCAATGGCTCCCTTTTGCCCTCGGAATTTCTATCTAAACTTTGAGAACTTGCAGTCCAGCTCTTGATTGACATTTCCAATTGAATCTCATTTCTGCTCTTGGAAGAGAGGGATGGCGGTTTGGGGTGGGGGGCAGAAACTGGGTGTGTTGGCGAGAGATTAGTCTGGGCAGCAGACTCACACGGTGGAATGTTTGGAATAACTGCCGCATTACAGGAATCAGAAGATGCGCACTTGTGGGAGAAGCTGGGGAAGAAGGTCCATTGAGAGCATTGAGGATCAAGAGAATTCACTAACAAGGGCTGGTGCAAGTGACAGAGTCAGGAGCTTGCAGGGAATTCGGAAGCTTGGTGTATTGAGCTGGCACCAGGAAAGGGGCTGATCTCGAAGTCTATGGGATGTATTACTTCTCCATGGCGACTGCCCCTGTGAATTTGCAGCTAAGGGTCTGAGGGTGGGCTTGTCATCACTGCTGGTTGGCAGGGTCAGGAGAGAGCTGGATATAGAGCAGGGCAGATGGAGGACAAACTGGAAGCTGCCGGCCCCTCTGTGTCTGACCACCCAGCACTGCTTCTAACCAAGGATGACCTTCCGAGTGTAGCGGCTGCAGCTTCATGTAAGCCTCCCTGGCCTTGCACAATTTCATTTTTGGGCAACTCTAACCTAGAGCCATAGAGGAAAAGGAGGTCTGGGAAACGTGGTTCCCAGCGTATCCCAGTTGCCAACAGAATAATCCAGTAGAGTGGGACGGGGTAGAGAACAATGCAGACATAGTCTGTACTCAACGGACGGGAAAAAAGAGCAGGGAGTTGGAAAGGGCGTGCTGAGGGAGTTGGAAAGGGGGTGCTGGGGCAGTTTTGCTGTGTGATGGGTGATGGAATCCCTCCCTTCATGTCTCTACCTCATCTTCAGTAAAGTCCACAGCCCTTGGCCATACTGTTTAAGTTGGATTTATTTCTTCCATTTTCCTACTTTCTTTTTAAGATGGAGTTTTTACTCTTGTTGCCCAGGCTGGAGTGCAATGGTGCAATGTCAGCTCACTGCAACCTCTGCCTCTTGGGTTCAAGTGATTCTCCTGCCTCAGCCTCCCGATTAGCTGGGATTACAGGCAAGCACCACCATGCCTGGCTAATTTTGTATTTTTAGGAGAGACGGGATTTCTCCATGTTGGTCACACTGGTCTCAAACTCCTAACCTCAGGTGATCTGCCCGTCTCGGCCTCCCAAAGTGCACAGGCGTGAGCGAACGTGCCCGGCCCATTTTCCTACTTTCTTCCTCCCTCTCTTCCTCCCTCTCTTCCTCCCTACTTCCTCCCTCCATTCCTTCCTCCTTCAGTCCTCTCTCCCTCTCTTCCCTCTTTTCTTCTTTGTAGAGGTCCTAGGTCTGGACTGAACTTGGCATGGGGAAGAACAAGGCCTGCAAAGAGGGCCGAAACACAATTTCCATGTTACTAAAAGGAGACATGAGTTGTCAGTGCTGAGAAATCACAATCTAGCCCAACTCTCTCATTTACATTAACTTTGCCCCCTTACTATGAATGAGGCAATGTAAAAGGGCAAGATAAAAGGGAGAATTTGCAGTCTAGCTCTTCATTGGTATCTAGCTTCTCCCTGGGAAGGTGTTGAAAAGGGAGAAGCTAGTGCCTTTGCATCAGCTAAAACAAGCTTCCCGACTGTCCTGCAAGGCTCCCCGCAGCCCTACTTACTCGTTGTATCGCGGTCAAAAAAGCGGAAGTCCAAAGAGGTAAAGCACTTTGCTCCAAAGCACACAGCACTCATTTCAGTCTATAAAGGGGCCTCTTAGGAATGACCCATCTCTTAAAAGGCCGTACTCTCAAAGGCTGTTCTCTAAAGAGCTTACATCTACCCAAGAGGTCAGAGAGCGTCTTCACCTAAAACAATTTGCATTGATTATGGTGGTTGCAATTTCCATTTCTACATTAAAGTGGCAGAGCGAGGCTAATTTTTAAGCTGTCATAGGCAGAGCTTCTTATGGGGTGGTTATATCTTGGTTAGGGCTAACACGGATCAGGGGCTGGCCTCCGTTTTAGAAACTCAACTCTATAGTTCACTTGGTGAAGTCAATTTATTTATTTATTTATTTTTGAGACAGAGTCTTGCTCTGTCACCAGGCACCAGGCTGGAGTGCAGTGGCATGATCTTGGCTCACTGCAACCTCTGCCTCCTGGGTTCAAGCAATTCTCCTGCCTCAGCCTCTCAAGTAGCTGGTGCTACAGGCATGCACCACCATACCCAGCTAATTTTTGTATTTTTTTTAGTAGAGATGGGGTTTCACCATGTTGGCCAGGATGGTCTTGATCTCTTGACCTCGTGATCTGCCCACCTTGGCCTCCCAAAGTGCTGGGATTATAGGCGTGAGCCACCGCATCCGGCCGGTGAAGTCAATTTTATTAATTTACCTTTGCAGTGACTGGAATGCTTGTGGATTCATCTTCAGGCTCAGGGACTCTGAAAGTCTTTGATCGTGGCGCATGGTAAGAAGTACATTTTATTTAATACAAAGCAGTGGAATACACACACACACACACACACACACACACACACACACACACGCATCTGAAACAACTATTTCACGTAATAATGCCTAAAACTTACTGTGTATGACTCTCTCTGCTGATCTTCATTCCACTCTATTTTACTTCATTCTGTAAAAATGCTGCCAGCATCCCTGTAAATGTATTCCATGACCTATCAATTGGCCTTGAGTCTCAGCATAAAAAACAGTAAGCTAGGGCCTGTCTTCTCGCAAGCGAAGGATCTCGGAAGGAAGCAAAATTGAATTTAATCATCATAAAGTTGCTTGTTATACCTCGAGTCAGAGTGGAGAGTGTGAGAGCAGTTTGCGGATGAATTCAGTCACAGTGTGATGGGTCTGCCTGAGTTATCATCTGGCAGGGCTCACATTTCTTGCCATCGCCACCCTCAGTTTGTTAAGGAGTGTTCACCGCTCCCATTCACCGAGTCCTTACGGCGTGCTCAGCAGTGGAGAACAACAGGAAACATGACAGAGGGCTGACAGTATGGTAGGAATGAGTAGATAGATGTAAGTGAAGGAAAACACTCCTCTGCAGAGTCCTGTCTGGTGACAAGCATAATGGAAAGCAAGTTGTTTTAAAACCAGCTGGTGTCTGTGATATGGATGCATGTGGAAGGAAACACCTGTCATTCATGTCGCCGTGGTCACAGAGCATGATATAATTTATATGGCAGGAAGAAGATGGCAAGAGGTTTTTCTTTTCTTTTTTTAAAACTAGTAATGGCCATTCAGGTCATAAACATGGGGATTCAAGACACCAAACCTCCACAGTGTTATCAATACAGGAATACGGGAAGACGCACTAGCTACTCGGGAGGCTGAGACAGGAGGATTGCTTGAATCCAGAGTGTTGCAGCTGCAGTGAGATATGATCATGTCAGTTTGGGCAGCAGAGTAAGACCCTGTCTCTAAAAAAGGGAGAGGGAGGAGGGAGGTAGAAAGAGACAGAGAACTAGTTGTGCAGATCTCAAAGGGTCCCAGGTGGGGGACCCACTGTGGGGAGGATCTTGCATGGAGGGAAGAGAGGGAGCAAAGCAATGAGAGACTTTTTGTGTTGCACTGGAGAACTCCAGGCAGGATGCAAGCTGTGCATCTCCATCTACCTCTGATCAAGTTCGTGTGGATTAGATAATAACTCACTTAGATGTAGATAATAAGTTACGTAGTTGCATACCCTTGCTGCCTCACTGGGCAGCATCATTGCGTGGAAGAAATTGTGGGCTGGGAAATGACAGATGCCTTCTCTCTTGATGTCTCAGGTAAGGACAGTCAAGGTAGTTTGCTGCTCTATGGCCATGAAGGCTAGGGGTTGGAATAGAGGGTCAACATCAAATACTTTGCTTTTATTTTCTTCTTTTAAAACATATTTTATTGAGATGTAACTCAGTAAGTAGGTGGCTCAGTAATATGTATATACCCATGTAACCACAACTAGCTCAAGATATAAAGCACATTTCCAGCTCCCAGAAAGCTCCCTCCTCCCTGTCCTGGTCAACACCCACCCAAGGTAACCACTATTCTGACTGTTATCAACATTGATCAGTTTTGCTTGTTTTTCACTCTCACATGGTGGTTGTCTCAAACAATATTGATTCTTTTGTGTCTGACTTCCTCAACAGTATGTCTGTGTGAACCAAATTGCTGCCTGCCATGTGGCGTGCGCTTTAGCATCGCTGTGTAGTATTATGTTGTGTGAACATGTTACAATGTATCCGGAAGATCATGCATCCCCAACTCCCAGACTGGTACCTGTTCGGAGCAGGGCTGCACGGCAGGAGATGAGCTGCAGGTGAGCAGGCGAAGCTTCGTCTGTGTTTACAGCAGCTCTTCATTGCTCGTATTAGCACCTGAGCTCTGTCTCCTGCAGGATCAGTGGAGGCATTAGATTCTCGTCGTGAACTGTGCATGTGAGAGATCTAGGTTGCGTGCTGCTTATGAGAATCTAAAGCCTGATGATCTGTCACTGTCTCCCATCACTCCCGGATGGGACCATCTAGTTGCAGGAAAACAAGCTCAGGGCTCCCACCGAGTCTACATTACTGTGAGTTGTATAATTATTTCAGTATATATGACCAGGTAATAATAATAGAAATAAAGTGCACAATGAATGTAATATACTTGAATCATCCTGAAACTGTCTCCAGACCCTGCCCATGAAAAAATTACCTTCCATGAGACCAGTCTCTGGTGCTGAAAAGGCTGGGGACCACTGCAACAGATGGTGGATAAGCACCTGGGTTGTTTGAGTTCGGGCTGAGCATAAAGCTGCTGTGAACGTTCATGGGCAAGTTGTCTTGGTCTACATAAGCACTCACCTCTGTAGGATATATATCATGGAGTTAAAATTCCTTGGTCATGCATTTAGCTTTCGTGGATGCTGCTAAACAACTTTCCAAAATGGTCAAACCGATTTACACTCACACCAGGGGCATAGGGGAGCTCCGTTTGCTTCCTTGCCAATATCAGTTTGCTTTGTAGTTTTCACTGTGGCCATTCCAACATAAAGCACACCTGTACGCATTGTGTCAGTACGTCCTCATGACAAACCTACTATTATTCCTCCTTCTCAAATAAACAGCCACAGATTTTGTGGGGGTCAAGCCAGTTGCCTAAGCCCTCTCAGCCAGTGTATAGTAAGGTTGAGGTTCAAACTGTGTATGTAACACCCTGGTTTCCTTGTCCTTGCTGGATGCACTGTGCTGTGATCCATTTTCACTCTGTCACCAATGAGTCAATGTTTAGTCTGAGGTACTTTGGGATACAATCCCCATGTGTTGTATCCTTATATGTAATTATGTTATGTTATTAAGTATCACCTTGGAGTCTGGGGAACCACCCTTCACCCTGGCTGGTCCATTCAATACCTTGTGTGTGCATTGTGTTGATAGAGCTAATTCTTTGTTAAAAGGATACATTTTAGCCAAATGATATCTCTATTTATCTATTAGCTATTTATCAATCAATTACATATATGTCTGTGTGTGTATATACATATATGTGTGTGTATATTTATATATATAGAGAGATATCTATATCTATATTGATATATAGATAGATATAGATATATATGTGTATATACATGTGTATCTATATCTATCTATATATCTGTACGTATATAGATATATGCACAGACACACACATGCTAAGGTTTGAATGTGTTCCCTCAAAAATTCAGATGTTGAAACTTAATGGCTAATGTGATGATTTTAAGAGGAAGCACCTCTTAAAAAAGGGGTGGTTAGGTCATGAGGGTTCCTCCCCTCATGAATGGGATTCAAGCACTCATAAAACAGGCTTCACACAGTCTGGCTTGCCCTTCCGCCTTCCACCAGGGGAGGACACAGAGTTCCTTTCCTCTGGAGGATGCAGTGTTCAAAGCACTATGTTGGGAGCAAAGATCAGCCCTTGCCAGACAATCAAACCTGCTGGCGCCTTGCTCTTGGACTTCCCAGCCTCCAGAACCATGAGAAAATAAATGTCTATTGTTTATAAATTACCCAGACTCAGGTATTCTGTTATGGCAGTTCAGACTAAGACTCCAATGGACTAAGAATATATATAAATAGATTGATATATATGCAGTAGCAAGCTATTTGAACCGGTGACTAACAGTTTTGTTCTCTTCAATGGAGGAAAGCTTTCTAGAGTTGTGGCAGATAGACTCTAGGCTAATGGGTGGTGCCACGATCCCACCTTTTGGTGTCCCGGCCCTTTTGTTGGCCCTTCCCTTTGAGTGTGTGTAGGATCTATGACTGGATTTTAACCAGCACAATATGCAAAGGTGATGGGATGTAAAAGATTATAATGTCCATCTCGAGACGCTTTGATAAGTAAGTGGCCATGTTTGGGAGGCCTGTGTGGCAAGGAAACTAGTGCTACTTCTAGGAGCTAATGGCAGCCTCTGGCCAACAGTCAGGGAGAACCTAAGGGCCTAAATCCAATAGACCACAAGAAACTAAATTTTGGCAGCACTAAAATCAACTTGGAAGCAGATCCTTCCCTAGTAAGCCTCACTTGAAACCACAGCCCTGGCTGACACAGAGTTGCAGCCTTATAAGACCCTGAACAGAGGATCTGGCTAATCTATACACAGACTCCTAACCCACAGAAACTTTGAGATAATAAATGTGTAGTTTTAAAAACATATATAGTTACTTTTAAATTTTAATTTCTGGGATATAGGTGCAGGAGGTGCAGGTTTGTTACATAGGTAAATGTATCTCATGATGGTTTGCTGCATCTGTCAACCCATCACCTAGGTATTAAGCCCAGCATGCATTAGCTATTTATCCTGGTGCTCTCCCTCTCCCACCTACCCCGACAGGCCCCGGTGTGTGATGTTCCTCTCCCTGTGTCCATGTGTTCTCATTGTTCAGCTCCCACTTATGAGTGAGAACGTGAAGTGTTTGGTTTTCTGTTTCTGTGTTAGTTTGCTGAGGATAATGGCTTCCAGCTCCTTCCATGTCCCTGCAAAGACATGATCTTGTTCCTTTTTATGGCTGCATAGTATTCCATGGTGTCCTATGTACCAGGTTTTCCTTATCCAGTCTATCATTGATGGGCATCTGGGTTGATTCCATGTTGTCGCTGTGGTCAACAGTGCTGCAATAAACATATGCGTGCGTGTGTCTTTATAATAGAATGATTTATATTCCTTTGGGTATATACCCATTCATGAGATTGCTGGGTCAAATGGGATTTCTGGTTCTAGATCCTGAGGAATCGCCACACTGTCTTTCATAATGGCTGAACTAATTTATATTCCCACCAACAGACTAAAAGCATTCCTGCTTCTCCATAGCCTTGCCAGCGACGGTTGTTTCTTGACTTTTTAATAATCACGTTGTGACTGGCATGAGATGTTATCTCATTTCTCTAATGATCAGTCATGTTGAGCATTTTTTCCTGTTTATTGGCCACATAAATATCCTCTTGTTCTGAGCTGCTAAGTGTGTGGTCATGTCGTTACACAGCAAGGACTAATACAAAAGCTTTGTCTCTGCATGGAGATAAAGAATGTAATCGGCCAGGCGTGGTGGCTCAAGCCTGTAATCCCAGCACTTTGGGAGGCTGAGGCGGGTGGATCACGAGGTCAACAGATCGAGACCATCCTGGTCAACATGGTGAAACCCCATCTCTCCTAAAAATACAAAAAAGTAGCTGGGCATGGTGGTGCGTGCCTGTAATCCCAGCTACTCGGGAGGCTGAGGCAGGAGAATTGCCTGAACCCAGGAGGCGGAGGTTGCGGTGAGCCGAGATCACGCCACAGCACTCCAGCCTGGGTAACAAGAGCGAAACTCCATCTCAAAAAAAAAAAAAAAAACAAACCAGAATGTAATCAAGAAAGCTGATTTGGCTGGGCATGATGGCTCATGCCTGCAATCCCAGCACTTTGGGAGGCCAAGGCAGGAGGATTGTGTGAACCCAGGAGTTCGAGACCAGCTTGGGTAACATTGTGAGACCGCCATCTCTACCAAAAAAAAAAAAAAAAAAAAAGAAAAGAAAAGAAAAGAAAAAGAAAATTAGCTGGGCATGTGATGTGTACTTGTAGTCCTAGTACTTGGGAGGATGAGGTGGGAGAATTGCTTGAGCCTAAGAGGTCCAGGCTGCAGTGAGCCATGACCATGCCACCACACACCAGCCTGGGCAACAGAGCAAGACCCTGTGTCTGGAAAAAAAAGAAATCTGATTTGATCAGCTAATAGAGATAGGAAAAATTCAAGCGCCTTTTCTACTTTCATATACCACTCAACACCGCACTTTTAATACCAGAAGTGCGGAAATTTCTTCCCATCAGCAACCAGTCAATTATTCAGGGGACACCAACTGGGTTTCCTCTAATTCAATTCACTCTGACCAATTGCAAATAGTAGGTTGTCAGTTATACTTCTGACCAATCAGCTATAAATTGGGGTTCCCATGACCCCCTCCTCAAGTTCAATTAGTTTGCTAGAGTGACTCACAGAACTCGGGAAAATACTGTATTTGTGTTTCCTGGCTTGTTACAAGGCTATTACAAAAGATAGAGATGAGCAGCAGACAGAAGAGACGCATAGGGCAAGGCATGGGGCTAGGAGCACCTGTGCCCTCTCTGGGCACACCACACGCCAGGAACCTAATGCGTTCAGCTGTATGGATGCTCTCTGAACTCAGCTGGTTTTTCTGCATTTACATGGAGGCTTCATTGTGTAGGCATGATTGATTAAATCACTGGCCATTGGTAGTCAGCTCACCCGTTGGCTCCTCTCTCCTCCTCAGAGGCTGAGGGGTGGAATTAAAAGTCTCAACTCTAGGCTAGGTGCAGTGGCTCGCACCTGTAATCCTAATACTTTGGGAGGCTGAGGAGGGAGGATTGCTTGAGCCGAGGAATTTGAGACCAGCCTGGGGAACACAGTGAGACCCCCACCTCTAAAAATAAATAAATAAAATAGTTGGGCATGACGGTGTGTGCCTGTAGTCCTAGCTACTCAGAGGCTGAGGTGGGAGGATCACTTGTGCCTGAGAGGTTGAGGCTGTAGTGAGTGGTAATCGTGCCACTGCACTCCAGCCTAGGCAACAGAGGCAGACCCTATTTTTTTTAAAGTCTCAACCCTCTAATCATGCCTTGGTTTTGTGGGTAACCAGCCTCTGTCTTGAAGTTGTCTAGGGACCCTAGCCAGCAGTCCTCCTATAACATGCAAAAGATACTCTTAACATTTTGGAGGTTCCAAGGATTTTAGGAGTTCTGTGTCAGGAAACGGATGAAGACCTAATATATATGAATATGTAATAAGAATATAGATTAATATTTACAAATCACGATATCACATCAGCCAACAGATCTGAGCCAGTTTAACTGCTGGCGATAGACAGCCACACTACTTCTGGATGGGAGAAAACTCCCTGGAGAGCTGCTGAAGTCCTATAACTCATGACCACCACATGAAGGCTTTCTGAGCCAAACATCCCATGACATCTGGATTGTAATTCCAGTCTTGGGAAATCACTTTTTCTCTTGCACATTTGCTGGATTCTAAGGGGGATCAGAAGAGTCACAAAGACTCCCCAGTGGGCTGTTAGCTGCAGCAACATTTCTTGAGCAAGGGTTTCGTCTGGGAAGCTTCCTGATCATGTGCTCAGTGTCCACACGGATGGGAGCTGGACTGATAGAAAGATCAGTGAGCACAGGGGAGAGGTCAGATGTTGTCAAATACACTGGCCTGGAGTGAGCCCCGGAGAGCCTTTATCCCCAGCCAATTAGCTCAACAAGTTACCATCTGTATGTGGCATCTATTTGCATAGGACACACTGTTCCCTGCACTTCTGAGGAAGAGGTGAAACAGACATTTCTTTTCAGGGCCTCAAGGGTGGAAACACTTTTGCCTGCAGTTGCCCTCGGTCCTTGTTTGTTTAGAAAAATAAAGGCCTGGATGGACAGAGCTATCATTTGTTTGCTTCCTCTCATTTCTATTTAAAGCAGTTTATAAGGAAAGTCCTCCAGAAAAATCCAGCCGGCTCCCCACCCCCACTCATGCCTTTTTTTGGACTGTGTTAAAGGGAGGGAAAGGGTATCATCCAGAAAGCAGTCAGTTCTCTTTCACAAGGTCAATTGGGTCGTGTCATCTCCCTGCTGAAAGCCCATCTCTGGCTTCTCCTTGCTTTCAACACAAAGATCCAGCTCTTTGGTGTGGCCTCCCAAGGCCCTGCAGGGTCTGGCCTCTGCCCAGTCTCAGGTGTCATCTCACACCCTACTCTTTGCTGCCCAGCTATGCTCCTTCTTTGCCACCCAGGGCCTTTGCCTGGCTGTATGGTCCACCTGGAGGCTGTCTCTGAACCCCTTCTGTTCCTCCTTCAGTTCTCAGCTTAAACGTCACCTCCTCAGAGAAGCCCTCCTGGACCCACAACCAATTGTGAACTCTTCTGAGACATCTATTGTATCATTTTGGCTTGTAGCACAATTTTAATAAATTAATCAATTAACTGCCGATGTGGCTCCCTGCAAATATGTTTTTCCGTGAAGAGGGAGGGTATCTACCTGTCCACCACTGTCATCCTGGTACCTCACATACAGTAGTTTTTCAAGATAAATTTGCTGAATAGTTGGCTGATGGACTGAAGACATCAATGGAGATCAGTGTAATTGTTTAATGTGAGACCTTCCTTGGCCCCCAGAGGGCCTGGGAGAAGACCTTTCCTCCTCTAGATAATTACCACTTATGGTGGCTGGATTATGATTCTTTTCAGGGCACTGATGTCTGGCCGGGATTGGTGATGCTGATGAGGAAGGTTGTTAGCCTGGCAAGACAGACAGTGACATTTGCTGGTTACAGGGACAGGAAGGAGGGCATTAGGGCTGGAGCAGTTCCAATCCCTAATTAAGTCTTAAATGCTCCAACACTGGCTGTGAGAATGTAATTCTCTGGAGGAGAGCATTCTAGACTCGACAGTGACCAGGATTCCAGGACATTTTGTGGTCTCCTGCCAAGTTCCACGTTTGGTTCTTTCCAGAAGCAATTATGAGTAGTGGGGGCTCGGGGAGTGTATGTATGTGTCTTCAAGCCCAGGCACGGGGTCCATCAGGCCTGATTACTCAAAGAGGACTTCATGCATTCCGGCCCCACTGAGCCCTTATCATGCATCCTGGGATCTCATCCAGCCCTTACAATTATCTTTACAATAGCTAATTAGCCTCAAATTATAAAGGAGAGAACTGGATTCCGAGAGAAGTCACTTAGTCTAAGCAGGATTGAAACTGAGGCCCTCCTTACTTTAATGTCATCCTTTCATAAGCATCCCACAACGCCTGAAATTACTCCGGCGGAACAAAGTCAGCCCGAATGATTCCTGCGGGTGAGGAAAAGCCTGCTGACCCTAACACACACACACACACACACACACACACACACACGCGCGCACATGCACACACACAGACACACAGACACAGACATGCACACACACAGACACAGACACACACACAGACACACACACACAGAGCAATCCTGTTGTATGAATGTCCTTTATGAAAGGCAAACCCACCGGCTGGGCGCCGTGGCTCAAGCCTGTAATCCCAGCACTTTGGGAGGCCAAGGCGGGTGGATCACGAGGTCAAGAGATCGAGACCATCCTGGTCAACATGGTGAAACCTCGTCTCTACTAAAAATATAAAAAATTAGCTGTGCATGGTGGTGCATGCCTATAATACCAGCTACTCAGGAGGCTGAGGCAGGAGAATTGCCTGAACCTGGAAAGCGGAGGTTGAGGTGAACCGAGATCGTGCCATTGCACTCCAGCCTGGGTAACAAGAGCGAAACTCCGTCTCAAAAAAAAAAAGGCAAACCCTAGTATTTTATAATCAAGCATACGTTTTAAAATTCAGACATTCCTGGCCAGGTGGTTCACACCTGTAATGTAATCCCTGCACTTTGGAAGGCCTAGGCAGGCAGATCACTTGAGGCCAGGAGGAGTTTGAGACCAGGCTGGCCAACACGGTGAAATACCATCTCTATTAAAAACACAAAAAATTAGCTGGGTGTGGTGGCGCATGCCTGTAATCCCAGCTACTCGGGAGGCTGAGGCAGGAGAAGTTCTTGAACCCAGGAGGCGGAGGTAGAGGTAGAGGTTGCAGGGAGCTGAGCTCGTGCCACTGCACTCCAGCCTAGGTGACAGAGCAAGACTCGGTCTAAACACAGCAACAACAACCAGACAAATAAATAAATAAATAAAAATTTTAAAAAATCACAGACATTTCTGGAAAAGCTGATCTACCAACAAATTCACGTTAAGGCATATACGGCAGGTAGGACAGCTTTTGATGGGAGTAGCTTTTGATTAGGGAGGAGAACATGGAGGAGAAGTGAGGGGCACTTGTTCCTGGAGGGCTAACGGGGCAAGGTGAGGTGGGAGGAAGTGGAGAGGAAGACAGTAAAAAGGAAACCAGAGAAAAGGGCTTAGGACATGACAGGAGCCCCCCAAGAGAATTTCTGACAGATTTGCATTATTGCCTACAAGTGTCTCAGTGGCTTCTCTCCCAGAGATGCCAGGGGTGATATCTGAGCAAAGATCTGAATGGTGACAGGCCCCCACCCCCCTCCCCAGAAAAGGCCTTGAAGGAGAGTGTTCCAGGCAAAGGGAAAAGGAGGACAGAACTCTCAAGGCTGCAATCACTCGGCTAATGTGACCCCGGCTTCGTGAGGGGACGTGGGAGTAGCAGGAAGGAGGTGACTTGGAAAGAGAATTTGCATGGGGTTTTCCTGTGCACTTTAACACGTGGATTTTATGTTTCTCACTCACAGCCCCAGGACTTAAGAGTACACAGACATTCAGAGGACAAGGGTTAAGGGGGCAAGCCCTGAGTTGAGGCTGCCTGAGTTCATATCTTATGAATTTAGTTGTTGCACTTATTTTCCAAGTGACTTGAGATTTTTCTTTTGACTAAAATGAGGCCAACCAGCCAGGTGCAGTGGCTCACACCTGTAATCCTGGCACTTTGGGAGGCCGAGGCAGGTGGATCGCTTGAGCTCAGGAGTTCACGATCAGCCTGGGCAACATGGTAACATCCCCCAGAAAACAAAAAGATTAGCCAGGCGTGGTGGCACATACCTGTGGTCTTAGCTACTTGGGAGACTCAAGTGGGAAGACTGCTTAAACCCAGGAGATTGAAGCTACAGTGAGCTGAGATCACACCGCTGCACTGCAGCCTTGGTGACAGAGTGAGACCCTGTCTCAAACAAAAACAAAACAAAATGAGGCCACCCCTCTCCATTACACGTGTCTGAGGAACGTTATTAAGATAGTCCCACAAAGTGACATGATAGTTGGCACACAGTATTTAATAAGTGTTGTCTATCATTATTTTTATTTGCTGCAGTCAGAGCACTTATCTGGGAGAGCGTTTCAGCGTGGCTATAACCCTCCTGAAATTGACTATGTGCCTTGGCAGATGAGTGATTTCTTTTTAGTGCCTTCCATGTTGATGGTACTCAATACATATTTGTTGCATGAATGAAAGCATGAACTACTGTGTCATGGGTCAGGCAGAAATAGAAGTAGAACATAAAAGTGTGGGCCGAGGAGGTTGTAGATCATTTGGTAGGCAATGGGGAGCTATTGAAGGTTTTTGAGCAGGGTCAGGAAAGTGTCAGATGGATTGAAGGAGGGAGGGTTAGGAAACAGAAGGAGGAGTTGGCAACCTGTGGGTAGCTTCCAGGTGAGAAGTCAGAGAGATCTGTTCCAGGGAGAAGGGAAAGTGGGAGGGCTTTCCTTTTGTATTTGACCGACTCAGAGGCCTGCAAAGCACCCTGGACCATGTGCGATGTGCTTGTCTGCTTACTGTGGCTACCCTCTCTAGGTCTCTTGGACTGGACCGCTACCCTAGATCCCTCTAGGACCTCCCTTAATTCACCTATCCCCCCACAAGTGGTCCTGTATCCCCCAGCCAGAAGGATCCTATAAAATGTTCCCTCTGTCACTAGTGTAGTGGACAAAAAAAAAAAAAAATGTTCCCTCTGATTTTGTCACTCTCCTCTTGGAAATCGTCCACTGGCTTTCCAGTGAGCCAGGACAGCTTCAATTCCCCACTGTGGCTCCAGGTACTGCAGAATCTAGTCCTGCTGACCTCTCTGACCTGCCCCTCCCTCCTCTCCTCCTCACTCTGGTGGCTGCCCATTTGGGCTCTGGTGATCTGACCTTTCTCTAATCTGGAACTCCCTCATCTAAGTGAGGCCAGCATGAACAACTTCAGGGTGGTAGACGGCCTGGGCATCTTGTTCCAGTGCAGATTTGGCTTTAGTTAGGTCCGTGGTGGGGCCTAAGAGGCCAATGTTTCTGCTGTGTTAGCACCACCTGGGGGCTTGCAGAGAGTGCAGATTCTCAGGCCCCAACTGGACCTCTGAATCCGAATCTGCATGTTGGCCCTTTTAGCACATAAGTGTCTGGGGCACTGGTGGCGAGCACGTCTTAGGCACATGTGACCACTTTTCTGGTGGTTCCCAGGGAAGGGTAGGGGTGGTCCTTTGGGATCAGGGTTATGTCAGGTCTGGCCCAGGCAGCCTGATTTCATAATCGAGTATGACCTATTTGAATCTATACTCATGAGCTGCTCTGTGCTAAGTAGTTTGGGAGTCATTTCTGTTGATCAAGAGAGAAGAAACAGACCTGACCAGGACAGGAAAAGACGGGCTTTGAGAGTTGGGGGTGGATTGCTCAGTACCAGCTGCCACTGGCCCAGGTGGCTATTCCAAATGACCTGTGTTTGTAAGAGGGTGCTGTGGGAGATCTGCACACATTTTTTCAGCAGGCTGGGTTCGTTGTTAGCCTTTCTTGGATTGGTTTTGATATAATTTCCCAGCTAAATGGCATGTGTCCTTTCAGACAGAATGCTGGAGGGAAGGCCACCAGGCTAATGGCCAGAGGTGACTTTGTGATGCAGAAAAGTTCTGGCCTTTTGTGACTCACATATCCAGAGGTCATCTTCTCCATGAGAGGGAGACAAGTTGGGCTGTCCATTCCCATGGAGAGGCCAAGGTCTTCCTTGGCTGTCTGTGGTTCCTCAGAGCCCACGTTCCCATCACCATGGCGGGCCCCGAATTCCCTGATTTTGCTGAGGTCTTGTTCTCTTGGTCTTACAGCTGTTCCTTTATCTCAGTCCTGGTATTGATCCCAGTCTGGGTTCCCTGCCTCCCCTGCAACCTTGCATCTCAGTACCTACAAATACAAGCTGGGAAGTTGTTAAGGAAAAGCACGACATTGCTGTACAGAACTTAAAATGCCACAGAAGACAGAAGAGCAGATGTCCCATTGCTGAATGTTTTCCAGACAACCCCACCTCCAGACTGGCCTCACACTGCATGGAGTGCCTAGCCTCAGACTGTCTTATTGCCCTCTCTCTTACTCCCTCTTTCAAGTTCCCCTCTAAGTCCTCTTTCTTAGGCAAAGAGAGTGAATTCTCTCCATTGCTACACCTAAAGCTCCCAGACTCACCTTTGCCCAGCCAGCACGTCAGGGCTCTTGACTGCAGGAGAGGTCTTCCAGGCCATAAGCAGCACCAAGGACCAGTGGGGACCTGGCAGTTAGCACTCCTCCTTTCATAGAATGCATCCCTGGAGTGGCACTTGTGGTGTTAAGTAGCAATTTTCCCCTTTCCTTTAGGTTATTTTCCAGTAGAAGGCTGAGGCAATTTACAATCTTTATGTCATTCATTCATTCGTTCACTTATCCATCCAACACATATACTGGGAAAAGTCAGTGTGCTGAGAGCAGATGCTGGGGGAACAAATACATACAGGCTTGTTTCCAGAAACAAGCTAATGGATTGCTCACATCACCTGTGGGCTATGGTGACAGTGAAAATCATCAATGTCCTGGGCATTGCCCTATGCAACAAAACCTAAACGCATAAGAGGTTATTGAGGGGAGTAAGTACTCTTTACCTTGCAAAAGGATTCACTGCAGGATTAAATAAAGCTGGAGAATTTTAGAAATTGAAAAGACCTCAGGGGACCCACTCCTTCAATCTTTTCATTAGTTACTGGTGAAAAGTGAGATTTAAAAAGCTTAGGAGGGTGGAGCACAGTGGCTCATGCCTGTAATCCCAGCACTTTGGGAGGCTGAGGTCGGGGGATCATGAGGTCAGGAGTTCGAGACCAGCCTGACCAACATGATGAAACCCCGTCTCTAATAAATATAAAAATTTGCCGGGCATGGTGGCACGCACCTGTAATCCCAGCTACATAGAAGGCTGAGGCAGAAGAATCACTTGAACCCAAGAGGCAGAGGTTGCAGTGAGCTGAGATGGTGCCACTGCACTCCAGTCTGGGTGACAGTGAGACTCTGTCTCAAAAAAAAAACAAAAAACAAAAAACAAAAAACAAACAAACAACCGCTTAGGAGACAATGGCAGAGCAGGTGAGAGCCGGCACTGTTTTATTCAATCTCAGTGCTGGTCTCTTCCCATCAGGCCCCTTGTGATGTAGAGATGCTGTAATGATGCACTGCAGATAACCAGGTCAATATTTATCGAGTGCTTTCTGTGTGCCAGACACAGTTCTAAGCGCTTTTTACAACATTGCTCTCACAGCACTCCCATTGACAACACTGGGAGAGAGCTGAGACACAGAGAGATTAGGCAACTCGTCTAAGTTCACACAGCTCAGAAGGACTGGTCTTGGGCTTCTCATTTGACTTCTGAGCCCATGATCTGAGCCACAGTACTGTGACTTTTCTTTAGAGAGACTCCCTGACCAGGAGTCCCCGTAGAGAAATGTGTTTCCACTCACATATTGAAAGTATTTCTGTAGTGAGCATCATTTTAGTGCTATGAAAAGCAAAGCTTGGTATCACACCTTTTGGCAGATCTTTTTCAAGTTGTCACATATACAGCTGCCCTTAAAGTTTGTATAGCTTTATGGATAAAAGTAGCATGAAAAGCCATTCGTTTGATGTGTGTGACGACCAACAGAACCGTGATCCAAATTATATGTGAAATGGGACGGTGGCCCCTGGGAGCGTGGAAATACCTGCAGAGGTTTACAGAGCGAGATGTTTGTAAATAAAACCATTCAGACATCAATTTCCTGTTGTTTTCTTGAGAAGCAATTCTATTTAAGACACTGCTTTTACAAAATCAAGTTCTTTTTAGCAAGGACTGCTTTAAATATTGTGACTTGAATGAATGAAGGCCACTCATGTTCTGCAATTTTCAAAAGTCTTCTAACTGGAGTCTGAGAGTTGATTTTCTTTTCATTTGTGATTAATTTCCCAGAAGAACGTTCCCAGCTCCCACCCCACCCAGCTTTTATAGTCCAGAGATTCTGAGAGTAGGAAGTCCTAGTAAAGTCCAGAATCTAAAACAAATAAGGCCAGTCAGTTCTCCGCTTTTTTCATTTCAAGTTGTTGGCAAAAGAAACTTTGGTGGCTCACACCTGTAATCCCAACACTTTAGGAGGCTGAGGCAGGTGGATTAGGAGGTCAAGAGATGGAGACCATTTTGGCCAACATGATGAAACCCCGTCTTTACTAAAAATACAAAAATTAGTTGAATGTGGTGGCATGTGCCTGTAATTTTGAAAAAATAAAATTGACTGTTTATTTCTTTGTCACACAAAGAAAATTAAAGGTGGTCCAAGACATCTCAGTCCATCTCCTAGGTCCTTTTGGCCATAATGACACACACAGTAATAGCAAGCTAGATTATGAATCTAGCTCAGGGTCAAGTTTTTCCACTTTGAGGACTATCTCTGGAGCTAAGGCGGCAGCACCGGCTTGTTGGTTCTCTGCCTCCGACTCTGACAACACTTCTTCCTTTATTTTCACAGGCTCGTTACTGGCCTCCTCCTCTTCATCTGAAGACTCATTGAGCTCTCAGTCATCATCTATATCCATTTCAAATACTCTCACATGACGAAGATTGGAGCTTAACACACAGGATACTAGGGAGGCTGAGGCAGGAGAATCGCTTGAATCCGGGAGGTGGAGGTTGTAGTGAGCCGAGATTGTGCTACCGCACTCCAGCCTGGCAACAGAGAGAGATTCCGTCTTTTAAAAAAAAAAAAAAAAAAAAAAAAAAGAATCACAACCTCTGGAAAGCCTAAACTTTAATGCACCCATCTCAGCAATATCTCCTCTAATGACGGAGAGACGTAAAAAGAGGAAAAGAGAACATCATGAACCTTGTGGGAACGTTGGAGTTTTGTCTATTATCACAAGCAGCGTGAGCCCTAAGTCATTTAAATCCTCTGGGGGGGTGGGGTGGGAAACATAATTATTTGCAAGGGAGCACTATTAGCTAAGTACAAATGGGCTGCTATTTGTTTTCTCTGTTCTTTGTAATGATCACAGGCTGGGGATGGTGTTTAGTAACAGGATCCAGCAGGTCAGTAATGACAACTTCATCACTGTCATTAACCCCTTTTGTTTGCAGTGAACGCAAAAAGCTGCTCAGTATTAACAGAGTCAAGGAAAAGAGAAAGAAGAGGGGGCGGAGAAAGTGAGACAACCAGAGAGCCAGCCAGGGAACAGAAGTTCACACACTACAAATACCAGAAAAAAATACCCCTGGGTACATGAACCAGCTGACTCAAATGGTGTAGGGGCCTCAGTGAGAGGACCACATTTTGGACTCCTTGTTCTTTCTGCCAAAAGAGTAATTGCTTGTGTTTATAAATGCAAATGTTTTTTGCCATTTTGGTTTCTAGAAACCCCCTAGGGAGATGTTATTTTTGGTAAGGGGTCTTCCTGCTTTAAGGGCAAAGACTGTGAACAACTAGTTTCAGTATCTTCTCTAGCATGCCAGGGTAAAATGAAGCAAAATAAACAGAGGAAGTGCTGTGACCTTTATTGAGGATCTACTGGGTGCCAGGCAAGATGACTTTTCCTTTTTCTCCTTTTGAGACTAGGTCTGTCACCCAGGCTGGAGTGCAGTGGTGTGATCTTGATTCACTGCAGCTTCCGCCTCCTGGGTTTAAGCGATTCTTGTGCCTCAGCCTTCTGAGTAGCTGGGATTACAGGTGTGTGCCACCATGCCTGGCTAATTTTTCTATATTTAATAGAGACAGTGTTTCACCATGCTGGCCAGGCTGGTCTTGAACTACTGGCCTCAAGTGATCCACCTGCCTCAGCCTCCCAAAGTGCTGGGATTATAGGTGTGAGCCACCGTCCTGACAAAATGCATTTTTATGTGCTTTTTCTCCTCTGTCTTCTCAACAACCCTGGGGTAAAAGGCCTCATTACCACTTTTCCTATGAGAACAATAAAGTACAAGGAGGTAAAAGAGTGCCTCTAAGATCACCCACCTGCAGGCATAGGACAGGTATTTGATTTCAGGTGCGTCTTGTTCCAAACTTACTACACCGTACTGCTGGGGGAAAAAAAGAGCAAAAAGAAAAACCCAAAAGGTTCTTAACTGAAGACAAGCAAGAAAATGCAGGCAGAAGTCAGGTCTGATCATGCGGATGCTCAAATGATAAACAGATACATTGAGAGAAACTGTATTAATTAAATCATAAAAATATGTTCTGCTTTTTTGGGGGAATTTACTCCTCCTCCTGGGGTGACCCTTGACAAGACATTCTGTCTTCCTGTTTTTAAGCAAAAATAAAGTGGGTAGAAGATTAAAGTTTGATATTTGGCTCATGCACAGCTTTGTCTTATGAATGTATTTCGTGCTTGCCTGTCATTTCGGCTTTCTACTGTCACACCAAGCTCCTTCGACTGCCATCCCTACTTGTGACGCTCCTATTGTCTGTTTCAGGACAACTTTATGCCTATGGTGCCTGGGGTCTTGAGAAACATATGGTAAAGGTGACCAATGGCGAAGACAGGCATAGCAGGGAATCAGATTGAGTCTCAATCTGAGATGGAAAACAAAACAGGGAATCAGGCTACTTGATGACGGAATCAGGCTGCTTCTGCAATGACATTAAATGAAATAGCTGAAATTTGACCTTAATTGTGTCTGTTGGGTCCCTTTAACCCTGTAAGTTATGGACAGAACGTTTACTCAAATTCTAGCAACGTCTAGGCTCCTGGGAACACATGAACAATTCAGGTGAATGAAAGGGATTTTAGAACATTCATTTTTCAGCTTAGGTCTTCCTAAGACTGCCTGCGTGTCCCTTAACACCACTCCAGCCTGAATGTCACATGGATCCTGAATGTGGACTTGTGAGTACACTGTAGAAAAATAAGAAGCAACAGAAAACCCCAGGCAGGGGGGTGGAGTGATGACGAAAGACACCGAGACTGAAGATCGGGAAGCTGGAAATTCCCCCCAGTCTCGGTGTTTGGGCTCTATCTAGCTTTTCCACTTCCCTAAATCACCCTTGTGGTGCGAGTGTGCTCGCAGTAGATGCTCCCTAATTGTCTCCGGTACTGACCTTAAAACGCTAAGGGCTGGAATACTCTCTCCCTATTTCTCAACACCCATTTCAACACCCAAACTAAAACCTCTCACCTGAGTGCAAGGGAGTGGTGACCTTCTAAAGCCGAGAGCTTTTCCAACGGGGGGCTCCCTAAGGGCAGCTGTTCCTAGCCGGGGAGCCCTCACTCCACTTTGCTTAGCCTGAGACACGCAACTTTCTTCAGCTTTTTACTCTTCGCTGAATTCTCACGGCGGGGCTGGGGCGGTGTTCAGGGTCACGAAGAAGGGGCCCGATCCGCTGGGGCACGGGGTTTCATCATCACCTGCGGGGACAGGTGGGACACATGTATTTCCTGGGCCTTCCCAGACCTCTAGGAGGATGCTGATTGACACCGTCCAGTTGGAGAACTATTGTGTCCAGGGCGCAGAGGCTCCCCGATGCCCCTTGGGTAGTGGGCATCCAGCCCAGGGCTTCTCTGGATGAAAGAGAGCGCATGGAACGGGGGGCGGGAGGTCCACGCAGCAAACGAGGAGGAGGAGGAGGCGGCGGCGGCGGAGGGGGGAGGGGAAGCCAAAGGGGAGGAGGAAGAGGAGGAGGAGGAGGAGTCCCTCGTGGCCACCTCGAGGGGAGGGCGACCGTAGAGACTTAGTCGGGAGGCGCTGGCCGAGCCGGGCAGTTGGGACTGGGCACCGCGGAGCGCGGACCGTCGGGCGCGCGCTCCCCGCAGACCCTCGCGGAAGAAGCGGGGGACGGCGCGCGTGCGCGGGGCGGGGGGCGGCGCGCGAGGGGGCGGAGCGGGGAGGCGCGCGGCGACCCCGGCGGGCTACAGCCTGCGGGGCGCTGGTGGGGCGCGCGGCGCGCGCGCGGTGCGGGGGCGCGCGGAGGGGGGGCTGCCCCGGGGCGGCCCCCCCAGGTCGGGGAGCGGCGGGCGGCGGCGGCGGGCGCGCGTCCCGTCCGGGTCCGGAGTAACCGCCGCCGCCGCCGCCAACACTTGCCAACATGGCGGACCTGGAGGCCGTGCTGGCCGATGTCAGTTACCTGATGGCCATGGAGAAGAGCAAGGCGACCCCGGCCGCCCGCGCCAGCAAGAGGATCGTCCTGCCCGAGCCCAGGTACCGGCTGCCCCGGCCCGCGCCGGCCCCCACGCCACCGCCCCCTGCGGCCGCCAGCGACCCCCTGCGTCCGGGAGGGTCAGGCGCTGAGCCACCGCTGCCCCGGGGCGGGTGACAGAGCTGAGCGGGCGTTGCGGGGTCGGCCTCGTCATTCCAGTCTCTGAAATGGGGCATCGGAGGGCCGGTGGGGGGGACTCCGAGAGAGCGCTCCAAAGTGCCCAGCGCGGCGCTGTGCGCGCAGCGAGCGCCCGGGTGAAGGCTGGTTATGCCTTGGCTGGACCATCCCTGTCGCCCCTTCCCGCTCAGCCCTGCCCTCTCCCGTCCCATCCCCGGGTTCTTCCTGTTGCTTTGGTGTGGTCCCTGTCGGCTCCCTGCCTGTCGCACCTTCTTCCCGGGCTCTGCGGTCCCCCTTTGCAACTCCATCCTCTCAGCTCCCACTGGGCCGCTTACCTGGGGATTGCAGGCTTGTTGCTTTTTGTCGGAGGTACTTAAACTGCTGTTTTCAGTGCTTGCTCTTCTTGAAGTCCATAAGTCTCGTCACCTCCCTAGGCTCCTCTTCTATTTTGTGCCCACGCAGGATTTTGAACCACTCAATATTGTTTTTGGTGCCAAGTGTGTCACCTGAGCTGCTCTCCTCAACTTGCAGATCTACCGGTAGCACTTTATTAAAAAAATGAAATGAGATTCACGTAAAAAGGCACTGGAATGGGTAATTCCAGACAGGAATTAGTTGTTAAATTATCAAAGGAGGTCCCGATTAAATTGGCGAGGGGCTCGGTGAGTTCTATACCAAGTTGCAATTTTCTCTTAAATGATTTGTTATTAAGGAACTAGTAACATTTTTTGCTATTTCATATCATTAGCACTTCCCTGGAAAATAATAGTTCGTCAGGTTAATAGTGAGTTTTAGTGTATCAAAGCTTCAGTGATTTTTTTTTTTCTAGCTCCTTTCCTAATGAACATCATCATGAATTGTACAGCTAATGCGGTTCCTTGATGCTAAATAGCTCTTGGAATTGATGCTCAAAAGAGGCCCCTTCTTTATGGTGAATTTGAAACCATGCAATTCTGTGAAATATTGGAATCTAAACCAAAGTTTTCATGCGTTTGAAATCATCAGTCTTTCAAGTGTTAGGCACCCAAGATTGTTTAAATGTTACCTAATGCTAAGTGATCATCATATGATTTTTTTTACAAGTCCGTCTATGAGCCCTATGATGCAGAAAATATCAGTCCCCTCGCTTTTTGTTGTGAAAAGCTAAATTGTGCAAATGTAGACATGCTTGTTAGATATTTTTGGCTTACCTTTCCTCCTCAGCCCATGCCTCTTCTTGGGTTTGCAAGGTGTCCTGCTCTTTGATAGGTAATGCCAAGCAGTGAGAACCAAGGGAAACTGCAAACCTGTCTGCAGTGTGATGAACTTAACACCCCTGTTCTAGAGTCTAGCATATCTAAAGCTAATTGACAAAAATCAGTGCTGCTTCAAATTTCCATCAAACGGGAAACTTACTTAGAGAACAAGAACTCCCATATCAAACCTAAATTTCACCGAAAAAACTGCACATTTCCATAAATGTGATAGAAGAAGGCTAAATTCCTGTTTCTCCTTCATAGTGTCCCTCTATCACCCAAAGGCAGGGAGTTCTGAATATTTTTCTATATATAAAAAATATATAGGGGTTTCTGTATATAAAATTGATAAATCTCAACTCATGGACAGTTATTTTTTTGGGGTAGTATATAATATTACCAAAATTAGGAAGTTCTGTTCAGTTTTTTTTTTTTCTTGGTGTTTGGAACTTAATGTGACTTCTGCTTTTTTGGTGTCTTTTTTTTTTTTTTGAGGCGGAGTTTCGCTCTTGTTACCCAGGCTGGAGTGCAATGGCGTGATCTCAGCTCACCGCAACCTCCGCCTCCTGGGTTCAGGCAATTCTCCTGCCTCAGCCTCCTGAGTAGCTGGGATTACAGGCACACACCACCACACCCAGCTAATTTTTTGTATTTTTAGTAGAGACGGGGTTTCACCATGTTGACCAGGATGGTCTCCATCTCTTGACCTCGTGATCCACCCGCCTCGACCTCCCAAAGTGCTGGGATTACAGGCGTGAGCCACCGCCCCTGGCCCTGGTGTCCTTCTTAAGAACATACTTCTGTGCTTAGGGTATTCACTTCCCAGTATGAATGCCTTTGTTTTTCGGTGGTGTTCTTTGGTAATGCTTTCTTTTAAGGGAGAGTGAGTGGCAGCTAGCATATTTCTCATGACATTTTAATATTGAGAAATATCAACCAGAGAGTAATTTTAGGAGACAGCCCTTCAGTAATTGTTGTTCTGTTGCTCTTTTGAAAACAGACGCTGGGCCATTGGCACCTCCTCCTGAGTTTCTCATTTGTTTTCTACTTAGTGGCTTTGGCTTTAATGTTGTAATGTAGCCATTTACATAGTAACAGTCACTCCTTGTGCAGGGTTAGGATTCTGTTACATTGAGATAATCAGGTAAAACATCTTGCAAAATTCTCTCTACCACTGGATGGCAGTTAGCGGCCTACCTATTTGATTTGGAGGTTGGGGGTTGTGGGCTTTCTAGATCCCGAAAGAAAGTTAATTGCATGTTAAAATGCCTCAGTGTAGTGACTTAAACGGCTGGTATGGCTGGTATGACTTCATGCTGTTGGTAAAAGGGATACGGGTCAAATGTTTTCTGATAAGAGTTTCTATTTCAGCTTCATTATAGAGTGAGCCATGTGATCACCAGTTTTTGGTATTCTTGAAAGAGATGTTCAGATTTGTATTTTTAGTATCTGAATGAGAAACATACATTTTAATTTGCCTTTGGTCTATCACTAGTGATTTTTTTTTAATTTCCAGTGAATTGTTTGCAGTCACTATTCTTTGTGCTTCCTTATTTTAGTTACTTTGCCTTTTCTACAGTTTTAAATAGAAGAGCAACAGAACGAACTATGTAGCTAATTTAAATGAAACACTGGGTTTGCAGTTTCCTGCCTATTACAGGAGAGTCTCAGAAAATGGAAGTTCTGCCCAGGGGAGATTTTGCTTCTCTGAGATGGCAAGAGGCAAACATTTTGTTATGTTGACACGTTATTCAATTAACCAACTGATGAGTGCAAATCCTGGAAAATCTGACTATTTGTCCACATGATATAGCTGCTTTAGTTTACTGAAATGTTTGTTGAGCTAATGTAGCTGATAATGGGACCTACTGGGAGTAGTAAACTGTGACCCACGGACTCCCTGTGCAGGCTTAGTTAAAACAGGGGCATTTAGATGTGCAGGACATTAGCAAAGGCCTACAAAGGGTCAACATCTTAAGCCCTGGAGTGATTCAGACAACTTTTACTGTAGACTGTATTACTCTTACTCTTTTTTAAAAACAGAATGAAATTCAGATTACTTGAAATCACACGTAGTTGAAAGAGATTGAGTAACATCAACGTAATCTTTCCCCTGGAGTCTCATTTCTGTTCACTGAACATTGCAAATGTTGGATCACCTGTTGCAAAGCTTATCCTTTCCGAGTATTCATACAATACGATAGGAAGGTCTGAAAAAACATTTTAAAGATTCTTTATAATTTTCTAGGACCACTGACAGTCCTTAAAGGACATTAATGATACTGTTTATTACATGAATTCAGTACATAGTTGTAAGCCGTTTCAACGGCCCCTTCTTTCATGGAGCTTGTAGACTCGTGTGAAATACAGAGTCGAGCCAAGAGGGATTTTTGCTTTAAAGTGTAGTTGCTTGAAGATTTTATTTGACCATGGACAAATAGTGTATGGAAGACTTTTATTATCTATATGCATGGAATATAGAATAATAACAAAGAATTACTATAGAGTATAGACTAAAGCATAGAACACATTATGTTTGGTAAGTGTTTTACAACAATGTGTTAGTGATTATCTTTGAAGAACTATCTAAACAGTCTACATAGTGAGGTGGCAGTTTGCATCTTTCTGTTTATGTAGCCACCACGTGCAACTGATCTTCAAAAATGGCACAGTTTTCTTCTTTAGTGGACATGGAGTTTATTCAGTGATTTTCTAGCTCCAATTAGTAAGTGATTGGTGGATGACTTGAAGTATTCCTCTCTGTTTAAGCTGTAGTTTTCTGTGTCTTCACTCTCCTGTGCTCATAGCTTAATTTTGAGCTGAAAAGTCCCTGTTGAAAGCACAAATAGCCTTTAGAAATGAAGTATTCCTTATTATTGTTAGGAGTATTTTTTTTAAGATGAATTTCGCTGTTGTCACCCAGGCTGGAGTGCAATGGCGCGATCTTGGTTTACTGCAACCTCTGCCTCCTGGGTTCAAGCAATTCTCCTGCCTCAGCCTCCCAAGTAGCTGGGATTACAGGCACCCGCCACCACGCCTGGCTAATTTTTGTATTTTTAGTAGAGACAGGGTTTCACCAGGTTGGCCAGGTCTCGATCTCCTGACCTCAGGTGATCCACCTACCTCGGCCTCCTGAAGTGCTGGGATTATAGGTGTGAGCCACCATACCTGGCTTGATAGGAGTGTTCCTATGTGTAAGACAGCGGTAGCATTCTTGCTTCCTTTTCATTAAGGTACATTTGTTCTGGCCTTTCAGTTACTGTTTCATTCTTGGTCCAAGTTAATTCATGCCAGTGACTTGAAGATGCAAGGACTGCAGGTAGTTGTCAATTCTTGGAAATGGATGTTCTGGTGAAATCAGTTTTGGACCTAGCATCTGCCGAAGCCGAGCATCGTGAAATGCATTGAATTGAGAGCCTCATAGAGCTCTCTGAGGTACAAGCAGTTCCAGCTTTTACATGCAATGCGTTCTTAGAGACAGCTTCTTAAAGTGTTTCCCCCAGGATGCTGAGTTGGACTTTGCCAAATACCTGTTTGGACAAGGATGGAAACTATCAGACGACGGTGTCGAGGACTGAGGAAGGGAAGCACAGGTCTCTTTCAGTCGGTGGCTGGCCAGCAGGGTCGTGAAATGCCAAATAGTATTAAATAGCTAGCAGGATGCCTGGCCTCCCTAGGGTCCCTGGAGCCCTGGCAAGGGAGAGGGTTTAATGTCCATGAACTAATAATGTAATAACTACCTTTAATTGAGAGTTTATCCTCTGTCAGGCAGTTGGCATAATTAGTTCATTTGTCCCTGAAAGAGTTCTACGAGGTAAGTTGCATTAGCTCTGTTTAACAGAAGGAGCAGACACTCAGGGAAGGTCAAGAGCTCAGCCCAGGTGACACCTGACAGTGGCAGAGGCAGGAATGAAGCCCAGGTTTCCCCCAGCTCGGGGTCTTTCTCCAGCTCGGGGTCTTTCCCCAGCCCAGGGTCTTGCTGGGCTGCCTCACCGAAAAGGAATAACAGACTCCCTCATGTCTTGTTTTGCAAGGAATGGATGAAACTGAAATGCTTTTTTAGTTGGGGGAAAAGTCCTTTTTGTACTCTTACGATCAGCTGCTAGTCCGCAGAGACTGATAGAGAACAGCTATTCCTTTGGGACCTGTGAAAACGGTAATTATGATTAAGTGAATAAGCAGGTTGTTCCTTATTTCCCATGAGCTTGAGGGTTAAACGCCTATTCTGTTTAACACAAGCCATGCACTCTTGCTGGTGTTAATGAGAAATTGTGTAATACACCATCTCACCACCCAACCTCAAAACAGGATTTCTGCCGTCTTTTTATTTAGAAAAGGGGCAGCCTGAGCTGTCCCCTCTCCTGAAATTTTCATTTCTGGGAAAAGAGTAAAAGGGAAAAATCATATTTCTGGCTTTATTTGCAATGAAAGTCACTTTCTCATTCAAATAATCTTCCTTTGTCAGTACAATCACATGTCGGTGAAAATGTAGGCTGCCTGCCTGGCTATCAGTGTCTCTCCTTCTTCCCTGGACACTGGCAATGGGGAAATGGAAGTGATCAATTTGGCAGCTTTTACTCTGTTATTGCAAAATCATTTGTATGATAAGTCATTTGCATGTTAATGGGACTGGATATCCCGGCCCCCTTCTGCTTCTCCTACTTCTTACTTTTTTATTCTTCCTCTTCTATTTTTATCATTGATTAGAAATTGCAACCCCTGGGCCCTTTTTGATTGCTGTACGGGTCTGAAATGCAGAATAAGTAATAACTTGGCTCTTCATATCCTGTAAGTGTGTCTTCTAATTTTGGAAGCCTTCTTTTGGGTCCTCTCTGTTTCCACTGGAGCATGCACATATTTGGATACTTTCTATGTAGGACACTATAGAAAGAGTCCATGGCGAATGCAGTGAAATTATTTTTGGAAAAGATTTTGTGATTGGTAGTTGGTGAAGGTCAGCTTGATCCAGGCTTGGACCTGTACTCTTGTTTGCCACCATTTCCCTCTCCTACAGTGTCAGGAGCAGGAAGAGATGCTGATGTGAAAATAGACAGCCAAGGCCTCCATCCTTAGGGCACTGGAAAGCCACTGTCATTGCTGGGCCCCTCGTCTTCCTGTGCCATCCCTACCACCTGCCAAACTGTCATGTACATGAAGGTTCTAAATCAGGAGCCAGTTGTAAGGATCTGATTCCACTGGCTACCTGCGGTGAGACCTCTGCAATTCACTTTGATTTGCTGTATTTCGTTTCTCCATCTGTTAAGTGCAATAGCTATTCCTTTCTGATCATAAAATGTCCCAATAAAAATCTGTCTTGTGAGCATTTTCTGTCTATGCAATACATGTGTAAATAATAGGAAACATTAAAAATTAGTCACATTGAATTTCAGACACAGATAAGAAAAAAGATGGGAAGAAATATTAAAAGCAATGATTAAAAACATACTATAGGGTTATTGTTGTTGAGATTTTATATAGTATGAGATACCAGTACACCTTTAAAAAGGTATAAAATAGCAAATATTAAGGTCATTTTGCAAGGAGACCCTAGTGCCATGTGCTTGGAGGGAGGAGGGAGTGGGCTTGGAAGGCAGGGCTTCTGAAAAGCTGGATGATTGGCTGGAACTGAGAAGAGCAATTGTCGAGCCTCAGACCCATAAGAAGGTTAATTGCCTAGATTTCTCAGTTTTCCTCCTCTAGCTGCTTATTGTGGTACTGTGTGTCTTGAGCCTTCTATACATGATACCTCACTCATACTTTCTTTTTCCTTTGTTTTTTTAAATTAGGATCCTTTAAGTTCTGGGGTACATGTGCAGAATGTGCAGGTTTGTTACATAGGTATGCACGTGCCATGGTGGTTTGCTGCACCCATCCCCCTGTCATCTACATTAGGTATTTCTTCTAATGCTATCCTTCTCCTAATCCCTCACCCCTGCTATCCCTCCCCTAGCCCCCCACCCCCTGGCAGGCACCAGTGTGTGATGTTCCCCTCCCTGTGTCCATGTGTTCTCATTGTTCAACACCCACTTATGAGTGAGAACATGCACCTCACTCACATTTTCTATCTTGCTCGCTCCCCTCCCCTTCTTTCCTTTCCTTCTTACATCCATCTATGCATCCTGTAGACTCTGGGCTGGTGGTATCAGTGCATAAGAGTTCACAAGCATGCTACTTAAATAGGTGTAACCAGGCAATAAGCAGAGTTGACTCATTCTTTAGAGGTCTTTGTTTCAGAAAAGTGAACCAAAAACCATGATCTAAAAGCAGCTGGCTTCATTGTGCATAAGGTGATTCATTTCAGTCTTCCTTAGACATTAATAGACTATATATTAATGACGTAGAATTGTAGTATCTCATGTTTGAAAAGATCTTGGGGGACATCCAATCTAGTTATGCTTTTTCATGGCTGACTTCCCTCTCTAATATCCAGCCATGGCATCTCTGATGAGCGTCTTCGGAAACTGTGGTATTAGAAAGCGCTCTTGTAATACCGTCTGTGCGCTGATGTCTTATTCCTTTGTGGTTGTGCGAAACAAGTTTAGTTCCGCTCAAATGTGGCAGATAATCAAATATTTGAAGGCCGCTCCTCTAGCTCAAGATGCCTTTTGTAGGAAGCCGTCCCAGTTCCTTTCGTTACTCCTTATAATGCACACTGCTGTGTGTAATCTATGCTCATTAGTCTGAACATTACTGAGCTGAGTGAGAACATCAAAATTTATGAAGATCAGAAAGAGAACGGTAAATTATCATAATTAATTTAGTAATGGCAAAGCTGGTAATAAATTCTATTTCAAGTGTGTGGTTGAGTCCCTCTGAAGTTCCATTTTAGAAGAAATGTTTTGGTTCCTTAAATGATTTAAAATTCATTATACCAGTTTGCTTAGAAGATGGATATTTTCAGTGGTCAGAGTTTGGAAGCTAGGTATGGGTTACATGTGTATTCTGACGACAGCTGCCATTGCTGACTGCTAAGCAGGTACTAGGCACTATATAATTCTTAGATAATGATGAACCAAAATATTTCAGAAGGGAAGTGAGCTTTAAATATGCTGAAAAGATCATAGGATATTGTGGGTATGTTTCAAAACATAAAACAAAATCCCACTGGCTGGGGAAGACAGCATGTTTCTTCAGTGTCAGCAATAAAACTTTCTTGAATAATACACTGTTAGCATTTGTGCATTGTGTCATTAAGTCAGTCCACTGATCTTTATTGTCTTGTTTAGATGCTGATGTGGCTGGTTATATTTTCAGGTGTATTTCTTCTAAATGTTCCGTATCTTTATTGCCTCTGATAAGAGTTTAAATTAAAAATGAGGCCGGATGTGGTGGCTCAGGCCTGTAATCCCAGCACTTTGGGAGGCCAGGGCAGAAGGATCACTTGAACTCAGGAGTTTGAGACCCGCGTGGGAACATGGCAAAACCCTGTCTCTACCAAAAATCCAGAAAATTAGCCAGAAAATTAGCTAGACACAGTGGTGTGCGCGCCTGTGGTCCCAGCTCAGCTACTCAGGAAGCTGAGGTGGGAGGATCGTTTGAGCCCAGGAGGTGGAGGTTGCAGTGAGCTGAAATCATGTCCCTTCATGGAAGCCTGATAGAGTGAAGCTTCGTCTCAAAATACAAAAACAAAACAATATAAAACACCCCAAAACAAAAAAAACCAAAAACCAAAAGTTGCGTGGAATGGCATTCATACAGTGGTTAAATATTGCAGACTTTGATTTTCCTTGGTGAATGTCTAAGGCTGTGATGGTATTTTGGAAACAACTTTTATTTTTTATTTTTATTTATTTATTTATTTATTTGAGACGGAGTTTTGCTCTTGTTACCCAGGCTGGAGTGCAATGGCGTGATCTCGGCTCCCTGCAACCTCCGCCTCCTGGGTTCAGGCAATTCTCCTGCCTCAGCCTCCTGAGTAGCTGGGTTTACAGGCACGCGCCACCATGCGCAGCTAATTTTTTGTATTTTTAGTAGAGACGGGGTTTCGCCATGTTGACCAGGATGGTCTTGATCTCTTGACCTTGTGATCCACCCGCCTCGGCCTCCCAAAGTGCTGGGATTACAGGCGTGAGCCACCGCGCCCGGCCTTGGAAACAACTTTAAAAAAAAAAAATGAGGTATTTAGTGGTGGTGGTGGGTCTGTTCTCCACTTAAAATGGAATGAATCCTAACGGATAAGTAAGATCAAG
Organism: Callithrix jacchus; assembly: GCF_049354715.1. Classification (NCBI taxonomy): domain Eukaryota; kingdom Metazoa; phylum Chordata; class Mammalia; order Primates; family Cebidae; genus Callithrix; species Callithrix jacchus. The sequence goes on from NC_133502.1 coordinate 196,284,491, forward strand.
GGACTTTAATTTACATCTTTACCTGGTTTTACCCTTTTCAAGTGAGTTTTCTTTGCCTTTTTTTTAATATTATGACACTGTAACGGGGAAAAGAATCATGCAATAAATATCGTCATCACCAGTAAGTATAGAATAGTGTGCAGAATTTCTGTGCTATCTTCTTGTTCCATTTTGGACCTGCCTCTTTCTGTTCTGTTTCCATTGGCACTGGAAAAAAGCTTGTTATTTATGCAAAACATCCCAATAAATATAGAAGGGAAAGTTACACAATAGCAGTATGTGTGTGTATATATATATTTTATTGTACTTTAGGTTCTGGGGTAATGTGCATATCATGCAGGATTGTTGCATAGGTGCATACATTGCAATGTGGGTTGCTGCCTCCATCCCCCCCATCACCTGTATCTGGTATTTCTCCCCATGTTATCCCTCCCCAACTCCCTAACCCCTGCTGTCCCTCCCCTAGTCCCTTCCCCACAGACCCCAGTGTGTGATGCTCCCCTCCCTGTGTTCGTGTGTTTTCATTGTTCAACACCGGCCTATGAGTGAGAACATGTGGTGTTTGATTTTCTGTTCTTGTGTCAGTTTGCTGAGAATGATGGTTTCCAGGTTCATCCATGTCCCTACAAAGGACACGAACACATTGCTTTTTATGGTTGCATAGAATTCCATGGTGTATATGTGCCACATGTTCCTTGTCCAGTCTATCATCGGTGGGCATTTGGGTTGGTTCCAGGGCTTTGCTATGTACAATAGCAGTTTCTAAGCAATGAATGAGGAGACACGCATGTCAATGACTTTGTTGTTTCTCTTTATCCCTCCAGTAAAGCAACACCGAGAGTTTTTGTGGATAGAGATGTGTTAGGGTTTCATCATTTAGTTGACTGGCTTTTACATTCCACATGGAAAACTAGCTTGACTGTCTGCATTTGTGTCCTTTAAGTAAGGTGACCTGCTTGATGCTGGATTGATGTTTCAAATTATTTAAAAAATTCAGGCTACTCTATAAGAAAAGCTTATTTTGGTGGTGGAAACTCCTTCCTGGGAGATGACAGTTCTAGGTGAAGCGTTGTGGTCTATGATTATGACTAACTGGGGTAGTGTAGATGATGGTGGAGCAGATAGAAAAAGCAGGGCAAGTTGGAAGTGCTCAGTGGTTCTAGCCTTTCACAACCCTCTTCCCCTTACTTTCAGAAAACTTAGGCTTTAGAACTGGGTTTTGAATTGGGTCAGTATTGAAATGATCTTAGTGAGAGGCCAACTTGCTGGACTTCTCATGTAATATCTATATTACATAGATAATCTATAGTTAACAGATTAGCTCGTTAAACCTGGTGACAGTAAATGGTCATTTATTTCGTGTTTATTGCAGTAGATGGTCATTTATTTAGAGTTTAAGGAAACCTTACTAAGATTTGTAGATAGCGTTTTATACATATTAACTCTTTTTAGCATTTACAGTTATGCTTGGCAGTAGGTAGAAATTTTAAAAAGAAAAAAAAAATTACTCCAGATACATCCATGTGGAGACATTGAGAGGTATATTTCTTCTATTTGGGGACAACTGGTTTTCTTCTTAGATATTACTATGTTGACTGTGGTGCAGGGAGTGGCTTCCAGCCACTCAGAAACTAGATTTTATTATATCACTGTACTAAGCATCTGTCTCCTACTGTGAAACTCACATAATCAGCCAAGTCCGCCTGACTAAACCATTCTCTTCCTATAGGCCTCTGGTTCTTTTTTTTTTTTTTTTTTTTTTGAGATGGAGTTTCGCTCTTGTTACCCAGGCTGGAGTGCAATGGCGCGATCTCGGCTCACCGCAACCTACGCCTCCTGGGTTCAGGCAATTCTCCTGCCTCAGCCTCCTGAGTAGCTGGGATTACAGGCGTGCACCACCATGCCCAGCCAATTTTTTGTATTTTTAGTAGAGACGGGGTTTCACCATGTTGACCAGGATGGTCTCGATCTCTTGACCTCGTGATCCACCCGCCTCGGCCTCCCAAAGTGCTGGGATTACAGGCTTGAGCCACCGCGCCCGGCCTCTGGTTCTTATTTTAAGGTTAAAGACCGTTTTGCGAATCCTACAAAATGAGAGCCTCCCCCTCCCAGAAGAGCACTAACTCACTTACACAGTAGTTTATCTGAAAAGTTACACTCTAGCTAGAATGTCCTGTTTGCTACATTGTATTAAACACTGGCTTCCCAGGAGCCTAGGAGCCCAGCATCTGTGTGGGTGGAGCTCTGTCTCTTGTGGGTTGCTCTTATGGGAAGCAAAATGACCATCAGAAGGTGGTGTAGTGAGCATAGACCCACAGTGGGATGGCTCAGGTGGTTACTTGGGACCAAGTCGCCCTTCCATAGGGGTGGCTTACACTGGATGGCCGGTTCTTGAAATCCCCGATGACAGGTGGCTTCGGAACAAGCCATCTTTCTGTATTTTCATGGTTCCCATTGTAACTGGTGGGCACACCTCCACTGGATTTGAGAATACAGTTCATGAACCCACTGCCAAAGCTGCCCAGACCGGAAACCTTTGGCATTTCTTGGCCCTTTGTGTTGTGTATTCATTTAAAGTTTGTATTCTCAGAGAGCAAGCTTTCTTCTTTATTTAGAGATTCTTGGAAGTGGCCCTGTTAATACTCATCATCTTATTTTAGAAGAAGAAAATTCAGGTTCAGGGAGAAGTTAATTGCTCAAGGTTGCATTGATAACAAACGGCACAGCTGAGCTTCAAACCCAGGTTTTCTGATTCCAACTTCAGCATATTTTAAGCTTTCAGACTGTCTTTTGCTTGATGAATCTTATTTGATGAGGAGGGGGCTCATAGATTTGAGTAGGGGCACATTGTTAATTACAGACATTAGTAATACAGTCTGAAAATGCATTGTATTCATTCAGTAAAGATGATCAACTGCAGGGGTCTGAGGACCCCTGCTCCAGTAGCATAATTTCACTGGACACTTCGACTTAATTCCCTAGAAGATAAGATGTCAAGATTCCATGTTAAATAATAAGATAGCTATTAATAATGACAGCAGTGTTATAACTTGAGAAAAGCTACATGTCATGGGTTCTTAATATTTTCCTACCCCAAACATCTTTTTGTGATTTTAGGTGCATTCTTGATTAAAATTCATCTCTATCCCTGCCAGTAGGTAAATGAGTATCCCTGACTTGAACATGTTTGTCAGTTACTCTAGATATATAGAGGTTTTTTTTGAGACAGTCTCACTCTGTTGAGCAGGCTAGAGTGTAGTGGTGTGATCTCAGCTCACTGCAACCTCTACCTCCCAGATTCAACTTATTCTCCTGCCTCAGCCTCCTGAGTAGCTGGAACTATAGACCGTATGATCATGCCTGGCTAATATTTGTATGTTTTGTTGAGACAGGGTTTTGCCATGTTGCTCAGGGTGGTCTTGAACTCCTGGCCTTAAGTGATTCAACTGCCTCAGCCTCCCAAATTGCTGGATTACAGTTGTGAGCCACTGTGCCTGGCCCTTAAAGGATATTTAATGTTAAAATTGGCACTCATTAGCAGTTCTTTTTTTTTTTTTTTTTTTTTTGAGATGGAGTCTTGCTGTGTCACCAGGCTGGAGTGCAGTGGCATGATCCTGGCTCAGTGCAACCTCCGTCTCCTGGATTCAAACAATTCCCCTGCCTCAGCCTCCTGAGTATTTGGGACTACAGGTGCCTGCCACTGGCTAATTTTTCATATTTTAATAGAGATGGGGTTTCACCATGGCCAGGATAGTCTCTATTTCCTGACCTTGTGATCTGCCCACCTTGGCCTCCCACAGTGCTGGGATTACAGGCATGAGCCACCACGCCCGGCCATTAGCAGTTCATTCTAAATTGCCATGGGAAATTAATGGAGCAGTTTGCATATCTAGCCCCTACCCACAAAGGTTGTTGAGCTCAGCCTGCAATAGAGTTATGTTTGTCAGGAACACATTCGTAAATCTATTTATGACTTGCCTTCTTCACCTGATGATGCATGCAGAGCGTTTCCTCGTCAGCAGTATATAGAGCTGTTGAGTCTTTTGAATTGTTGCAGTGATATGTCAGAACGGTAATCTACTTAACCCTGTGCTCATAATCCCAAGTACAATCGCAGTGAGTGTTCTTACATATGTGCCTTTGGTTCTCTGTGTGAGCCTTGCTCTAGGATAGATACCTAGAAGTCAGTAAGATATGGGCATAATTCAGTTCTGCTGGGTGATGCCGAATGATCCTCTACATTGTAAGGATATATATGTTATAGTCAAGTAAAACAAAAAAGAATAATGTTATTGTTGGTTAGAACCAAGAATTTAAGTGTAAATGAAGAGATATATGAGTACAGGATAAGAGTTAAATAAAGACCCTGTAAGGTCAAATTTGAATTGGAAAGTTATTTGAAATTGATGATTTTTTTTTTTTCAAATATGTGTACTTATCCCCAGTCTTTAAAAAAAAATCCAAGAAACAATTGCATTTCCATCACAGTAGGCACCCCTACAACTCGCCCCACTCCAGGCTTGGGCAGATGAGCCTGGAACCTCTCTGTTATCTCTTGTGTCAGAAAACAAAGAGCCATCCAAGAATTGTGGCAGGCACTATGCCTACCAAACTCCGAGGCCAGAAGAAGGGCTACCCACTGGCTAAAAGTGAGACACCCTGAACGTCAAAAGAATGTGACGAATACAAACTTGTTGTGGTGGGCAGAATAATGTCCTCCCCCTGCCAAAATATCCACGTCTTAATCCCCAGAACCTATGAATATGTTATATTATATGACAAGGGGGCATTAGGGATATAGGTGGCATCACAGCAGCTAATGCTCTGAGTTTAAGATAAAGAGATTATCCTGGATTATCTCGGTGGGTCCTGGTCTACTGCAAGAGAGGTGGAGAGTTGGTGTTAGAGCCATGTGACATGAGAATAAGTCAACGAGCCACTGCTGGCCTTTTGAGGAAGGAGGAAGGGGCCATGGACTGAGGAATGTGGGCAGCCTCTAGAATCTGGAAAAGGCAAGGAAATGGCCTGTCCCTTATAGCCTTCATGTAGGACTACAGCCCTGCTAACAAACACTCTGACCTTAGCCCAGGGAGGCCCATTTCAGACCTCTGACCTGCAGATCTGTAAAAGAGGTTTCTGCTTAAGCCACCAAGTTTGCGGCAATTGATTGTGACTGCAGTAACAAACTCAGATGGTCGTGCTGTCCACCAGAGATTCCCAAACAAGACAGAAGAGAACACCTCATTGATCACCACCAGCAGCAGAACCAAGGTACCTACTCTGTCTCTGAGAAGTGGCAATGGTAAAGGTAAAGAAGTAAGAATTTATCCTGCCTTCGCCGTAAAAACTGCTTTTAGGGTATTCAGAACCCTAGTTGATGGTTGGGGCGGTGGGATGGGAACTCTTGCCCTGTCACTTGCTGTGTCACCCAGACTGGTATGGTAGTGGTGTGATCACAGCTCACTTCAGGCTCAACCTCCTGGGCTCAGTTGATTCTCCACGTCGGTCTCGCAAGTGGCTGGGGCTATGGGCTCACACTACCATGCCTGGCTAATTTTTTTTTTTTTTTTTTAGAAATGAGGTTTCACCATGTTGCCAAGGCTGGTTGAGAATTCCTGGGCTCAAGTGATCCGCTCACCTCAGCCACTCAAAGAGTCGGGATTGCAGGCGTAAGCCACTGTGCCCAGACAATGAGGGAACCCTTTTATAGAAGAATGGCAGCAAATTAATGTGGAAGGAATGGTGGAATTTTTTTTTAAAAGAATCACCATTTTGCAATTCTTAATGAAAATATTGATTTAGGCAAAGTTCATCAGTGTATGAAGTCACTAGACGAAAGATTGATGAGGAATTTCAGATGGAGAGATCAGACTGTCACCAATTGAATTTTCTAAGTAATTTTTGCATCACTAGGATGAAATAACTGTGTACTTTTCAATATGAAGCAATATAAAGTACCAAAACCATCTCAAAATATTCCTGCCCCAAATGGTAGACTCAAATATGATCAAGTCTTTTGAGGTAACTTTCAGTCTATAGGAAATATGGAGACAGAGGAACAATGAATGACCTTATAAGGAAGTGACATACAGAAAGAGGGGCCTCCCGTGATGCCTTCCTCGGCTTCTTTAGGGGTTCGCTGCAGATAAAGGTGAGGGGTTAGGACAGTCAGGTGCTCTCAATTAGAAGATATTTAAGAGACAGAGCTATTGGATGAATGTGTGGATCTTGGTTAGATCCCGATTGAAACCTGCCAGCTATACAAAACACTCCTGAGTCGTGGAAATGTGGTTAGAGACTGGGCATTGGATCTTTAGTAATTATTAATTCTGAGGTGGAGTTGGGATGTGATAATAGACTGTGTTTATATGAGAAAAATTTCAATACTTTTTAGAAATACAAACTGAAATAGGCTAAAACGACATGTGGTCTGAGATTTGTTTTCTATTTATTGATTGAGATGGAGTTTTGCTCTTGTTGTCCAGGCTGGAGTGAAATGGCACGATCTTGGCTCACTGCAACCTCTGCCTCTTGGGTTCAAGTGATTCTCCTGTGACTAGCTGGGATTACAGGCACGCGCCACCATGCCCAGCTAATTTTTTGTATTTAGTAGAGGTGGGGTTTCACCATGTTGGCCAGGGTGGTCTTGAACTCCTGACCTCAGGTGATCCATTCACCTTGGCCTCCCAAAGTGCTGGGATTACAGGCGTGAGCCACTGGGCCTGGCTGAGATTTGTTTTAAAATGCTTTAAAAAAAATGGAGGTGGGATAAGTTGGGCATAGTGGCTCACTCCTATAATTCCAGCACATTGGGAGGCCAAGGTGGGCCAATCAGTTGAGCCCAGGAGTTGGAGACCAGCTTGGACAACACACCAAAACCTAATCTCTACAAAAATTAGTTGGGTGTGGTGGCACATACCTGTAGTTCTAGCTACTTGGGAGGCTGAGGTGGGAGGATCACTTGAGCCCAGGAGAGTGAGACTGCAATGAGCTGAGATTGCACCACTGCACTGAGATTCTACCACTGCACTCTAATCTGAGCAACAGAGTGTGACCCTATCTCAGAAAAAAAAAAGGGAAAGGAAAAGAAAAATGGAGGTGGGGTAGGGAAAAGTAGCAGATAATAATCTTGATAACTTCCAATGAGGTGCTGAGTGATGGATGGGTCTGTGTATTCACTATATTATATTCTTTTGCATGTTTGAAAATTTTTGCAGTAATTTTTCGATACAGTGGAGAATGGCTAGGTGCAAAGATCAACTGTGTCCCTGCAGGGCTGATGGACGCCTCAGTTGTCCCAGTGTCATGTGTAATAGCACTGGTGACTTAAGATGTACTATATAATTTCTGTGACAGCATCAAACACAGATGCAAAATGTACCGCATCTCAACACAACTTAGATTGACAGGAGGATGATCTGTTCTTCTGAAACTGCATTAGATGACTCAAAAAGAGCCTCTGTGACACTGATTACAAAGATGCCAGTGGAGTTTTAAGAGGCTCATTTGCAACCTAAGAGTCCTGACTGATCCAGCTAGAGTGGACAGATTTACAACTTCTAGACCTAAAGGCCTGCCATGGAAGGATGAGGAAAAAAAATGCAGGAAGGCTATTGAAAGGAGAAAACACAGTAAGAGATGATACTTTGGAAAACAGTATCTGTTTACTTCCTGAGTACAAAAGACTTCACTGACTTCATTCAGATCATGGACATCTATTAAATCATGGCTCTGATGTTTATATTTAGCAGAAAAAGAAAGCCCATGCTCTTTAAGATAATTTACCCCCTAAGCATACTATCCATGCCTAATGAAACCTTGCAGTGTCTCTCTTGTTAAAATTGTGTTAACAGCTTTCTATTTTTAAATTACTCAAATAATAATTTATGAAACATTTCAAAATAATCATTTTAAAGTAAGTGTTTCATGGCTGGGTGTGGCAGCTCGTGCCTGTAATCCCAGCACTTTGGGATGCTGAGGCAGGTGGACCACCTGAGGTCAAGAGTTTGAGACCAGCCTGGCTGACATGGTGAAACCCTGTCTCTACTAAAAATACAAAAACTAGCCAGGTGTGGTGGTGGGTGGTATAATTCCAGCTAGTCAGGTGACTGAGGCAGGAGAATTATTTGAACCCAGGGGGCAGAGGTTGCAGTGAGCCAAGATCGTGCCGCTGCACTCCAGCACTACTCAGCCTGGACGACAGCGAAACTGTCTCCAAAAAAAAAGTGTGTTACTCTAAACCAGGCCTCACTAAATAATTCCTAACAGGACCAGTGTGAAGAAATACAAAGCTTTATTAATAGAAAAATTTTTAAAAATCTGAGCAAATTGAGAGCTATTACATATTTCTAGATAGGAAAACTTGACATCGTGAAGATGTCAGTTCTCCACCATTCATTTATAAATTCAAGACCAAAATTCAAATGAGAATCATTCCAAATGAGATTTTAAAGAAACTCACCAACCAGCGCTCATTCATCTGAAGAAAAATTGGGCAAAAATAACCAATACAATTTTGAAAAAGTAAAACAATAGAGATCTGCTCTAATATAGAGCATTCCTCTAGCAACTAAAACAGTGTAAATATTCATGCACAGATGTATACACATATCAGTTTGGTTTATGTTAAATACAGGTGGCATTTCGAGTCGAGGCGGAAGAGTGATGTGTGGTAGCTGTCTGTCAAAGTTACAATTCCTCCACGCTATACACAGAAATAAATTCCAGGGTATTTAATGAGGTAACAAAAAAGTTAAAAATACAAAAAGGGAATATAGTCTTGTTACTCTGGAGTATGGATGGCTTTCCTAAGCAAACCCCAAACCTGGAAACCACAAAGGAGGAGATGAATGGATACCAGGGCCTGAATGAAAGGCTGGCATGTGACAGCGGTATCAGAATCCGAATGAGAAGACAAGTGGAAAAATCACATTGCATGACCTTCTGTGGAGCACGTTTTAGTCTGTAAGTCTATCTGCTTAGATAGCGCGTGCTTACTGAAAATCCTGACTGGGTCTTGTCCTAGCAAAGAGAGCGGGTGGGAGGCCCGGACGGTGTTTGGGTGTCCAGGAAGTACCGCAATTTGTATCAAAGGAGTCACCTGTTTGCTAGTGGTAATTTCATCTGTCAATCACTGGGAAGGAAGACTCTGCTTTAAAAATGCCACAGAAAGGTGGATGTTAATTTCATGGGTGGTAATTTAGGAATTCTTCTCACATGGTTATAAAAATAAGTCAGTCCAAAAGTGGTGGCTATTTGTGGCCTGGCGTTTTTCTGTGTACTTTTGTTTTTCCTTAGTTGCTGTCACTAGGTTTGTCTGTGCCATCAGGTTATTTGGTGCACACTAACAGGACTTGCACGATCCTTCCTGAGAGGTCCCCTTGGTTTCTCTCACTTCAGCCTTGCCCATGGTCCCTTAGATTCTGTGCAGCCATAGTGAACTGGGTTCTGGGCATCCTGCAGGTGTCCCTGTGGAGGCAGGCCCATTACACTGTGTTGGGACTGCCTGTGTTCTCTGCTGTCACCCCCTTTAGACATGGGCTTCTTGAAGGCAGGGGTGAGTGGGGTTCACTGTGTATTCTTAGGGTCAGATTCCATGCCTGGCTCAGGGTAAGGATGCAGCACCTATCTTTTGAATGAGTGGATGGGCGAATGAACAGATGAATGAATTGTCTTTTCCTTGTCCTCCCAATGAGTCTATGCATTTAATAGCCTGTAGTAGATATAGCTAATATACCAAGTATTTGACTCTTTAGAGACAGCCGTGGCAAAGATTTGATTCTTCAAATGGTACAAGATCTGAAATTCTTGAATTCATTTGCATATGCAAAAATATCGTGTAGGTTATAACATTATATTTTAACTCCAAATTCGGACAGATTTGGCATTATAGCTTTTATAAACTATGAAAAATAGTTTTTTCTAAGCAATGCTATGGCAGCTTACGTGAGGACAATGCTAGAGAAAAACGAATAATCTATTAATGAGTAATGAAATATGCAAATATGAAACGAATCAACTGGGGGCAGAAGTAGGGAGGTGGGAGTAAATGCCTAAAATCTTTCTGAGTACTTTTTCTAGAAGACTCATTTGTTTTGAAAATTGGCTTTGAAAGCTCTGCTTGTAGCCATGTGGTAGTTCCCAGATTATCTGTGGTTACAGTGTCCACAATCTATCGAGGGGTGAAAATATTAAATGGAAAATTCCAGACGTGGATAATTTATGTTTTAACTTACATACCATTTTGACTAGAAAGATGAAATCTTGCACCATTCTGCCTGGAATGGTGATTCCTTCATCCAGGAAATCCTCAGTGTAGATGCTACTGGCCTGTGAGTCGTTAGTACCTGGCTTAGTCATCAGATCCTTTGTAACCCTTTACTTAATAATGGCCCTGAAGCGCCTGAGTAGCTGGCAGTTCAGATATGCCGAAGGGAAGCCAAAAAGTGCAGCCTTTCAGTGAAAAGGTGAACGTTCTTGACGTTAGAGAACAGAATAAGTCATATGCCAAGAAAAAGAAAAAAGCATATTTGGAGGTTTCTAAGAAGTAAGAATGAATCTTCTATCCATGAAATTGTGAACAGTATATTGTTATAATTATGTTATTAGCAGTCATTGTTGATCTCTTACTGTGCCTAATTGATACATTTAACTTTATCATAGATGTGTTTATATAGGAAAAAATCATGGATGTAGGATTCAGTGCTACCTGTGGGTCCAGGCATGCACTAGCCTTGTATTTCCTTTGTTAGACCAAGATGATTCGAGAAACTTAGATAAAGGGAAACTCTGTGCCCTGTCTTTTGAACGGAAAGACCATCTTTATTAATGAAAACATGGCTTAAGCTGTTGTAACCAAGAGACCCCAAAGTGAGATAGCCCCCAAGCCTAGGCCACACCACAGACCAATTACATCAGACTCTCCCTGGAGAGGGCCAGGCAGCAGGATTTTTAGAATTCTTCCCAGGTAATCCCAAAGTCTAGGTGAAGTTGAGAACTGCTGACCTGGAGCTATTCAGAACTGAGTACGGAGAAGACTGAGTTTTGCAGCCCACGGCCATCCCTCATCCTGGGCTTGTAGAGCAGCTCTGCTAGCCTCGCTATGGGGCTCTCACCTCTCAGCCAAGCCCCATGTTATGTCTGTTTCCCAGTCAGCAGGAAGTGGAGTGCACCGTAGCACGTATCACCTCACATTCCATTGGTGGGTGCTAGGACGTGTGACTATGTAACTGCAATAGAGGTTGAGAAATGTGATGTTAAGCTGGTTGGCCATCCACCCTGCTAATTTTTGAGTGGGGAAGGTTTCTATTACCGATAGGTAGAAGAGTATAATGATTACCATGCTACTCATTTATTAAAACTATTTATTATCAATCACCAATTATCAACTCCAAAACTGAACAGAGTTCCACTGACCTCATATATATAATTATGTTATATGACATAATTATACAGATACCCACATAGGCAAGCTATGAGCTAGATGCAAAGACTCAGGAGAGGCTTTAGTTTATATGCAGTATGAAGTTTTAAAGTTTTACATTTCTTAAGCTCTCAGTTTATATTAATCATAAAGTTACTGCCCTTTCACTGGCATTTATGAGTTGTTTAAGGGAGAAAGCACTGCTATGGGTAATTTTTTCATTTGTTTGGTGCAAGCTGTTTAAAGAGGCAGAAAAGCGATTTGAGACAAAACGTTTTCCAGTGATAGCAGTTGAAATCCAAGGGTGTAGAATCTGAAAACAGCGAAGGTTAGAAAGGAATATCACCTTTGGCAGGGCACCACATTTTCTGGAGCCCCCTTTTTATTACCTCGCTGTATACATTCTTAATTGTAGAAAGCATTCTTGAAGAGTTGGGGAATGCTGCATAGTGTTGGTGGGCCCAGATTGAGTATAAATGAATCCGTCTTACTCATCTTTCTGTATTCTGGTGGCCAGAATTCTTCCAGACCCACAACAGATCCTTAGCAAATATTAACTCACATGAATATGCTTATGTCATTTTGTCGAGTTTATTTAGAAAAATGATACTCTTTCCTTTGTGGAAATTTGGCAGTGACATGTTGAGTCCTTTGGCATGCATCAGTGTTGAAGGTGGGGGATTGAGTGCTAGAATGATTGCTGATGTCTCTTCAAGGGTAGTGGGAGACACAGAGACTTCTATCATTAACAGCTAGAAAGAGTGAATAAGACCAGCTGTTCAATAACACAACAGGGTGACTGCAGTCAGTAACTTAATTGTACATTTCAAAATAACTTAAAGAGTATAACTGGATCATTTGTAACTCAGAGGAGAAATGCTTGTGGGGTTGGATACCCCATTCTTCATGATATACTTATTTCACATTACATGCCTATATCAAAACATCTCATGTCCCTTGTAAATATATCTGCCTACTATGTACCTACAAAAGTTAAAAGATAAAAATAATTAAAAAAATGATGACTGTCCATTGTGGAAAATGATACAGCAGTGATATACAGCAAGCAGTAGGAGCTGAAGTGGGAGGGCTCACCTCTGCAGAGTTGAGGAGGGCTGCATAGTGTTGGTGACCCCTGAACTGGGTTGTGGAGGATGAGTAGGAGATTTTCCTGTGAAAAGGAAAGGGCATTGGAGGGAATGGTATTTACAGAGTGACGGAGCTGTGGAAGAGCCTGTGTCTTTCACAAAAAGTGAAAAAATCAAGTGTGGCTGCAGTGTGAGAAAGATAATTGCCAGACCTGGTAGAGGCAGCCTCCTTGAAAATGCTCCCTGAAGTATGCTAAGGTGTTTGGACATTGGGCAAAGCAAGAGGCCCTTGCAACCATTTTTTTTGAGACAGAGGCTTGCTCTGTCACCAGGCTGGAGTGCAGTGGTACGATCTTGGCTCATTGCAGCCTCCACCTCCCATGTTCAAGTGATTCTCTTGCCTCAGCCTCCTGAGTAGCTGGGATTATAGGCACATGCCACCATGCCCAGCTAATTTTTGTATTTTTAGTAGATATAGGGTTTCACCATGTCGGCCAGGCTTGTCTCGAACTCCTGACCTCAGGTGATACCCCTGCCTCCGTCTCCCAAAGTGCCAGGATTACAGGTGTGGGCCACTGGGCCCACTTGCCTGCTCTTGCCTGCTGCTGTGTAAAAGATTGCTTGGAATCTTTTAAATGAGATGATTACATGGTTCGATTTATATTTTAGAAAAATTACTCTTGGAAACAAGGAGGAGGCTGCAACCCCTCTTGCATGAGGCTCCCTGACCCTGGTCTCTGTCCTCTAATGCTTATTCCACATAGACAACACCGCAACTGTAGAATATAGTCTCTGCTGTATTACTCCTGATTTTAAAGGATATTGATGAAAAGGCAAATGGATTCTGAAATGATTCTTGTAACTAATTTATTTTATTTTCATTTTTTATTTTTTGAGGCAGAGTCTTGCTCTGTCACCCAGGCCGGAGTACAGTGGCGCAATCTTGGCTCACTGCAGCCTCTGCCTCCCAGGCTTAAGTGATCCTCCCACCTCAGCCTCCCAAGTAGCTGGGACCACAGACACGTACCACCATGCCTGGCTAATTTTTTTGTAGCTTTGGTAGAGATGAGTGATATGGTTTGGCTCTGTGTCCCCTCCCAAATCTCATCTTGAATTGCATTCCCATAATTCCCACCTGTTGTGGGAGGGGCCTGGTGGGAAATAATTGAATCATGGGGGCAGTTTCTCCCACACTGTTCTCCTGGTAGTGGTTAAGTCTCATGAGATCTGATGGTGTGATAAAGGGAAACCTGTTTTGCTTGGTTCTCATTCTTTCTCTTGCCCGCTGCTGTGTAAAACATGCCTTTTGCCTTTCACCATGATTGTGAGGCCTCCCCAGCCACGTGGAACTATACCTCCAATTACACCCTTTTTCCTGGATAAATTACCCAGTCTTGGGTATGTCTTTTTCAGCACCGTGAAAATGGACTAATATAGTAGGGTTTCACCATGTTGCCCAGGCTGGTCTCAAACTCCTGACCTCAAGTGATCCAACCTGCCTCGGCCTCTCAAAGTGCTGGGATTACAGGTGTGAGCCACCACACCATGCCTACTGTAACTAATTTAAAAAGATAGTTTTGAGTATAAAGGTTCAGTCTCTTTGATTAGGTAAACCAAGGACCCCATAAATTTATTCATCCTTCAGCTGGTGTCTGTTTGGGGATGACTTTGTATTTGATGTGTTTGTGGGCCAGTGAAATTCAAGTATATTTAATGTCACTTAATATCTAGTTACATTGCAAAGGAAAAGGCATTACAACAGAATGTGGGTTATCAAAATATTGTAGGAAAAGCACAAAACAAATTTGTAGTTAGCTTAATTGGGTTGTGATCTGAATGTAGATTGTCCTGTGCTGAACTGTTTAATACTATGCAAATTATATAAGACACTTTTCTGTAAAAGATACAAGAAACTGAGGATACACAAAGAGTTGGCATTAAACTATTTAAGCTTCTTTTAGAGACTACTTCACAATCCTGGTGGAGTTCAGTGGTTTTGAATCTAGTTGTCAGATGTTTTTTTTGAGATGGAGTCTCACTTTGCCTGGCACAATCTTGGCTCACTGCAACCTCTGTCTCCTGGATTCAAGCGATTTTCCTGCCTCAGCCTCCTGTGTAGCTGGGACTACAGGTGTGCACCACCATGCCCAGCTAATTTTTATATTTTTAGTAGAGACAGGGTTTCACTGTGTTGGCCAGGATGGTCTCGATCTCTTGACCTTGTGATCCGCCCGCCTTGGCCTCCCAAAGTGTTGGGATTACGGGCATGAGCCACTGTACCCGGCCCTGTTGTCAGGCTTTTATTGTGACTTTGGATAATGGAACTCTCTTCTGTGTGCTTGGTGAGTGGTTTGTGGAAAATAGTAACTACATAAAAGAAAAGTAGTTTGATTTTGGGGGAACAGAATCTTGATATGATTGTGTGGTCATTAAAAAAATCTCTTTTGGTTTTTTCGATGGTCAGTAATGGTAAAAATTCTCATTTGTGTGCTGCTTGTAGTTTATTAATAATTTTTTTTGTTGTTTTTTGAGACAAGTTCTAGCTCTGTTGCCCAGGCTGAGATGCAGTGGTGAGATCATAGCTCACTGCATCCTCAAACTCCTGGGCTCAAGTGATTCTCCTACCTCAGCCTCCTGAGTAACTGAGACTACAGCTTCATGCCACCATCTTGGCTACCTTAAACATTTTTTTTTGTAGAGTGGGGTTTTCGCTATGTTGCCCAGGCAGTTCTCGAACTCCTGGACTGAAGTGATGCTTTTGCTTCAGCCTCTGGAAGAGCTGAGATTATAAGCATGAGCCACTAAGCCCACTCACTGCTTAGAGTTTAGAAAGCACTCTCTTACAAACTTGTTCAGGTTTGTAAACCTTTACAGGTACCTTACTATGTGCTACTAGTTTTTCTAGGCAATATATTACCTATTAATTACAATATTTGCTTAAAGTGCATTTAGAGGTTATCTAGCTATGTCCTAAATATTGTAGTTTCTCTACTAGTAAGGTGTTCATGTACAACCTGGCCCACCTATTCTTGTCCCACAGGGAGCAGATGTCTGGTGACAGGTCTCTCAACCACTTTCGTGGTAGAAAAAAATTAAAATTATAATACAATATTTATTATACTTACCATGCATTTACGTAGCAGGACCCCAGCAGGCCATGACGGGTAGGACTGGTGTATTTCCAGCCAGTTGGTATTAAATTAAAAGAAGTCATTATGTCTCCAAGCAGTATACAGTGTATGATATACACAACCCTTATTTTGGTGAGGAGATGTGTAAAAGTAATAACCCTGGACTCTGGAAGCCAGAATTTGTTGCTTTAATACTTTTGTATAATGAAAATTTCAAATATGCACCGAAGGAGCGAATAAGAGTATGAAATTGATAGAGTCATCACTCAGCTTTCTCAGTTATTAATACTGTATTACTCTGTTCCCACACTGCTAATAAAGACATACTTGAGACTGGGTAATTTATAAAGGAAGGAGGTTTGATGGACTCATGGTTCCACATGGCTGGGGTGGCCTCACGATAATGGCGGAAGGTGAAGGAGGAATAAAGTCTTACATGGCAGCAGGCAAGAGAGCATGTGCAGAGTAATTGCTCTTTAGAAAACCATTAGATCTTGTGAGATTTATTCACCATCATGAGAACAGCATGGGAACGATCCGCCTCTGTGATTCAGTGACCTCCCACTGGGTCCCTCCCACAACACGTGGGAATTATAGTAGCTGCAATTCAAGATGGGATTTGGAAGGGGACACAGCCAAACCATATCAAATACATAGCTAATTTTGTTTCATCTATACCTCCTATCTCCCTTAGATTATTTTGAAGCATGTCTAGAGACTGTATATATATCATTTCATCTGTCAACATTACTATATGCATTCCAAAAAGATAGAACTCTTTCAGAATACAAAAGTGAAAGTGGAATACAATGCCACTACCAAAAAAAAAAAAAAATGCTCCCTTAATATTATCAGATAGTGAATGCACATTCTCATTTCTCTATTTTTTTTAAAGAATACTTTTTTACTTGAATTGAATTTTTAAGTAAGATTCGTACATTATGCCTGATTGTTATTTACTTTGAGTCTTTTTTGACCTATACATTTCTCCACTGTCATTATTTTCTCCTGAGGTTTTTTTGTTAAAGATATCGGGTCATTTTGTTGTGTAGTTTCCCACACTCAAGGTTTTGCCTCCTGCATCCCAATGGTGTAATTAAACAGACAAATAGCTTTATTGAGGTGTAATTAACCTGAGATAAACAACATATTTCAAGTGCACAGTTTGGTGAGTTTGTCTACATTGGCAAAACCATTACCAAAATTAAGATAATGAATGTCTCAATTATCTTACCAACTGGGCGTTCTACAATTCAATTTGATTCTGACACCACCTTAAGTTAGCAAAGACCCTTCCCCAGTTAAGTGCTGGGTTAAGTGCTCGTTCCCACAAGACTGCCCCAAATCAGATGCCAGCTAGGAATGGGGTTCCCAGTTTCCCATACTTCTGCCTGGCTGACCACAAATTCACGGGCTCCCATGACCATCCCCTCCAGTATGCTATGTTGCTAGAACGACTCACAGAACTCACAAAAATGCTATCCATATGATTAGTTTTATTATGAAAGATACAGTTCAGGAATAGCAAAATGGAAGAGGAACATGGTGCAGAGTCTGGCAGGGAGGGGTAGAGAGCAGAGCTTCTGTGCCCTCTCTGAGTGCACCTTCCCATCAAATGATGTGTTTACCAACCCAAAAACTCTCCAAGCTCTTGAAGAATTTTTAAGCAAAGTAGGCTTGATTGCAGAAAGCTTTGGGTGTTGATGACAGAACTGAATCCCCAGCCTCCCTAAGGTCAGGGGAAGAGGCTGAAAGTCTTAACCGTCTAGTCACACTTTTGCTTCCTCTGGCAACAAGCCCCCATATTGAGCTATCTAAAAGCCCACCAAGAGTCAGCTCATTAGCATAAACTCAGGTACAGTTGAAAAGGGCTCCTTAGGAATAAAAGACACTCCCATCCGTCAGGAAATTACAAGCATATTTGGAGCTCTGTGTCAGGAACCAGAGACATAGACTAAATATATTTTTTATTATACCACATGCACCATCCTTAAAAGTTTACTCCTGCCTTTTTGTAATCAAATGTTTTGTACTTTTTTTTTGGATGGCGGGGAGGTGGGGGGTGGGCGGGGGCGGTGTCTGGCTTCTTTAACTCAGCACAGTTATTCTGAGATCCGTCTGTGTTTTTAAATATATTCATAGTTCATTCCTCTTATTGCTGAGTACTATTTCATTATAGTGATGCCCATGTTTACTTAGTCATTCACCTGTTGTGGCCATTGTGTTGCTTCCAGCTTTTGAACATCACAGATAAAGCTGCTAAGAATATCCATGTATAAATCTTCATATGGGTATATGCTTTCATTTCTCTCAGGTATGTACCTAAAAATGGAATGGACTTATTATATGGTAGGTATAGTTTAACTTTACTTTCTAAGAAGCTGCCAAAATGTTTTCCGAAGTGTTTGCTCCATTTTACATTTCCACCAGCAGTATATGAGAATTCCAGTTATTCATTCCTCCCAGTGTTTGGCGTGGTCTTTTCTTTCTTTTCTGTTTGTTTTTTTTTTTCCTCGAGACAGAGTCTCACTGTGTCACCCCTGCAGGAGTACAGTGGCATGATCTCAGCTCACTGTAACTTCCGCCTCCTGGGTTCCAGCAGTTCTCCTGCCTCAGCCTCCTGTGTAGCTGGGATTACAGGTGTGTGCCACCATGCCTGGCTAATGTTTTTGTATTTTTAGTAGAGACGAGGGTTTTACCATGTTGGTCATGCTGGTCTCAAACTCCTGACCTTGTGATCCTCTCACCTTGGCCTCCCATAGTGCTGGGATATAGGTGTGTGCCACCACACCCGGCCAGTGTGGTCTTTTCTAATTGTAGCCATTCTAACAGGTATGAAGTGGAATGTTTTTGTGATTTTAATTTGCCTTTCCTAATGACTAATGATGTTGAACAACTTTTCTTAGGCTTGTTTGCCATCCACATTTCGTCTTTGAAGTGACTGTTCAAATCATTTGCCCATTTTTTATTGGGTTATTTTCTTGTTCTTGAGCTGTAAAGGATCTTTGTTAATGTTGGGTACAGGTCCTCAATTAGATGATTTGCCAGTGTTTTCTCTCAACATGTGGCTTGTTTTTTTACCCTTTTGAATGTCTTTTCAGGAGCAGGAGTTTTTAATTTTGATGAAATTAATTTATTAGTTTTTCTCCTGTTGTTTTTAGACATGTTTTTGCCCTCATGTCTAAAGTCTTTGCTTGGACCAGTTATAAAGAATTTTTCGTAGATTTTCTTTTAGAGCTGTTATAGTTTTAGGCTTTGTATTTGTATCTATGGTCCATCTCGAAATACTTTAAAAAAATCACTGCAGCTTTAATTTTAGATTGAAGGGGTACATTTGCAGGTTTGTTATGTGGGTGTAGTGCGTTTCGTGTATGATTGATCCCATTGCCCAGCTATTGAGCATAATACCCAATAGTGTTTCCCCATTCTATTCATCTACAGTATCTATTGTTACCATCTTTATGTCCATGAGTATCCAGTGTTTAGCTCCCACTTATAAGTAAGAACATGCGGTATTTGGTTTTCTGTTTCTGTGTTAATTTGCTTAGGATAATCACCTCCAGCTGCATTCATGTTGCTGCAGAGGACACGATTTCATTCTTTTTTCATGGTGATATAGTATTCCCTGGTATATATGTACCACATTTTCTTTATTCAATCCACCACTGATGGGTACCTAGGTTGATTCCTTGTCTTTGTCATTATGAATAGTGCTGTGATGAAAATGTGAGTACATGCGTTTTTTTTCTTGTTTTTTTTTGAGACGGAGTTTCACTCTTGTTACCCAGACTGGAGTGCAATGGCGCGATCTTGGCTCACTGCAACCTCTGCCTCCTGGGTTCAGACAATTCTCCTGCCTCAGCCTCCTGAGTAGCTGGGATTACAGGCACGAGCCACCATGCCCAGCTAATTTTTTTGTATTTTTAGTAGAGACAGGGTTTCTTAGGTAGAAAAATTTATTTTCTTTTGGAAAGAAAATATATCCAGTAATGGGATTGCTGGGTTGAATGGTAGTTCTGTGTTAAGTTCTTTGAGAAATCTCCAAACAGCTTTTCACAGTGGCTGAACTAATTTACATTCCCACCAGCAGTGTATAGGCATTCCGTTTTCTCCACAGCCTTATTAGAATTTTTTTTTTTAAATAATAGCCATTTGACTGGTGCAAGATGGTATCTCATTGTGGTTTTGATTTACATTTCTCTGATGATTAGTGATGTTGAGCATTTTTTCGTATGTTTGTTGGTCACTTGTATGTATCTTTTGAGAAGTGTCTGTTCATGCCTTTTGCCCATTTTTTAATGGAATTATTTGTTTTTTGTTGTTAAGTTCCTTATAGAATCTGGATATTAGACCTTTGCCAGTTGCATAGTTTCAGAATATTTTCTTGTATTCTGTAGGGTGTGTAGTTTAATTGGGTCCCACTTGTCAACTTTCGTTCATGTTGTAGCTCTTTTGAGGACTTTGTTGAGGACTCTTTGTATATAGTAAAAGGTAGGCATCCAGTTTCAGTCTTCTGCATATGGCTAGCCAGCCATCCCAGCACCATTTGTTGAATAGGGAGCCCTTTCCCCATTGCTTATTTTTGTTGACGTTGTCAAAGATCAGATAGCTGAAGCTGTGGGTCTTTATTTTTGGGTTCTCTCTTCTATTCCACTGGTCTATGTGTCTGTTTTTGTACCAGCACTATGCTGTTTTGGTTACAGTAGCCTTATAGTATAGTTTGAAGTTGGGTAATAGGATCCTCTAGCTTTGTTCTTTTTGCTTGGGATTATGCTATTTGGGCTTTGTTTTTTTGGTTCCATATTAATTTTAGAATAGTTTTTACTCATCCTATGAAAAATAACATTGGTAGTTTGATAGAAATAGCATTGAATCTGTAGATTGTTTTGGGCAGCATGGCCTACTTTTTTTCTTTTTTTTTGAGACAGAGTCTTGCTCTGTTGCCCAGGCTGGAGTGCAACGGTACCATCTCAGCTCACTGCAACCTCTGTCTCCTGGGTTCAAGTGATTCTCCTGCCTCAGCCTCCTGAGTAGCTGCGACTACAGGCGTTTGCCACCACGGCCAGCTGAAATTTGTATTTGTAGTAGAGATGAGGTTTCACCATGTTGGTCAGGCTGGTCTTGAGCTCCTGACCTCGTGATCCACCCACCTTGGCCTCCCAAAGTGCTGGGTTTACAGGCGTGAGCTACCATGCTCGGCCAGCATGGCCATTTTTGCAATATCGATTCTTCCAGTCTGTGAGCATGGAACATTCTTCCATTTGTTTGTATCATCTATGATTTCTTTCATCAGTGTTTTGTAGTTCTACTGGTAGAAAAAAGTCAAGGAGGAGGGACTCCTCCCCAACTCATTCTGCAAAGCTGGCATTACCCTGATACCATAACCTGGGAAAGACACAGTGAAAAAAAACTACAGGCCAACATTTCTGATGAACACAGAGGCAAAAATTCTCAACAAAATACTAGCAACCCAAATCCGGCAGCACATCAAAAAGGTTAGCTCCCCATGATCAGGTAGGCTTCATTCCTGGGACGCAAGGTTGGTTCAGCATATGCAAACCAATAAATGTGATTTACCACGTAAAAATAAAACCATATGATCATCTCAATAGATGTGGAAAAAGCTCTCAATAAAATCCAGTACCCTTCACATTAAAAACCCTGAACAAAATAGTCATCAAAGGGATGTACCTCAAAATAATTACAGCTGTCTATGACAGACCTACAGCCAATATCATACTGAATGAGCGGAAGGTGGAAGTCTTCCCCTTGAGAACTGGAACAGGCAAGGATTCTCACTCTTGCCACTCCTGTTCAACATAGTACTGGAGCAGTCAGGCAAGAGAAAGAAAGAAAAGGGATCCAAATAGGTGAAGAAGGAGGCAAGCTGTCTCTCTTTGCTGATGATACGATTCTATACCGAGAAATCCATAGAGACTCTGCCAAAAAACTCCTGGGATTGATAAACGACTTCAGTAAAGTTTCAGGATACAAAATCAATGTACGCAAATCAGTAGCATTTCTGTACCCCAATAATGTTCCAGCTGAGAGCCAAATTAAAATGCAGTCCCATTTACAATAGCCACACACACCCAAAATACAGCAGGTTACTTTCTGTACGTGACGTTAGACAACCGGCCACATTCTTTGAGCTAAAAATACAAACATGCAAGATACTAAAAATACAAATGGGAACTGAATAGTACAGTGAAGAAAATTACAAGTAGAACATAAGGAAATAGCCAAGAATTATGGGAAAAATATAAGCACAGACTATATTTCTCATGGTTAGAGAGGAAATTAGACTTTTTAACATGAATAAAAAATTGTTGAGCATGGTGGCTCCCACCAATAATTCCAGCTACTTCAGAGTCTGAGGTGGGGGACTCTCTTGAGGCCAATAATTTAAGACCAGTCTGGGCAACATAGTGAGACATTGTCTCCAAAAAGAAAAAAACATAATTACTGGATGTGGTGGTGTACACTTGTGGTCTCTGCTCCTTGGGAGGCTGAAGTGGGAGGATGACTTGAACCCAGGAGTTTGAGGCTGCAGTGAGCTATGATCACACCACTGCACTCCAGCCTAGATGACAGAGCAAGAACCCCCTTTGTATGTATGTGTATATATAATATACTTACGTGATATATATGTGTGTATGTATATATATATACATACATATATTTCCATGTATCTATAGATGTATAAAGTGTTCTACTTTAGGGAAGATGATTACACGAAGATATATAAGAATCCAATCACCCTCTACAGGAAGGGAAGAGTAAAAATCATGGCATAGTAGGAATTATATGGAAAATTGGAAACTCAGAATGGAATAGGTAGTAAATTGCCAAATTTGATAACTGTTTTAGAATACTGTCTTAGAAGTGTTCTGGAACACTTCTTCAAGAGTATTCTGGGGAAGAATGAGAGTCATGGTAGGTGAAGCCCAATCGTCATACATGCAATGTTAGATGAATGAAATAAATGAGGTATTTGAATCCACTAAAGAGAAGGAAAGATTGCCATGCCTCAAAAAGAAGTCATGTGGTCTGTGAACAGAGTTGGCTCAACTGAACTATTCGGCTTCAATCAAGGAAATATTCGACAATATGAAAAGTGAGAGATGAACATTTTAATATCTAGTTTTTACTTTTATATTGTATTTTAAACATCTATTTGAAAATTTTATCAATAATTTGCAATTTGAAAAAATTTTAAAATATTATTTGATTTATTCCCTCAGAACTTTGAGAATGGAGAGTTCTATGAGTGACTGATTATAGCTAGGTATAATTAAATGCAGAGGCAAGTAACTGGTTAATCTTATGTACTGTTACAATTAGTGATAGGGCCATCCCTGGCAGAGTTTTAGCATGTCTTGTAACTTGTTTGAAAGGTTAACCCTGAGGCTGGGCGTGGTGGCTCACGCCTATCATCCCAGCACTTTGGGAGGCCGAGGCAGGTGGATCACGAGGTCAAGAGATCGACACCATCCTGGTCAACGAGGTGAAACCCCGTCTCTACTAAAAATACAGAAATTAGCTGGGCATGGTGGTGCGTGCCTGTAGTCCCAGCTACTTGGGAGGCTGAGGCAGGAGAATTGCTTGAACCCAGAAGGTGGAGGTTGCGGTGAGCTGAGATCACGCCATTGCACTCCAGCCTGGGTAACAGGAGCAAAACTCCGTCTCAAAAAAAAAAAAAAAAAAAAAAGAAAGAAAAGAAAAGTTAACCCTTCCTCTTCATACATGTCTTTATTGAGACTCATAATTCACTTAATACTTACCATGGCTCAAGTGCTGGACTTATATTCACAGAATTTAATCATGGTACTTGATTCATGATACTCTCTCATTAATTTATGCATGGCCTTTATTTTGTAGTCATTGAATCATTCATTAATTCATTTTAAATAATATAAGCACTTCTAGTACCAGCATGAGAACAAGGATACAGAGAATAATTTCCTTTTACTGTGAGTTCCTTCCCCATTCCATCTCCTGGCCTGTGTTTCTTTCCTTCTTCTCCCTATAGGCAACCACTCATAACTGCACATTATGCATTTCCCTGCCTTTCAGAAATGTATGGTTTCATTATATATATGTATTTCTATAGATTATATTTTTAGTTTTGGATTTATGAGTACAGTCTCCTGTTCCATGTCTAAAAGTTGTGGGACAATATCAAATGTTCTAACATAAGAGTAAGTGAAATATGAGAAAGAGCCGACTAAAAAAATACACAAAGAGAAAATGGCTGAGAATTTTCCAAAAGCAGAGATAGAAAACTGGGAAGGGTAGGAGAAAGGGTGGGGAAGGAAGACATTTGTTAAAGGGTATAAAATTACAGCTAGATAAGAGAAATATATTCTAGTGTTCTATAGCACCGTAGGATGACTATAGTTATAATAATACATGATTTCAGTTAGCTAGACGGAGGACATTGACTATTCCCATCACAAAGAAATGATAAATGTTTGAGATAATGGGTATGCTAATTACTCTGATCTGACCACTATGCATTGTATGTGTCAAAACCTCACATTGCACCCCCCGAATATGTACAATTATTATGTGTCAATTAACAAAGTTTAAAAAATGTTCAGAGAACCCCAAGCAGGGTAAAGGTAGGGAGAGAAATCATACCACTAGATGCATTATAGTTAAGCTACTGACCAACAGCGAAGAGAAATTCTTAAAGGAGCTAGATAAAGAAAGGCAGCCAGATTAAAACCAAATGCTCGTACAGAGGAACAAAGATAAAAATTATAGCACAATTCTTATAGAACCCATGCAGGCAGACGACGGTGGCGTGACAGTAAGTGCCACGTGAAACAAAACAAACCTGCCGACCTAGGATCCTATACCCAATACTAGTATCTTTTAAAACTAAAGGCAAAATAAGGACTTTTTAGACCAACAAGAGCTGGGAAAATTCATTGCTAGTTAACACGCACCGCAAGAGATGTTGGAGAAGATGTGTTGGATAGAAGGCATATGGTACCAGGGGACACTTGAATCTCCACAAAGAAATACAGAGCACCCACAATAATACAAAGGCCACTGAATGTAGAGACATTGCATGTCTAAAACCAAAACAATAAAAATATATTGGGAGGTTTAGAACACGTAGGAATAAAGTGTATGACAATAATAGCACAAATCATAGAGAGGACATGGAAATGTAAAATGTTTATTTAGAGGTAGGCTATGGTAAGTAAAGATGTGTATTGTAAACCCTAGAGCAACTCCTAAGGGGAGAAAAAAAGAAAAGAGTTAAAATAATCTAGTAGGGGAGATAAACATTAAATCATAAGAAGAAGAAGAAGGCAAGAAAAGAGGAAAACAGGAGCAAAGTACAGATGAAAGCAGGTTCAATGTAATTAAGATGGCAGTTCTTGTCCTGGCATGGTGGTGTACACTGTGAGCCCAGCACTTTGGAGTAATCCCAGCACTTTGGGAGTCTGAGCCAGGAGGATCACTTGAGCCCATGAGTTCAAGACCAGCCTGGGCAACATGGTGAGACCCTGTCTCTACAAAAAAATTACAGAAATTAGCTGGGCACAGTGGCATGTGCCTGTGTTCCCAGCTACTTTGGAGTCTGAGGTGGGAAAATTGCTTGAGTCCAGTGGGCTGAGGCTGCAATGAGCCATGATCTCTTCACTATACTCCAGCCTGGGCAACAGAGTGAGACCCTGTGTCAAAAACAAAAAGATGGCAATTCTTCCCATACTGATCTATAGATTCACTGCAGTCCCTTTTGAAATCCAAGCAGAATAGGCAACATAATTTTGAAAAAGGCACAAAGAGGACTTAGACTGGCTTCACCACTTACTGTAGAGCTGTCGTCGTCAACATAGTATTACACTGGCATAAAGAACGTAGATAATGGAACAGAAGATGGAGGTGAGAAATCCTAGCATTTACAGTGATTGATTTCTGAAAAAATGCCAAGACAATTCAGTGGGGGAAATGACAGGAATTTCAGCAAGATGATGCTAGAGAAATTGGATATCCATATGCAAAAATAAAGACAAAAACCAAAACCCTTAGATATTTACCTCCCACCATACTCCCAGAATAACTGAAAATTGATCATAAATCTGCATTTATGAGCTAAAACTATAACACTTCTTCAAAAGCTAAAACTGTAACACTTCTAGAAGAAAGCCTAAGAAAAAGTCTTAGTGACATTGGGTTAGGCAAAGAATTCTTAGCTATGACACCATTAAGCACAATCCATAAAAGAAAAATACTGATAAATTGGGTTTAATCAAAAATTTAAAACTTGTCTTTTAAAGACAGCACTAAGCAAGTGCAGAGACAGATTATAGACTCTGAGAACATATTTGAAAATCACATGTATGATAAATAACTTGTATCCAGAATATATAAAGAACTCAGCAATTGAATATGAAGTTACCAATCCTCTTCAAAATGGGTAAAATATTTGAATAGCCAATTCACTATAGAAGTTACATGAATAGCTAATAAGCATATGAAAAAATGCTTAGTATCATTACTCATTAGGGAAATGGAAATTAAAACCACAGTGTGATGCTATTTGACACCCACTAAAATGGGTAAAATAAAAAATTCAGAAAATAAGTATGTTTAAGGAGAAACAGGAATTCTGTATTGCTGGTGGGAATCTGAAAGGATGTAGCTACAATAGAAGGTGGTTTGGCAGGTTTTTAAAAAGTTATGCTAAAACATATTTACCATATGATCCAGCTAATTCACAGGCATGTATCTACCTAACAGAAATATGCAACTGTTTAAACACTTCAGTTAAAAGACAGAGATTATCAGGTGGGGCGGAAAAGCAAGAGCCATCTATAAAGTCAGCTGTCCATATCTGTGATGTTTTTTCTTTGAGACGGAATCTCGCTCTGTCACCCAGGCTGGAGCGCAGTGGCGCAGTCGGCTCACGGCAATCTCCGCCTCCCAGGTTCAAGTGATTCTCCCGCCTTAGCCTCCTGAGTAGCTGGGATTACAGGCGACTGCCACCAAGTTTTGTATTTGTAGTAGAGACAGAATTTCACCAGGTTGTCCAGGCTGGTCTAGAGCTCCTGACCTCAGGTGATCCACCCACCTCAGCCTCCCAAAGTGCTGGGATTACAAGCGTGAGCCACCATGCCCGGCCATACCTGTGGGTTGTATCTGAGTGTTCAACCAACTGCAGATCAAAATATTTGGAAAGAAAGAAACAATGAAAAATAACAATACAACAATAAAAATACAAATAAAAACCAATCCAGTGTAACAACTATTTACATAGCATTTACATTGCATTAGGTCTTATAAGTAGCCTAGAGATGATTGAAACTATCAGGAGGATATGCATAAGTTCTCTGTAGATATTACACCATTTTATATAAGGGACTTGAGCATCCTAGGGTTTTGGGATCTGAGATGGGTCCTGGAACCCATGGCTTGTATACCAAGTGATGACTGTCTGTTGTGAACTAGAAACTTACTTTAAATATGAAGATATAAATCCTTAAAGGTAAAAAAATAGGCAAAGATAATAATACTATGTAAGCACGAACCAAAAGAAAGCTGCAATGACTTGATTAATATCTGATGAAATAGAGTTAACAAAGATTGTAAACAGGCATTAAAAAGGTACATTTTGTAAAGACCATGGGTTCATTTCATCAAG
This sequence comes from Callithrix jacchus, assembly GCF_049354715.1. NCBI lineage: Eukaryota > Metazoa > Chordata > Mammalia > Primates > Cebidae > Callithrix > Callithrix jacchus. Next base: position 196,311,794 of record NC_133502.1, read on the forward strand.
CAAGCACTACAATGTTCTTAAATGTTCACGTACTTAACAACAGAGCAGTAAAATATACAACGAAAACAGAATTGAAAAGAGAAATAGATTTCCAGTTAGAGTTAACGGTTTCAACATTCATCTCTCAGTAATTTATAGAAAAAGTAGACAGAAAATCAGGAAGCATAGAGAAAAATCTAAGCAGCACTATCAACCAACTTGCCCCAGTTGACACTTCTGAATCAGTGTATCCAACAGCAGGGTGCACATTCCCTTTAAATGCACACGAACTACTCAAAATGATGGATCGTATTCCAGATAATAAAACTCATATCGACAAAGCTTAAAAGAATTGAGTTATTCCAAGTATGTTCTCTGACCATCAGTGAATTAGAGTAATAACAGAAGGATAACTGGAAATCTCCAAGTATTTGGAAATGAAGCAACACATTTTGAAATTGCTCATAGGTCAAGGAAGAAATCTCAAGGGAAATTAGAAAATAATTAGAATAGAATGAAAATGAAAATAGAATGTGTCAGTATTTGTGAGGTGCAGTTAAATCAATGCCTACAGGGAATTTTATAATTTTAATTGGTTACATTAGAAATAATTTAAATTCATTGATTCAACTTCTTAAGTTAGAAAAGAAGCAATGAGATGATACAATGTATATATAAGGACAGACATACAGATCAATGTAACAAGATGGTCCCGAGTTAGACCTGCATGTATTTAGTGCTGAACCAACAAATGTGTCAAGATAATTTAATGGAGAAAAGAGAAAGAAAGGAGTCTTTTCAGCAAGTAATTCCAGAGCAATTAAATATTATAAGAAAAAAATAACTTTGGTTTCTACCTTGTACTCTACAGAAAAATTACCCGGAAATGGAGATTAGACCATTTTTGTGTTTACAGAAAAGCTAAAACTTTAAAACTTCTAAAGGAAAGTATAGCTTATAATCTTCATGACCTTGAGGCATGAAAAACTTCTTAGCACATACTGTTCATCAAAGAAATGTCAATACACTGGAACCCATCAAGTAAATACCTCTGCTCTTAGAAGGACTCCTGGAAGCAAATGAAGAGCTGAGGTGCTAACTGGGAGAAAATCTTAGCATCACATAAATCTGACATAGTGCTTATTTCTGGACTATGTAAAGAAGTTGTACAACTGAATAATAAGACAACTCAATTAAAAGGTAGACAAAAGATTTGTCTACATACCTCTAAAAGGAAGAGAGAATTCCAATAATCATGTACAAACATGTTCAGCATCATTATTCATTAGGGAAATGCAAATTAATATACAAAGTATAATAAGATACTACTACACACCCAACAGAGTGGGTAAGTTTTTTTTTTTTTTTTTTTTTTTTTGAGACAGGGTCTCTCTGTCGCTAGGGCTGGAGTGCAGTGGCAAGATCTCTCTCTGCCTCAGGAGTTCAAGTGCTTCTCCTGCCTCAGCCTCCCGAGTAGCTGGCATTACAGGCGTCCACCACTACACCCAGCTAATTTTTTGTATTTTTAGTAGAGACGGGGTTTTGCCTCGTGATTCGCCTGCCTCGACCTCCGAGAGTGTTGGGATTACAGGTGTGAGCCACCGCGCACAGTCCTAAAATTTAAAGACTTACAACCCAAGTGTTGACAAGGATGTGGAGCAGCTGAAACTATCACACGTTGTTGGTGGGGTTGTAAAATGGTGCCACCAGTTTGTGATATCATTCATCAGTTTTTCATCATATTAAATATGATTTTCCACATGACCAATGATTTCACTGCCTGGTATTTACCTGTGAAAAATCAAAACACATTGTCATAAAAAGACTTATATGTAGATATTTAAAGCACCTTTGTTTATAGTAGTCCCAGACTGGAAACAACCCAAATGTCTGTCAACAGATGGCTGGGTAAACAGATTATGGAATATTCATACAATACCATGCTATTTGGCATGAGAAAGGAACAAAATACTTATGCACATAGCAATATGGAAGGAGCTGCCTTATGTCAAACAAAAGAAGCCAGGCACAACAGGCAATATATTGTGTGATTTGATTTTATATAAAATTCTAGAGCTGGAACATGCAATCTATGTTCACAGAAAGCAGATCAATAGTTGCCTGGATTCTAGAACACAGGACGATTGATTGTAAAGGGGTGCTCTTTGGGGCAATGGAAATATCCTGTATCTTAAGATACTAGTTACATATGTGTATATGTTTGACAGAAGCACATTTAACAATATACATTTTTTTTTGAAATGGAGTCTCGTTCTGTCCCCCAAGCCGTGGCATGATATCGGCTCACTACAACATCTGCCTCCCAGGTTCAAGAGATTCTCCTGCCTCAGCCTCCCTAGTAGCTAGGACTACAGACACCTGCCACTATACCCAGCTAAGTTTTATATTTTTAGTAGAGATGGGGTTTCACCATGTTGTCCAGGCTGGTCTCGAACTCCTGACCTCAGGTGATCCACTTGGCCTCCCAAAGTGCTGAGATTATAGATGTGAGCCACCTTGCCTGGCTAACAATATACTTTAAGTATGCATTTAATTATATATAAATTATGCTTCAATTTGTTTTAAAAAGTAAAAAAAAAAAAAAAAGATAATGCTAAGTTATTGTTAACTCTCACCATGAGTGGATGACAGAGATTCAGTTTTCTACTTTTTCCATTTGGATAATCACTTTTGGGGTTCACTTACTGAATTGTCCATCATTCCCCCATTTTTCTGGCCTACTTCTATTATATGTCACATCGAATGTATGTGTGACTCGGTTTCTTCACTCTCTTCCATTTCTTGGATTGGTTTGTTTATCCTGTCTTTATTATTTTAACTTCATAATAAGCCCAAGTATCTTTATTCTCTTTCTTCAGAAGTGTTTTGGCTATTCTTGATCCTGTATTTTTTGTATAAATTTTAGAGCTTATTTATTTCTAGGTTCTACGAAAAACCCTATTGGAATGTTGATGGGGATGATATTGATTTCCTAGATAAATTTGGATGGACTTTGAACTTTTACAGTACTGAATTTCTCTGTTCATAACTGTGGTATATCTTCCTATTTAGGTCCTCTTTAATTTCTCCTGACACAATTTGTAATTTTTCCCCACAAAGTTCTTGTACCATATTTTGAAAGAATAATTTCAAAGTATTTGATGTTTTTTATTTTGTTGCAAGCTAAATCTTTTAATTATTTTTGGTGCTTTATTGTTGGTGTACAGAAATATGATTTTTAAAAATATTAATATATCTAGGGAACATTTGCTTTTGTTTTAGAAAGAAGCCCAGTTGTCGAGAAGCAGAATCCTGTGGTTGGCGGGCACATGCATGTGTCGTGTGTGCAGTGCATGTAGGGTGCGTGTTGTGTGCACGTGTTTGTGCGTGCGGACATCTTTGTGAGTATTTTGGAGAGCAGATATATTGAGCGTGAGTTTTCAAATCCCTTATTTTCTGCAGTTGAGTTTCTATGAGTAAGGTTGGCCCTGTGTTGCAGGAGGGGATGGTGGCTAAAGCTCTGGCGTTTCCAGCTTTTAGGCTAGTCTGCATTTCATGTAAGAAGGGTCTCTTGTAAAGCTGATATCTTTGAGTCAAGACACCCGTATCTCTTTCATTCTGTGGGTGGTTACTCACCATGTAGGTTGTATTGTTAAAAATGTGTCATTCTTTCCTTCCAGTATCCGGAGTGTGATGCAGAAGTATCTCGCAGAGAGAAACGAAATAACCTTTGACAAGATTTTCAATCAGAAAATTGGTAAGTCCTGCTTGTTCATTTGGCATACTATAATTTTAGTGATGAAATTGGGCAATGCTATAGTAATATATGAATGTAGCTCCCCCCGCAATGTGTTATATCCTCTATAGCTGCAGCTGGGAATAAAGGAAATTTCATGTAATTAATAAGGTATTTAATGATGGCTTATATTCCTAGCAACAAGTTCTATGATAAGCTCTTGGGAAAGGAGCAGTTCTAGGATTTTTACATGAAATCAGCAGTGCTGAATGTAAGAAAACAGGATACTTCTTTCTTTTCCTTGCGCCTTGCCTGCCTCGTGGGGTTACTGAGATGGTTTGCTGGGGAGCTGTGCGTCATAGTTTTAAAATTATTTTATGGCTGGAGGAAATTACTTTGTGAAAATTCCAAAAAATTAAAGTTCCCTAGAACTTAATTTGTGCTGTGTTTCCATGACTGATGGACGTAGACTGAGAGATCCCTTCCCGACTGCGTATTCTTCGGGAGATTTCTGGGCTTGCCGATTTGTTTGCTGATGAGGAGACGTAGACACAGGGAGGTGAAGTGACTTGTTCTGATTCCCACTTCTTCTTTTTTACTCTGATAATAAAATAATAACCAGTAAATAATGAAATAATTACCAGTAGAAACTGGGGCAGAAAAGCTTTGGAGTTTTGTAAACCACTTTCTCTGGTTCACAGAAATTAGCCTGTCTATGAAGGAGGTCTTCGGGAGGTAGAGATTCTTTGATCACCCATGAAGTACAACGAGGAAAAGGTGGATGCAGTGATTTGGAAAAGCAGATGACGTGTGGGCTGTCTGTGCCCGAGGGCTGCGTGTGGAAGGTGACTGGTCTTTGCCTGCTCCTCAGGAGTTGGTTAGGGAACAGATCAAAGAGTTTGGCTTTCACATCATTAGTTCTCACAGCTTCTCATTATTTTCATGGTGTGTGTGTAGCTATGAGCTGCACAGATGTTCTCCTTCGCTTCTGCTTTTGTACTAAGAAACAAAACTCATGATAACAAGAGAGAGAAACTCTGCACCTCTGGGAGCGGAGGGAAAAGGAATTGTTTATCTTTCCATTTGCTAGTTAAACAATGTTTTCATTTATTTGTTGTGGATTGCTTGAGGTATATTTCATATGGCACACAACCCACACATTGAGAGTAAACAGTTGAGTGACTTTGTGTGCTCACTGCCATACAACCATCTGCACTATCTAATTTTAGAATGTTTTCATCACCCTAAAAAGACCTCGTATCCATTAGCGGTCCTCCTCCACTCCACCCTTTCTCAGCTCCTGGCAACCACGAATCGAGTTTCTGCCTCCATGGATTTGCTTATGTTGGACACGCCACATGAAGGGAATCATGCACTGTGTGGCCTTCTGCATCCTCAGCATAAGGCCTTCAAGGTTCATTCTGGCGGTTGCCTGGATCAGAACATCGGTCCGCTCCCCCCTTCAGCTCCCATTCCAGTTTTCAAAATGCATCGAGGATTCTTCTTTTGTGTTTTCTGTCCTTCTCTCCCTTCTGTATCTCCTTTCCTGTCTACAGTCCCCCCAAATATACATACGGCACCCCCAGATGTGTATTTCCTATTGTTTGGATTAAAACCTTTCCTGACCCTGGCACCGGGAGGCTCTGACCTGAGCACCCAGTGGCGTTACTGTGGTCCAGTATCTCAGCTGCACAAATTACTCCCTGAGAGCAGCCTCACTGGGTGCTGATGGGCTGTGAATTTCATCTCAAGCTGTTAAACACTGTTTAAATAAATAATTTCTTCTTCTTTTCCCTTCAATTTGTGAGCTTGGATCTGGTCAGGAGAAGCTGAGTTTGAGCTTGGGAAGGTCATGATCACAGGAAGGTACAGTGGCTGGTCGGCAGCTTAGGGAGAGCGCACATCACCATCTGTAATTACGTTTGGACAGAGCTGTCTCGTGCTGTGGGCCTGGTCTTTGTTTTCCTCTGTAGTAGTCTCACTTTCTGCCTGGTCTTAGGGTTTGGGGGAGAGTGGAAGGTGGGCCATGGTGGAAGTAAATGTGTCTGACACTCCAGGTCTTCCTTTTCCGGGTTCCATTGTGCCTTCCGTCACTGACTCCATGCGTTCCTGCCTTACTATTTCCCCTTGCCGTCTTTCATTCCTCTTCCCTCATTGTTTTGCTGGTCGTCTTGTTCTGTTTCACCCTCCATCTACCTCCTTTTCCCTCTTTTATTGCCTACCAGTGTCCCTGACACACAGGATCAACCACAGGACTTGGGGACTGCCCTCCAGTGTGTACTGTGGCCAACTGGTAAAAATTGTTTTCACAATGAAAACCCTAGTAGTCTTTCATTTACTTGGCCCCTGAGGCTTTGCCGAACTGGCAGATTGTTTGGCTACACCTGAAGTGGTAGTTCTTTCATTACTTTTTATCTATAATAGTAGGGATAATAATAGTTCTGAACCATGAGGCTGTTGAGAGGATTTAGCTGGTGGTGCACAGAAAGCCCTTAACATGATGATTGGCTTTCAGCAGATGCTCAATGAATGGCAGCTCTTAAATGAAATTGTTTATGTTAAAAACAACTAGACTAGAATAATTACCCCCTATGTGTGTGTGTGTGTGTGTGTGTGTGTATGTGTGTATATGTGTGTGTGTACACACACATATGTTTACATCACCTAGATTTGATCTGTTTCACCATTTTGCTAGACATTGTTTTCCCATCTCGTCTTTTTTTGTGGTTGCTGAAGTAACTAACAAAGTAGTCACAACATTTAGTTCTATGTGCATCTCTAGAAAGTATGCATGCTTTCTTATACCACATCAATACCTTTACCCCAAACATGAAATTTACCACGATTCTTAGTGTACTCTAATACCGAGTTTATTGTCAAATTTCTCTGATTAACTTAATTTTCTTTTTTTATTCTTGATTTGAATCAACATTCAAATACTGTTCTTGTAATTGGCGATAATATTTCTTGTAATCTAGAACAGTTCCCCTGCATTGCCCCCCCAACACATGCACAGGTAATTGACTTGCTGAGGAAACTGAGTCCAATGTGTTGTAGAATGTTCCACATTCTGGACTTTTCTTTCTGTTTCTTAATGGTATCATTTTAAACATTAAAAAAAATTCTTTTTTTTTAACTTATGTTTTGGGACAGAGTCTCGCTCTGTCACTCAGGAATGCAGTGGCATAATCTCTGCTCAGTGCAACTTCCGCCTCCAGGTTCAAGCAGTTCTCATGCCTCAGCCTCCTGAGTAGCTGGGATTTCAGGTGTGTACCACCACACCCAGCTAATTTTTCGAGGCTTTGGTGAGTCATGATTGTACCACTGCTCTCCAGCTTGGGCAACAGAGCAAGACTCTTTCTCAAAAACCAACCCTCAAAATGCAAAACAAGTATATGCCATTCGCCCATTGTAAATGTATTGTTTGATATTTTGGTAAATTTCTACAGTAGCACAACCGTTACCACAATACAATTTACAAATGTTTCCATGCCTCCAAAAGATCCTTCCTGCCCATTTGTCGTTACTCTGCTCCCGTCCTCAGCCCCAGACTAAACAGGCATCTGCCTGTCTCTCTCCATCTGCCTTTTCTAGACATTTCATAAAAATGGAATTATACCACATCAAGTTGGTAATCTCTTGGGTCTGGCTTCTTTAACTTAGCATGAGGTTTTTGAAGTTAATCCATGTTGCTCTGTGTATCTGTACATCATTCGTTTTTGTTGCTAAATAGCATTCCATATTATGGACAGAGCACACTTTTTTTTTTTTTTTTTTTTGAGACAGAGCCTTGCTCTGTTACCCAAGTTGGAGTGCAGTGGCGTAATCTCTCTGCTCACTGCAACCTCCACCTCCTGGGTTCAAATGAATCACATGGCTCAGCCTCCTGAGTAGCTGGAAATGCAGGCACATGCCATCACGCCCAGCTAATTTCTGTATTTTTAGTAGAGACGAAGTCTCACTATGTTGCCCCAGGCTGGTCTCGAACTCCTGACCTCACGTGATCCACCCGCCTCAGCCTCCCGAAGTGCTGGATTACTGGCGTGAGCCACAGTACAGTACCCAGCCTGCAGAGCACACTTTGTTCATTCAGCGGTTGATGGGCATTTGGATATTTCCACTTTTTGCCTGGTATGAGCAATGCTACTATTAACATTTGTGGACAAGTATTTTATGGACATATGTTTTTATTTCTTTTGAGTCTTTGCATAGGAGGAGAATTGCTGGGTTGTATGGCAAATTCGTGTTTAACGTTTTAAGAAATTACCAAATTACTTTCCAAAGTGGCTGTACTGTTTTACATTCCCACCATCAACTTATGAGCATTCCAGGTTTAGCATATCCTCCTCAATACTTGTTATCTTTTTAAAAATTATATCCGTCTGAATGGCTAGGAAGTGGTATCTTATTGTGGTCTTGATTTGTATTTCTCTAATAGTTAATGATATTAAACATGTTTATGTGAACTAGTTATTTATATATCTCCTTTAGTGAATTTCTACTTAAATCTTTTACCCATCCTGAAAGTCGGATTGTCTTCATCTATGCTGTTTGTTATTTATGTATGTTTTACCCATCCTGAAAGTCGGGTTGTCTTCGTCTATGCTGTTTGTTATTTACGTATGTTTTACCCATCCTGAAAGCTGGATTGTCTTCGTCTATGCTGTTTGTTATTTATGTATGTTTTACCCATCCTCAAAGTCGGGTTGTCTTCGTCTATGCTGTTTGTTATTTATGTATGTTTTACCCATCCTGAAAGTCGGGTTGTCTTCGTCTATGCTGTTTGTTATTTATGTATGTTTTACCCATCCTGAAAGTCGGGTTGTCTTCGTCTATGCTGTTTGTTATTTATGTATGTTTTACCCATCCTGAAAGTCGGGTTGTCTTCGTCTATGCTGTTTGTTATTTATGTATGTTTTACCCATCCTGAAAGTCGGGTTGTCTTCGTCTATGCTGTTTGTTATTTATGTATGTTTTACCCATCCTGAAAGCTGGATTGTCTTCGTCTATGCTGTTTGTTATTTATGTATGTTTTACCCATCCTCAAAGTCGGGTTGTCTTCGTCTATGCTGTTTGTTATTTATGTATGTTTTACCCATCCTGAAAGTCGGGTTGTCTTCGTCTATGCTGTTTGTTATTTATGTATGTTTTACCCATCCTGAAAGTCGGGTTGTCTTCGTCTATGCTGTTTGTTATTTATGTATGTTTTACCCATCCTGAAAGTCGGGTTGTCTTCGTCTATGCTGTTTGTTATTTATGTATGTTTTACCCATCCTGAAAGTCGGGTTGTCTTCGTCTATGCTGTTTGTTATTTATGTATGTTTTACCCATCCTGAAAGTCGGGTTGTCTTCGTCTATGCTGTTTGTTATTTATGTATGTTTTACCCATCCTGAAAGCTGGATTGTCTTCGTCTATGCTGTTTGTTATTTATGTATGTTTTACCCATCCTCAAAGTCGGGTTGTCTTCGTCTATGCTGTTTGTTATTTATGTATGTTTTACCCATCCTGAAAGTCGGGTTGTCTTCGTCTATGCTGTTTGTTATTTATGTATGTTTTACCCATCCTGAAAGCTGGATTGTCTTCGTCTATGCTGTTTGTTATTTATGTATGTTTTACCCATCCTGAAAGCTGGATTGTCTTCGTCTATGCTGTTTGTTATTTATGTATGTTTTACCCATCCTCAAAGTCGGGTTGTCTTCGTCTATGCTGTTTGTTATTTATGTATGTTTTACCCATCCTCAAAGTCGGGTTGTCTTCGTCTATGCTGTTTGTTATTTATGTATGTTTTACCCATCCTGAAAGCTGGATTGTCTTCGTCTATGCTGTTTGTTATTTATGTATGTTTTACCCATCCTCAAAGTCGGATTGTCTTCGTCTATGCTGTTTGTTATTTATGTATGTTTTACCCATCCTGAAAGTCGGGTTGTCTTCGTCTATGCTGTTTGTTATTTATGTATGTTTTACCCATCCTGAAAGCTGGATTGTCTTCGTCTATGCTGTTTGTTATTTATGTATGTTTTACCCATCCTGAAAGTCGGGTTGTCTTCGTCTATGCTGTTTGTTATTTATGTATGTTTTACCCATCCTGAAAGCTGGATTGTCTTCGTCTATGCTGTTTGTTATTTATGTATGTTTTACCCATCCTGAAAGCTGGATTGTCTTCGTCTATGCTGTTTGTTATTTATGTATGTTTTACCCATCCTCAAAGTCGGGTTGTCTTCGTCTATGCTGTTTGTTATTTATGTGTGTTTTACCCATCCTGAAAGCTGGATTGTCTTCGTCTATGCTGTTTGTTATTTATGTATGTTTTACCCATCCTCAAAGTCGGGTTGTCTTCGTCTATGCTGTTTGTTATTTATGTATGTTTTACCCATCCTGAAAGTCGGGTTGTCTTCGTCTATGCTGTTTGTTATTTATGTATGTTTTACCCATCCTGAAAGCTGGATTGTCTTCGTCTATGCTGTTTGTTATTTACGTATGTTTTACCCATCCTCAAAGTCGGGTTGTCTTCGTCTATGCTGTTTGTTATTTATGTATGTTTTACCCATCCTGAAAGTCGGGTTGTCTTCGTCTATGCTGTTTGTTATTTATGTATGTTTTACCCATCCTGAAAGTCGGGTTGTCTTCGTCTATGCTGTTTGTTATTTATGTATGTTTTACCCATCCTGAAAGCTGGATTGTCTTCGTCTATGCTGTTTGTTATTTATGTATGTTTTACCCATCCTGAAAGTCGGGTTGTCTTCGTCTATGCTGTTTGTTATTTATGTATGTTTTACCCATCCTGAAAGCTGGATTGTCTTCGTCTATGCTGTTTGTTATTTATGTATGTTTTACCCATCCTGAAAGTCGGGTTGTCTTCGTCTATGCTGTTTGTTATTTATGTATGTTTTACCCATCCTGAAAGTCGGGTTGTCTTCGTCTATGCTGTTTGTTATTTATGTATGTTTTACCCATCCTGAAAGTCGGGTTGTCTTCGTCTATGCTGTTTGTTATTTATGTATGTTTTACCCATCCTGAAAGCTGGATTGTCTTCGTCTATGCTGTTTGTTATTTATGTATGTTTTACCCATCCTGAAAGTCGGGTTGTCTTCGTCTATGCTGTTTGTTATTTATGTATGTTTTACCCATCCTGAAAGCTGGATTGTCTTCGTCTATGCTGTTTGTTATTTATGTATGTTTTACCCATCCTGAAAGTCGGGTTGTCTTCGTCTATGCTGTTTGTTATTTATGTATGTTTTACCCATCCTGAAAGCTGGATTGTCTTCGTCTATGCTGTTTGTTATTTACGTATGTTTTACCCATCCTGAAAGCTGGATTGTCTTCGTCTATGCTGTTTGTTATTTATGTATGTTTTACCCATCCTGAAAGCTGGATTGTCTTCGTCTATGCTGTTTGTTATTTATGTATGTTTTACCCATCCTGAAAGTCGGGTTGTCTTCGTCTATGCTGTTTGTTATTTATGTATGTTTTACCCATCCTGAAAGCTGGATTGTCTTCGTCTATGCTGTTTGTTATTTATGTATGTTTTACCCATCCTGAAAGTCGGGTTGTCTTCGTCTATGCTGTTTGTTATTTATGTATGTTTTACAAATATTTTCCTCTGGTTGGTGGCTGGAATCCAGTCTCTTTTTCATTTTCCTAATGGTGACTTTTAAGCACAGGTTTTGATTTTGAAGTCCAATTTATACATCTCTTTCTTTTATGACTCAAACTTTGGTGTCATATTTAAGAGCTTTTTGCCTTCCAAATTCACAAAGGTTTTCTTCTGGCAGTTTTATTGTTTTAGCTCTTATATTTCGGTCTGTGGAAGATTTTGAGTAAATTTTTGCCTATGGTGTAAGGCAAGGCCTAAGTGTATCTTTTTGGCATGTGGATATTTGATCTCGTGTTTCTCATTAAATTTATTCCTAAGTATTTTAATATTTTTTGTGCTATTGTGAATGTAATTGTTTTCTTTATTTTAATTTTGGTTGTTTATTGCTAATATATGGAAATAGAATGAATTTTTGTGTAGTGATCTTGTATCTGGTGATCTTCCTGAACTAGTTTATCAGTTCTAGTAAGGTGTGCGTGCACGTGCACGTGCGTGTGTGTGTGTGTGTGTGTGTGTGTTCCTTAGGATTTTTTATGTGTGGAATCCTATTGAATAAAAACAGTTTTACTTCTTTGTTTCCAGTCTAGTGCCTTTTAATTTCCTTTCAAGTTTTACTTTTCACTTTAATTTATTAAATGTTTTTCAGTTGGTCTCAAACATATTTCAAAGAACATTTACCTAGAAAGAATACATAAATTATATTTGACATTTAGGGCTAAGGCATAAGAAATGTACCTTCTGTGAAAGTTGAAAGCAAGGGTATATGTTTCATTACATATCAAAAAATACATTGATTAAAAACAGAAATTACCACCTTTAAGAATCCTTTTTTTAAAAAAAATTCTGAGCAGTCCCTATCACAATAAAGATAGATGTAGATATACCGTGGATGCTTCTTTTAAAAATGTGGTAATTATAAAAAAGCCCCAACATATTAAAAAACATAACTCAAACTAAAACATTTTAGGATTACGTCTTTTTGTCAGTTCCAATGAATAAAGTTGACAATCGATTTCATAATTTGGAAAATTATTGCTTGACATGTTTAATTATCTAAAATATGACATAGCTGGTTAACAGCTGTATAAATCAGCAGCTTTGGATTCAAAGGTTGGGGTTAAATCACAGCAAGTAGAGCAATTTGCAGAAGGTTGTAGAGAGGAAAACTGTAACCTGGGAACCAACTTCAACTTCGTTGTCCTCTTGATCCTACCTTTATTTGCAAGTGTTCGTTTCTGTCACAGTGAAGGGCTTCCCCTGACAGATCCCCTGATTGACAGTCACACAGTCAGTTTTCACCCTGTCCTATCTGATCTGTAAGACTTCTCCAGCCAGGGCAGCCACAGCCTCAGAGAAGAAAAACCTGGGGTCCTATTCAGTTCTGCATCCATTATCCATTCCTTTGTGGAGACTTTTAGTGAGAGAAAGAGTGAAAGAGCCGTGTAAACTTTCAGACAGCAGAGATCAGCACTGGACTTAGCACAGCTAATTAGATTTTCCATTGAAGAGGCAGCGCAGTGACAGGGTGCAAGCAGAACGGGGAGCCTGGGTGACTTAGGGTCACAGCCTCTGCACAGTTTCAACTTGGGTTTCCTAAGAAAAATGCTGCCCAGAAAGGAAAGACATTAGGGTAGAGGGAAAAGCTGTTACTTACAAACCTACTGGCAAGGTGATCTTTTCAGCTGACCTCATTATCTGTGCCGGACGAAGCAAGTCTGGGCATCAGCTCCTGGTGCTGGAGTCTGCCCAGGCTGGGAGCCATCACGTGACCCGCAGTGCAGCCTCTGCACCTCTGAACATTTGGGACATCTGAGAGATTTGGGTTAAAAAAGATAAAAAGAGCAGAAAAAGGCTAAATCAGTTCTATGGGAAAATTTGGTTGTCTTTTTTTTTTTTTTTTAAACCCGGCTTATTAGGGCTGGTTTTCCTTTTTAAAATTATTATTCAAGTTCCAAGATCAGCCATAATTATCACCCCCCAAAAAAAAGAATTCAGAAAAGCTACATTTTATTGAAATAACACAATCCTTTAACATCTGCTAATCACTAGAAACTATAGGATTGCTGATTTGCTGGCTAGCAAATATGTTGTCTTTTATTTTTTTAAAATGTTACTTATTTATTTTTTGAGATGGGTCTTACTCTGTGGCCCAGGCTGGAAATGCAATGGTGTAGTCTCAGCTCACTGCAGCCTTGACTCCTGGCTCAAGCAATCCTCCTCCCTCAGCTTCCTGAGTAGCTAGGACTACAGGCACGGGCATGCACCAACACATGTGGCTAATTTTTGTGTTTTTTTTTATAGAGACAAGAATTTGCCATGTTGCCCAGGCTGACCTTGAACTCCTGGGCTCAAGAGATCTACCCATCTCAGCCTCCCAAAGTGCTGGGAATACAGGTGTGACCCACTGTGCACGGCCATCTACTATCTGTTTAATTTTTACTACTTGATTTTCCCTGAGCTCTTCTGATCGTATGATTAGAATTCTATTAGTCGATGAGTAGAATTACTATTAGTTTAAGACAGTGATGCGACCTGTGTACTGGACCCTTCGGTGATGTGTTGGGAAAATGATGTGATTAAGTTGGCACAACGCCCAAGTGGCAGAGCCTGAGTTGGAAGTCATATGCTTTTTCCGCCTATAACCAGCAAATTTTAGTGTGGAAATTAGCATGCATATGACGTTCTTAAAAAAAAATCACATATCAACTGTATACTTTTTATTCCTATATAATGATACTAAAATCCAGGATTTGGCGGCTGTGCACAGAGATCTCTCTGTAGCTGGTCTACTTTCTGTGGTTTGCTGAAGGAGACATTCAATCAAATATGTTTGAGTCCTTCACTAGGAATATCTCATTAAACAAAAAGGCACATGGAGAAGACAGAGACAGTCAGGCCATAGAAGATGCCCATCCCTAACCAGCTCATTCTGCAAAAGATGGGTAGCAAAGTATGTGTGGGAAGCCCACACACCCCTGGCATTCCAGTATTGAACAGTTGCTAAGTGTGTTTACTATCTCCAAGGAGCCCCTGAGATACCCAAAACAGCCTCCTGGTCATTTTCCTGAGGCACGAATTTAAATCCTAAGGCAAATGTGGGGAACCTACTGGCTTAGCCAAGGGGCAAGGCTTGCTGATCAGGCAGCCTTTGCAGCTAAACTCAACTTTGTAGCTCTGTCTCTGCCAGGGTCCACGTTTTAGGAAAAAAAAATTATATGCTCTAGCAATATTAGCAAATGTGGGATCTTTTTTTTTTTTTTGAGACATAGTTTCCCTCTTGTTACCCAGGCTGGAGTGCCATGGCACAATCTTGGCTCACCGCAACCTCCGCCTCCTGGGTTCAGGCAATTCTCCTGCCTCAGCCCCCTGAGTAGCTGGGACTACAGGCACGCACCACCATGCCCAGCTAATTTTTTGTATTTTTAGTAGAGACGGGATTTCACCATGTTGACCAGGATGGTCTTGATCTCTTGACCTCGTGATCCACCCACCTTTGGTCTCGATCTCTTGACCTCGTGATCCACCCACTTTGGCCTCCCAAAGTGCTGGGATTACAGGCTTGAGCCACTGCGCCTGGCTGGGATCTTAATCTATGTGATTAAGATGAGAACAGCAAGGAGGAAATCCGCCCCCATGATCCAGTCACCTCCCACCAGGCCCTTCCTTCAACGTGAGATTTGGGCATGATACAAATCCATACCATTTCAGAGGCCTCTTAGAAAGCTAGAGGCTGTGAGACATGAAGCTGGCCTTTGGACCAGTGGGGTAACCATGGAAGCAAAGGGAAGTCAGGGAATTCTCAATTTTGCAGATAGAGCCAAGAGATTTGTAAGAAATTATGTTGCAGTAGAGCGTTGCAGGGAGAAGTGGCCTGCTGGGGACACTGTGTCCTCGGATCCAGTTAGGGCCAAAGATAAAGGAGAGGCTGAGAGTATAGGATGATGATGTTGTTTATGCCTCTTGGAATTAAAGGAACGTGATGTGCAGAGTGGGCCATTTGCTGGCGTATTGTTACACCTCCTCTGCATTCTGCCTGATGCTTTGAGGTTAGCATTAAGCCAAGAGCTTTACCCTGACACTGATAGCTTTTTGCTAGATGAACAGAGAATATTCTTAAAGGTGTGAGTCAGGAAGGAAATCCCAGCTGGGACAGAGAGAGTCCTTCTAGGCCCCCAGAGAGACTGTTTATAACATTGGAACACAGAAAGAGAAACTGGGACAACTTTTTAAAGAAGCTAATATTCTTACCTTGTGCGACGATGCACTTACTCTCCAAAGACATATTTTCTTTTAGTTTCAATCACTGTCAGTGTCTGGAGTTTGCTCCTCAGGAATTCACTTCCTTATCTTACAATTTATGGCTGTTTTAGAAGCTTGAAATTAGTTGTTTCGTGGCTTCTACTTTTTAGCCAGCAAGTGGGTTCAGACTCGGTGACAGAAAAGAACTTGAAATGGAATACCTTGCTGGGAACACTCATTTTGGCCCTTTCTTTCAATGTTGCCTGTTAGTTTATTTTCAGAATAGACCTGATTTCTTATTCATGAGTTACCAAATATAAGAATCCAAGGTTACTTATTTTTTTTCTTGTTTATTAATAAATGTGCTCTGTGCTGTATTCTTTTTAAAACAATGTAATTGATGTATAATATGCATTTCCATAATATACATTTCTATAACTTCAAAAAGTATAGTCTTGCCCTTTGGGTTCAACTCACCCCAGCCCTGGGCAGCCACGGATCTGCTTTTAGTCACAGTAGATTACATTCACTTTTTCTAGAACTTCATATTAATGGATTCAAACAATGCATGCTCTTTTATGTCTGGTTTACTTGGCTCAGCATAATATATTCTTGAGATACTTCTATACTGTTACCCCCATATCAGATTTTTCTTCTTTGTTTTTTCGAGAGGGAATCTCACTTTGTTGCCCAGGCTGGAGGGCAGTGGCACGATCCTGGCTCACTGCAACCTCCACCTCCTGGGTTCAAGCGATTCTCGTACCTCGGTCTCCCAAGTAGCTGGGAGTGCAGGCGCCCTCCACCATGCCTGGCTAATTTTTGTATTTTTAGTAGAGGCGGGGTTTCAGCATGTTGGCCAAACTGGTCTTGAACTCCTGACCTCAAGAGATTCACCTGCCTTGGCCTCGCAAAGTGCCAGGATTACAGCCGTGAGCCAACATGCCCAGCCATGATTTTGTTTCTTTTTATTGCTGAATATTATTCTTTTATGTGTACTTAGCACAGTTCACTTGTCTGTGGACACCGGAATTGTTTCCAGTGTGGGGAAAGTATGAATAAAGCAGCTACAGGCATTTATACACAAGCCTTGTGAATGTACACTGTCATTTCTCTTTGGTAAAAACCTGGGAGAGGAATTGCTGGATCCTCTCTGATAGGTGCACACACATTACGCTTGTGATGTCTTTTTGAGGAGTTGACTCATTTATCACAATGAAATGCCTTTTATCCTGGTGATATGTTGCTCTGGTGTCTACTTTGTCTAATATTGATTTAGTCACTCCAGCTTTCTCGATGTCAGTGTTGGCATGGTACATCTCTTCTCCATCCTTTAATTTGAAAGTGTCTCTATTTAAAGTGCGTTTGTTACGGGCAGAATCTGCTTAAGACTGTTTTTTAAACCCAGACTAACAATCCCTGTTATTTCATTAGAATTTTGAGATCATTTGCGGTTAGTTATCAGAGTAGCTGGACTTAAGCCTCCCGTCCTCCTCACTGTCTTCTGTGTGTTCTTGTTCTCCTTTTCCTGTTGTCTTTTGAACTGAATATACTTTGATGGGTTAGGTTGGTGCCACACTGGCTTATTCGCTGTACCTCTTCATCTCATTATTTAGTTTTTTGGTATTTCCAGGAACCTTAGCATCCCTGAACTCCTGAAGCCCTCACCTCAGCAAGACCACCACGGTCTGCTTGGGTCCCCCTCCTAGCGCTGCAGTTCAGAAGGGACCTCCAGGCCAAGAGCTGGCCCATTCTGGAATCCTCCTGGTTAATTTTCCTTCTCTGAAAGACCACAGCCCTTTCCATGTCTGAAAATGGTTATTTCATGGAACGTGTTTGTCACGCTTCCTGGTTGTTTATGGTGAGAGATTGAGTCCGGCCCTTATTGTTGTATTATGCTCTTGAAGTAGAAGTTCCTTTTTGAAATAAAATATTTGGCTCTTGGTGGGAAAATCGGTTCCATGTTTGAAACTGAGTCTCCCAGTCAAATCTTAGACATAACGCCTTTGTTATAACTTCACAGTGCAGCACAGACATGATGGCTGCTTCCAGGTTCCCCACAACAGCACAGGTACATCTGAGAAGCTTTAGGAAAGACTGTATCAGTACAGTTTGGGGTGAGGATAACGGTTATTGAGCCCCTTGGTGCTCAGTGCTCTACATATGCACGCTCAGTTCGTCTACAGAATGACCCTGTGCAGGTCATGCTTGGCCGCCTTTGACAGGCAAGGAGCCGAGCCTCAGAGGTGAAGGGATTGCCTGCTTTCTTACACATGGTGGTGGACTGAGCTGGAGTCTGCCACACTCCAAGCTAAAGCTTTTGACCACTACAGGAAGCTGAGTAAAGAGTGTTTTTTGGTTTTTGTTTTTGAGAAAGGGTCTTGTTCTATTACCCAAGCTGGAGTTTAGTGGTGTGATCAAAGTTCACTGTTGCTTTGAACTCCTGGAATCATGCGATCTTCTCATCTCAGCCTCCAGAGTAGAGTCGTGTACCGTCATACCTAGCTAGTTTTTTTTTTTTTGTAGAGAGAGAGGATCTGACTGTGTTGCCTAGGCTGGTTTCAGACTCCTGGCTTCCAGCGATCTTCCCCGCTAGCCTCCCAAAATGCTGGGATTATTAGGCACTGAGCCAGTAATAAACCAAGGTTTTGAAATGTCTTAAGGGGCAGCAGATGAGTCAGGTTAAGTGGTGCTGGAACGTCCATGAAGTGGTTGGTTTCTTGCTGAGGTAGCTACTTGTTGCCATGAGAAAGCATTATGATTCATTTCCCACAAAAAGTGGTTCCGTCCCCCCCCTCTCTCCCACTTCTCTCTTCCTTTACTCTCTCCTGCTCCCCACGTTCCTTCCTTTACTCTTCCTTTCTTTTGCCTTTTTTTCTTCTTCTTCTGTTTTTCTTTTTTTGGTTTTAAGGAGCGGAGAGTTTAGGCAAGAAGGCACAAGAAGGAAGGGAGAAGGAAGAAGCTCCCCTGTACAGAGACAGAGGGAGGGACACTCCAAAGCAGAGAGGAACCCCGAGTGGGGCAGACACCTGCCCGGTGTATAGAGACTGGAGGAGGGCGGTGTCTGATTTGCATAGGGCTCATAGGATTGGTTTGATCAGACATGTCATTCACGTAGCCCACGAAAGAGCTGGCCCTCCCACCCTAGCCTTTTAATATGCAAATGTAGGGCACCAGGATATTCTACAGGCATCGTGATTTGTTGGGGTAGCCATGTTGCCAGGAACTTGTTGGGCAAGGGCAAGGAGGCTTTCGGGTATCACACATTGGGTGGACTCAGTTTCTAATGGCCTACATTTACATATCAAAGGTTACCCGCCTGGCTCTAAGAGCAGGGGCTTTACAAGAGACTTTTCTGGAGATGCTTTAAAAAATGAAAACTTCCCAAGGACCCCTTTTTCTCTCTATCTGCCTAAAATAATTTCCTAGTAACTTTAACGACATTCCCCCCTGTGGAGATGCCACACTAACTGCTGTTAGGAGGTTTTGGGCGATGACTCTTTCTAGCTGCTTCCTGCTGAAAAGGGATGTGGACTGGGGAACAGCAGCTAGGGCTCCTCCTGGGGTTACAGCACCATTTGGAATTTGATTGCTTCTAGGCAAGAAGAAACATTCGAGTTATAGTATTGAGCAACCAGGGTCCAAATATTAATACAAGACATACAAGTGAGAGAGGTCTTAATAAAGGGTGAACGGATTCCGTAAAGAAGACTGGAATTCATTAAAGAGGAATTGTAGCCACTCGGGGCTGAAGCCAGCATTTTCCCTGAGCCTGTCAATAATTTTGATTTGATTTTTAAGTACCTATAGATTTTTCTTTACTACGTTAGAGGTGTTAATCCAAAAGTAGCATGTTTCATTTAAAAGTGCATCACTAGGCCGGGCGCCATGGCTCATGCCTATAATCCTAGCACTTTAGGAGGCCGAGGTGGGTGGATCACGAGGTCAGGAGTTCAAGACCAGCCTGGCCAAGATGGTGAAACCCCGTCTCTACTAAAAATACAAAAATTAGCTGGGCGCGGTGGTGGGTGCCTGTAATCCCAGCTACTCAGGAGGCTGAGGCAGGAGAATTCCTTGAACCTGGGAGGCAGAGGTTGCAGTGAGCCAAGATCCCGCCACTGCACTCTAACCTGGGTGACAGAGCAAGACTCCGTCTCAAATAAAGAAAAAGGTGCATCACTAGACCTGGTAAAAAGTCCTAGCAGACTCAGTGATAATAAAACTTTCATGCTTCCTTTTTGTTATTAACTATTATCCCTGCTATAAGGATAATAATTAAGCAAAATACAACAGCAATGGAAACTCTGTCCCGTATTTCAGTTAGAAGGGAGTACCATGTCTAACCCTATTGGAAATAGTAGAAGTTGTTGCATCGAACTGAGCACAGAAAGTCAACACCAGAACAAAAGTATGCCAAATTGCAGGGTTTATTGCCGGCGACCACGGAGGACTCACGTCTCTCCAACCTGTGGCCCCAAAAGAAGACAGACAAGACCTTTTTATACCCGCAAAACCACCTTGGGAGTGGGGGTGGAGATGGGAATGAAAGCTGTCAATCACCTCCCAGGCTAAGATGAGGGTGAGGGGCTTCAGTCATTCCGAGGGCCAGTGGATTCAAATCACCTTCCGGGCGGAGAGGAGGGTGAGGGGGTCCCGGACATTTCAAGGGCCAGGGGACTATTTGACATTCTGATTGTTATTTAAGGGGTTCACAGATGCTGAGATTAACATTCGTTTATACATCGTTTGGGTAGGGGTGGGATCCATAGATTTTTAATTACTTGGTGCCAGGATGGAATTATCTGGGGGTGCTTACTCTGGTAAACAAAGGCCAGCAATTCTGGCATTTACAGATAAGAGGAGGTATGCAGCTTTACCTCAATTTGCATCCTACAAGTGATCTAGCAATTTACAAAAGCCAAGGTTAGCAGTCATTGTGAGGAGAATGGAAACAGTTTTGTTCCTTATAAAAATGGCATTGTACAGGTTCTAACTCTAGGCCGGCTATATCACAGAGTGAGTACAGCAGTTCCCACAAGTGTGGTGTGGTAGGAATTTCCATCTAAAATTTTACTTGCCAAGATACAGAATTCCTCTTTGGGGGTCTATGAAGTTGCTTGGTTTTATCTGCCGGAACAAAGAAACCTCCAGGTTATGGGCGCCTTACTCACTTTCACCACCCGGCAGAATTTGCAAGACAATTGCCCAGAACTAGCATATTGTTTCACATTTTTAACATTACCCTTCCTTTTATTTTTTTAAAAAAACAAGCTGCAGAAGATCACCACTTGATTGATAGGAATAAGCAGGGTTAGTCTAAAATGTAGGCAGAAAGCTTAAAACAATTAATGAGACTAGAATTTAATGACAAATGTATGATAATCTTTGGAGCAAAATTTTTCTCCCCAGTCCTCATTTTTGGCAAAAACTAATTACGGATAAACTTTAGTCTTATACTTGGCCTGATTATTTGCATAAAGTGCAGCAAAAATGGTTATTTTTACATAGGCCTTTTGGATTTGATGAAACTCTATTCCACAAGGAATCTTATTATTTATTTATTTATTTTTGAGACAGTTTCACTCTTGTTGCTCAGGCTGGAGTGCAATGGCATGATCTTGGCTTACTGCAACCTCTGCCCCCCCGGTTCAAATGATTCTCCCTGCCTCAGCCTCCTGAGTAGCTGGGATCACAGGCGTGCACCACCACGCCCAGCTAATTTTTTATATTTTTAATAGAGACGGGGTTTCTCCATGTTGGTCAGGCTGGTCTCGAACTGCTGACCTCAGGTGATCTGCCTGCCTCGGCCTCCCAAAGTGCTGGGATTACAGGTGTGAGCCACCTCGCCCGGCCCACAAGGAATCTTAGATAAGACCTTTAAAGTCAAGCCCAGCCATGGGTTTGTATCTTCTAATACCTGTGAATTGGGTGATCCTCTCCTCTTGAGGTCCCAAGATAAACTCAGAGCTCCCAGACCTGTTAGAAAGTGACTTTCTTTACTGACCACAGGTTAGGAACCCTGTGTGGGGACTGTGCAGACAAGGTATGAGGCCAGTTCTCCCCAAGGGCTTTTATTGGCTCTGCATGTTACGCTTGATTCCTTAAAGGGAAACACACTGTTTCCGTTAAAGCCTTGGTGAAATAACCAGTTTTTCCAATTGTGTCCTGTTGACATGCTTTGCCTTTTTTTTTTTTTTTAACCCATTCTCTCTTTGTCAAAATAGCAGTAAGATCACCAGCAGCAGAGAAGGAAACCAAAACTGATCCCACTTGAATTCATGAAACCACAGAATGTTAGGCCTGAATGAAACTCCAGAGTTTATGCAGTGCAGCCCTTTCATTTGCCTGATGAGGAAACTCAGGAACACTGGCAGGAAGTGAGCTGGTAGAACCACACAGCTTGTGGGGTGCAGCAGGCTCTGGAATGCGGCCACCCATCCCACTGACCTTGGGCGGGATACAGGGATCAGCTCACTCAGTGGGTGGGGGTGTCAGCCCTGTCCTAGCATCTGGTGTGCGGTGGGATCATGAAGAGCTGGGACACGAAGGAGACTGAGGAGCGCTTACTTAGGTTAGTTGTTTAGGAGACGTTCCTTTGAGGATGTCATCAGCGGGAGCAGGGTCGTCATCAGCCGGGACAGGAGACAGCTCGGTGTGTTTCAGAAACTGCCAGCAGGCCAACGTGGGCAGCACCCGATGAGAGAGAGAAGGGGATGTAGGGAGTTGCACAGGAGCCAGTGTTTTGAGTGTAATGGGAAGCTCTGGTGGGTTCTGGCCACACTCGCTGTGTGTTTTAAGATCATTCTCGCCTCTTTATGACGAATGAATTGCCGGGGTCAGAGTAGGAGAATGGAAATGGGGAGAAGAATCTGGAGACCCCTGTCCCATTTAGGAAGTTGCCAAAGGTGGCTTTTGTAAGAGTAAGAGCAGCAGAGATGCAAGGATGGGTGGCCTTGGCCATGTTCTGCAGTCAGAACTGAATGGCGTGGGTGATAAATGTGGGGAGAGGGGAGAGAAGACTCAAGAAGTTCAATGCCATAGTCTGGGGTAAGTGTATACACAGTTTCTATAATTTAGGGGAATAAATACATTCTATAAAGCATATTTTCTTTCTTTTTGTTTTTTTTGAGACTGGGTCTTACTCTGTCACCCAGGCTGGAGTGCAGTGGCACGATCAGCTCACTGCAAGCTTTGCCTCCAGGGTTCAAGTGATTCTCCAGCCTTAGCCTCCTGAGTAGCTGGAACCACAGGTGTGCACCACCACACATGGCTAATTTTTGTATTTTTTTAGAGATGGGGTTTCTCTGTGTTGTCCAGGCTGGTCTCATACTCCTGAGCCCAAAACATTCCTCAGCCTCCCACAGGGCTGGATTATGGGTGTAAGCCACTGTGCTTGGCCATATATTTAAAAATTTTTCAAAACTATGGAAGGAGAGGAGCTAGCTAATGTGCAGAAAGATGAAATGACGAGACAGAGTGATGCAGTGGCTGTGATGGAATCAGCCTTTCCGGATTCCCAGGACCTTGCCAGGCCCCGCCTTTGGCTTTTTGTGATCCTCTCTGTCTCCTGCATCCTTGTTTGCACCTGTCCCTTCCCACAAGTAACCTCTGCACCTACCTGATGCCACAGCTTTGGTGCAACCTTAGCGAGCCAGCGCGCACGCACACCTGGTGCCGTTTCCTCCCTTTCTATTGATGTTAATGACACCACTGTTCTCCAAGCTGCCCAGGATCCAAAGCTCTGAAGCCTCGCTGATGCCTTCCCATCCTTGTCTCTTCTGCCCCATTAACCTCCATTTCCACCACAGCCACCTTAGTTATGCCATTATTACGCTGATCCAGATAGTTCAGGACCTTCCTAACTTGCCATCCTATTTTTTTCTTTCTCCAGCTCCCACCCCACTCCTTTTTCTTTGAGATGGAGTCTCGCTCTGTTGCCAGGCTGGAGTACAGTGTTGTGATCTCGGCTCACTGCAACCTCTGCCTCCCAGGTTCAAGCGATTCTCCTGCCTCAGCCTCCAGAGTAGCTGGGATTACCATGCCTACCACCACGCCCAACTAATTTTTGTATTTTTAGCAAAGATGGTTTCTCCATGTTGGTAAGGCTGGTCTTGATCTCTGGACCGCGTGATCTGCCCACCTCAGCTTCCCAAAGTGCTGGGATTATAGGTGTGAGCCACTGCACTCAGCCGTCCTTGTGTTAATCTTCATTTTTTTTTGGAAGCATACCCTCTGGCCAGGTGTCAGGATCAGGCACTTCCAATCTACAGCCCTTTTTCTGTTTTCTGGCAGTCTGAAAACATGGTCTCATCACAGTGTGATTGCATTCTGAAGCTTTACTAAGCCCCCACGCAGGGTGCAGCCAGCTGGTTACTGTCACTCAGGTACCCAGAACGCAGGGTGCAGCCAGCTGGTTACTGTCACTCAGGTACCCAGAACTTGCCTCCATCTTTTCCCCTCATCTTTAAATTTCAGCGTTCACTGTGAATTTCAGCGTTCACTGTGAATTTCAGCGTTCACTGTGAATTTCAGCGTTCATTGTGAATTTCAGCGTTCATTGTGGACATGCATCATGCTCTGGCACCCCGCATCTACTTTCACAGTCTGCCTCCCTCTGTGGAAGGACACCTTCTTTTTTGTATGTTCTTCTCAAAGATTCGCCATTCAAGGATTAGCTTAAAACCCTGGTTTCTGACTATGAGTAATCGCTTCTGATGTTCCTGCTCTACTCATTGTCTGTAGCATTCATTTGGCACTTCCTGTGGAAAGTGTAGTACCGTGAGGTGCCTCTTTAATTTTCCCAACTGACCCTTGAGATCAAAGCTCATCTGACGCTGTTTTCTCTTTGTGATTCTAAAGCTTCTAGTTCAGTATTTTGCACATCCGAGGAACTGACTCTTCTTTTTTTGGTTGACTTTCTGTTTCTACACACAATGATTTCAACTGCCGTTAGCATCAAACTGTTATTTGCAGCATTTGACATAAAGAGTGTATACTAATTTTTTGTATTTTTAGTAGAGACGGGGTTTCACCATGTTGACCAGGATGGTCTGGATCTCTTGACCTCGTGATCCACCCGCTTCGGCCTCCCAAAGTGCTGGGATTACAGGCGTGAGCCACCATGCCTGGCCTGTAATCCCAGCTACTCGGGAGGCTGAGGCAGGAGAATTGCCTGAACCCAGGAGGCGGAGGTTGCGGTGAGCCGAGATTGCGCCATTGCACTCCAGCCTGGGTAACAAAAGCGAAACTCCGTCTCAAAAAAAAAGAGTGTATACTAGATGATGATTCTCTTAGTGTGAAGTCTTAGTCCACACACCTGTCTCCGAGTGGTCTTACCAGAGGACTTGCAGATGTCTGTGCACTGTTGGAATGGGTGATAGGATGAATATCTGGAAATAGAGGGATCCTTTGGGCAGCTGTTTAGAGTAGGGATCAGGGAGTAGCAGCTGTTTCCACGTGCCCTTCCCTTGTACACAGTGAGTGGGACGGAGCGTTCACTGATCAAGCCAACTTGATTCCCACTGGAGATATCTCCACTTCTGGGATGGTGTTAAGGCACTGGGTATTACTCCCTTTAAAACATTCAGAGTGAACTCTCACTAGAGGTATTCACAACTTACCAGATGACTTTAAAACAGTACCTCTGTTTGTAATTGACACATTACTCTATTCAGTTGATTGTAAGTTAAAAGGAACTGGGCAAAATAATCACAGAAACCACCTGATTGCTCTAGCAAGTAGTTATTTTGTATGCATTCGATTTCAGAGTAAATATGAAAAGCAGCTTCAACCACAAGCTGGTTGGGGCGACACAGCACCAGGTTGCAGGTGTGAAGATCAGTGCACAGTCAGGGCTAACCTGCGCCCTCAGCGGGTTGACAGTGGCACCCATACCACCTGGTGTTCCACTATTATGGGTTTAGTCTTTTGAGTCTTGAAGGCTTTTGATGACACCTTCACATTCTAATTGGAATATTTGGCAGGGTGGACATAAGCAGGCACTATTAGTATGTAGGTGTTGACACCAAGTACCTATTTTAGGTGAGGTAAGGGACAGGGAAGAGGATGCAAGGGTTATCTGGGGACAGGTGTCATGGCAGGTAAGCATCATATTGCAGAGTGCCCTGGGGAAGGAGAAGGGGTACAAATTCATAACACTGACCTTCAGCCTCCCTCTGGGACTCCGTGTTGGGAAGAAAGAGTTTCTGCTCTAAAATCCTCAGAGCTGGACTCAAGAGTGGGGTTTTTATTTTTTATGAAACAATTGCCCACTTATACTAAAAACTATTCCCCAGCAGGCTTTTTGGCATTCAAAGCTTTCAGCAAGCAGAGTATTATATAATTGATAAATAGTGAGTATTGGAATTCCTGAGACTGGATCCCTTAGCCTGGAGGCTGAAGGCCAACCCTCCCTGAGCCTCCTTGGCATAATAAGGCATGCCTTCCACCTCTTCCCTGTAGGAACTTGCTCTGCCTAAATTGGAGTCGCACTCTTTCCTTACCTCAAGCTAAATTTCCTGCCTCTGAGCGCTGGTTCCTTCTCTCTCCTGACCCTCTACAGCTCATTAATCTCTCCAAGTCTAGGTTGCACTTAACGCCTTCCTGAAACCATCTGTGGCTGCACCACAACCATGCTGATATTCCCTTAAGTAAATTTATCCAGCATTCATTGAACCGATTAAGTACTAGCTGTTGTGCTAGGGATTAGAGAGAAAAATAAAGAAAAACAGATCACTTCCCTCTTGTAGCCCACAGCCTAGTCAGCGAGACAAATGAGGAACCAGCCGCTACTTACTGAACTTGGAAGAGATGTGTCTTTCCTTAACATGATGCAAGCTGTCT